>NC_137891.1:21297607-21625514 GCF_963455335.1 Martes martes | reverse complement strand
AGGCCATTTGAGGGCACAGCAAGAAGTAAGCCAGGAAATGAAGTAGACCATGCTGGTACCCTGATCTTGGACTTCTAGCCTCCAGAACAGTAAAAAAATAAATGTCTGCTATTTAAGCCACCCAGTCTATGTTATTTTGTTATGTGAGTCTGGGAAGACTAAGACATCCATATATGTTAATATTATTGTCCATGTTTCTATTTATATTTTTCCAGTTGATATGAAGCATTCAGAGACGCAAGCTGGCATAAACATGAGAAGGAAACTACTCTTGTCATAAAAATCCTCTGTAGGAGCAGAACTAGATTTTCAAGACTTGGGAAGGAAGATTAAATGCATAGAAATTGTATTCTCTTTTTAAAGACTATTTATTTATTTATTCATTTGAGAGAGAGACAGCATGATTGCAGGGGGTGGGAACAGAAAGAAATCTCCAGCAGATTCCGTGCTGAGCCCAATGTGGGGCTCTATCTCAAGACCCTGAGATCATGACCTGAGCCTAAATCAAGAGTCAAACACTTAACCGACGGAGCCACCCAGGTGCTCCAAAATGCACAGAAGTTTTAAAAGAAGAGAAAACAAAAGTCTACCATGACACAAGTGACCCTGTTAGTCACTTGTCAGTGCAAGATTTCAAAAAGTGAAGATTCAAAGAAGGCAAGTGCCATGAGGAAGACACTAGTATATAAGGTTGTAGAGTTTAGTGAACAGTCTTTTTTACATAAGTGCCAATTCAAGGAAAATTAAAATTAATGGAACAGAATAGAGAGCCCAGAAATAAACCCATGCTTATATGGTCAGTTAATCTATGACAACGGAGGCAAGAACAGAAGACAGTCTCTTCAGTAAATGGTACTGGGAAAACTGGACCCCTAGCTGCATGCGAAGAAGAGAATGAAACCAGGCCATTTTCTCATATCACGTACAAAAAATAAACTCAAAATAAATTAAAAACCTGAATTTTAGACCTAAAGCCATAAAACTCCTAAAAGAAAACATAGCCAGTAAACTGCCTGGACATTAGTCTTAGCAATATTTTTTTTGGATCTGTCTTCTCAGGCAACAAAAGTGAAAGCAAACATTTAGGACTACTTCAAACTAAAAAGCTTTTTCACAGAAAAGGAGACTATCAACAAAATGAAATGGCAACCTGCTGAATGGGAGATAAGATGTGCAAATCATATACCCAATAAGGGATTAAGATCTGAAACATATAAACTCACACATCTCAACACCAAAAAAACCCCCTCAGTCTGATTTAAAAAATGGGCAGGGGACCGGAACAGACATTTTTCCAGAGAAGACATACAAACAGCCAACAGACACATCACTCAGATGCTTAACGTCACTAATCATTAGGGAAATGTAAATCAAACTTACAACGAGATGTCACCTCACACCTGTCAGGGAGGCTACTATCGAAAAGACAAGAAATAACCAGTGTTGGCAAGGATGTGGTAGAAAGGGAACCCTCGCGCACTACTCATGGGTCTGCAAGTTGGTGCGGTATGAAGAAAACAGTATGAAGTTTCCTCAAAAAAATTAAAAATAGAAATACCATGCAATCCAGTAACTGCACTACTTGATATTTACCCAAAGAAAGCAAAAACACAAATCCAAAAAGATACATGCACCCATATGTTTGTTGCTGCATTATTCACAACAGATAATTTACAGAATAAACCACCATCTCCCTCACTGGATGGATAATGATGTGGTATATGCATCCACAACGGAATATTACTCAGCCATAAAAAGAATGAAATGTTGCCATTTGTGTCAACACTGGTGGACCTAGATGGTATTATTCTAAGTAAAATCAGTCAGAGAAAGACAAACACTGTATGCTTTCACTTACATGTGGACTCGAAAAGAAAAATGAACAAAAAAAAAAAAAAGACTCATAAAGACAAAGGACAAACTGATCATTGCAAGAAGGGGGTGGTAGAGGGGATTAAGAGGTACAAACTCCCAGTTATAAGTCACAGAGATGGAAAGTCCAGCATAAGGAATATAGTTAGTAATACTGAAATAATTTTATATTGTGACAGATGGTAACTATACTTATAGAGAGCATTTCATAATGTATATAAATGTCAAATCACTATGTTGTACACCTGAAACTAACATAATATTGTATGTCAACTATACTTCAATTAAAAATTTTTTAATTAAAATTAAAACTGATATGCTTTATATTCTCTCATTCAAAATAAAAATAACTATTAAGACTCATGTTAAAGGGGCGCCTGGGTGGCTCAGTGGGTTAAAGCCACTGCCTTCGGCTCAGGTCATGATCCCAGCATCCTGGGATCGAGCCCCACATCGGGCTCTCTGCTCAGCAGGGAGCCTGCTTCCTCCCTTCTCTCTCTGCCTGCCTCTCTGCCTACTTGTGATCTGTCTGTCAAATAAATAAATAAATAAAATCTTAAAAAAAAAAAAAGACTCATGTTAAAAAGTTATATTCCTATACCTAAGATTATCTCTTTTACTGAGTAGAAAATTGTGAGACTACTATCAGCCCACTTACCTCGCTCTGAGAAATAGATCAGGAGCTCTGAAACCACAGAGAATCTGCTTATAATGCTACTCTGCGTTTTCCTTAATCCTCCGTTAAAATGTTAGGTTAAAAAAAATTTTTTTTTTACTTTTAAAAAAGAAAATAAAATTTATAAACTATGTTGTTAACTTCATCTCTGTATATACCACAGCATGCTGCAGCCTACTAGTTTCGTGGGCCATTTTTCTTAGAAAAGATTCTAGGGAAGAATTCATTCTCATTTGTTGAGGTAAAATTTATATAACATAAACATAAAATTAACCATTTTGAAGTATATTGATTCCATGGTATTAAGTGTATTCAAAACGTTGTACAACGATCACCTTTATATCCAGACCCTTCTCAACACCCCCAAAGGAAACCTCCTAACCATTAACAGGTAGTCCCCATTCTTCCCACCTCCCCCAGGCTCTGGAGCAACCAATCAGTTTTTTTCTATTAAGACTTTAGTTTTTTAGAGTAGTTTCAGGTTCACAGCAAAACAGGGGAAGATACAGAGTTCCCACGTATGCTGCCATATGGGCATAGTCTCCTGCATTGTCAACATACTCCACTAGAGTGGTAACTTTGTTACAACTGATGAACCTGTATCAACACATCAACATCACCCGAAGTCCACAGTTCACAGTTCACTCTTGGTGTTACATGTTCTCTGCACTTGAAAATGCACAATGCAAATTCCATCGTGATGGGATTATACAAAGCAATGTCACCATCATAAAAATCCCATGTTCTGCCCATTTCTCCCTCTCCCACCCCCAAATCCTGGTAATCACTGATTTTTCTGTTTCCATAGCTTTGCCCTTCCCAGAATATCAGACAGACTCATACAACTTCATCATACAGTAGGTAGTCATTTCGGATTGGTGTCTTTCACTTGTTAATATACGTTTAAGTATTTTCCATCTTTTCAGGGCTCCGCAGCTCACTCCCTTCTAGTGCTGAGCATTAGTCTACCCTGTATATTTCCACGTTCAGTTGGGTAAGCCACTTCTGTAAATGGCTGACTCGGGAGCTTAAGAGGACGTGTGCAACGTTACTTTTGGAGGGCATTACCTACCTCCTCCCACTCTCTTTCTTAATCCATGACATTAATTCATCAGTTCATTCAGTGATTCATATTTTCAACAAATAATTATTATTCATCCTAGTGCCACTGAATTTCACAGAGCGTATAGCATAGAGGAGAAGCAGATGATAAACAGCTAACTATATAATTAAATTTGTTCCACCACTATTATAATAATGACTACAAGAGAAATATCAAGTACTTTGAGAGTGTAAAATAAGATACCCTAACCTAGACCAGGATGGGACAGTAAAGTCTTTCCTGAAAACTAGTACAACTGGGAATGTGAAGTTGACAAGGCGATAAGAAGAAAAGGAAAAAGCAGAAGAGCGCCATGGGATAGGGTTCAGATGGGGGAAGGAGGAAGGTGAAAGTGAGAGCTGGGAAAGACCGACGTGACAGGAGTACGGAAAACAACTGGGAGCTTGGCACAGGAAAAACGTGGTTTTGGAAGCAAAGGCCAAGTAACTTAGGACCTTGAGATCTTTGGCAATAAATTATACTTTAAGAGCAAAGGGAAGCCACTAAGGGTTTTAAAGAGGGGGGTTGGATAATCACAGGGTAGACACTTCCTAGAGCATCTCCTGTCTCCTATCCTATCAGGGTTTTGTTCTCCAAAGCAACATAATCCTGGTTAGAGGAAAATGGAAAGTACTAGCTACCATTGGATAATGTCATGTATATGTTTGACAATTTAGGGATTCTGTTGTTCTTTTCTGAACACAGTTAAATATTTAAAGGAAACACACTGGACAGCTATTGACTCTGATCAAAAACTAATTAGTTAATGGCTGCAAAGAGTTTTGTGAGTGGAAAGCAAAATGGGAAATATTATTACAATGACCCTACATGAGCAGTAGCAGGTGGCAGAGCCTCGGGGCAAGCTTTTCTGCTGTGGTGTTCTCCCTGTATCGGCTCATCTCATCCTGCTGCTGTATGTAGATAAACACAGACCACTCTAGGGGAAGAGAAAATCTACATCGTGAGTAAGGCTTTATTTGCTTCACTTTAATCTCAGATGAATGTTGTCCCATGAAGAACAGTCAAGATGGGCACTCTTTCCCAGTTTAATATAGGCATTGGACATTATGTAACTAATGTAGCCATTTCCTGGACAGTATAGAAAACCCTCCAACCACTACCAACTGTATGAATGTGGCCAAGTGACCTAAACAAATTTTAGTTAATTGGCCTTAATTAAGTCAAGCCTTAGATTACTCAAAAAGGGAGATTCACTCATTCATTCATTCATTCGCATACATGTTCAATAATTTGGTAACTATTTGCTGAATGCCAGGCTAGACCTGGAGATATAACGGCAAGCAAGACTTGGTTCTGGTCCTCACAAGGGGAAGATATGCAAACAGTAAGTTAAATTATACTAAAAAAATAATAGGAGTTACTATGAAAGCACACATAGATAATATTAATGCATTGCATCTTTTTTTAAAAAAATAACTTTTCATTATGAATTAATTATAGAATCCCAGGAAGTTTCAAAAGTAGTTCAGAGAAGTCTGGTCTGCTCCCCCACACATCTTAGCATCTTACTGAACTATGGCACAATATCAAAGCCAGGACACTGGCATTAGTAGGAGCTATGCAATCTATTCAAATTATGCCTATTTTGCATGCTTTCATTTAAATATCTGTGGGAATAGTTCTATGCAATTTTAGCACATGTACACATTGGGTAACAACCACTACAAACCGAGACACAGAACTATTCCATCACTACGCAAGGTTTTTCTCATGCTATCCTTTAGAATAATACATCTTTTTTTTTTTTAATGTATATGTGAAGCAGGCTTTAGAGACACACAGAAGAAAAATAAAAGTTGCTGCCCTACAAATTAGTTGTTTGATGATGGGGCACTTTTTTACTTTTGAGTAGTTATTTTGAGATGAAATCTGCTGTTCCTGAGTCTCAGCTGAAGCTACCAGAGGAAAAAGGAACAGAGCTATTATTTCGATGACCTACTGTGTACTGGGCATCTTGCTAGGAGCTTTACCCTATTAAATCATGCTTATCCAACAAGTCTCCTCTTCCAGCTCTATGGCCCTGCCCATCGCTGAACCCACAACTGGACTTGGTCAGTTTCTCACTGTGAAGCATTTTGTTCCTAGACAATCAGATCCTTAGTGAAGGTCATGGAAAAGTCAGTGGATAGAGATGAGACATTGAACTCTTTAGTTTGAGCCTCAAGTTCTCAGTGTCACTCTTAAGCACTACCAAATTATAAATGCCTCACTGGCAGGGACCATCCCCTAGACACATGCATATCCTCACTGGCCAGTGAATACAGTGGGTACCAACAGACACACAGCTAATACAGATTTGCTGCTATCTCTTACCTGGCAATGACTTTCAGCTAGAACCAGAGAGTCAACTTTTACATCAAGCCCGAGGTAGAGGGTCACTCAGGATGGGGTGATGAAGGAATGAATTTTTCTGGGAGTCCGCTTTTTGCCAGCACAACAAAGAGTCCATTACATTACCTAACTGAATTCTACAGTAAGTCTTGAAGTACAGATTATTAATCCTGTTCTGTTGATGAAGGTACAGTGGCTCAGAGAGGTCAAGTAAATTGCCAAGACCTAGCACTTTAACTCCGTCAGAACCCAGATCTCTGACGGAAGAACTCTGCTATTCCATAGGGAGGCGATGCCAGGAGAAGGAGGCTTCCCACCCAGCATCGACTTACTGTCCAATGCCTAAACCTTTACACCTGGCACTCTCTTCCTTTTGGTTCACTCCATGAAAAGGCCAGTAAGACTCAATGCATTTTGCCTCTATCAATCATTTTTACCTAGTGGGAAATCATTTATAAGCATCTTACCTAAACACGGCTGAAAAGCAGACAGGAAAAGTGGAAAGTAACTGAAGGATGGATCAAAGGCAGGTGAGCGAGACGCCAAAGACAAGCTACCTATGTCAGAGCGTGGCCAGTCTAGAAATCTAATTCAGGAAGGATTGATGGAAATACTAATTGGTCTTATATAGGGCTAGTCTGGTTTTGACTGGCTTATCATGTACCATTTAACAAGAAATTATCCTTTTACCTAAAACTGCACAGTCGGGTATGGCAAACCGATTGCAGAAAAGGTGCCAGTTCTCCACCCTCCCTGATTCCATGCCCTCTGCATATGTGTGGTTTGGAAGCTCTCGCCATTCTCTTGACTCTGGGTTGCCACTGTGATTTGTTTTAGCCACAAGAATGCAAAGATAAAGACCTGCCAGTTCCAAGGCCAGGCCTCAAGAGGCCTTGAAGGTCTCTTAGACTTTGCCTCACCTGGCGAACAGTCCTGGATTAGTCCATTAGAGGATGAGAGGCCCCGTGGGGTACAACTGAGGCCCCCCCAAGACATGCAGTCCCCAGACACCCTGCCAGCTGACCACAGATGCAGGAGTGAGCCCAGATGAGGTCACCCAAACTTGACCCAGATTAGCAACACCACCTCACTGACCCAGAGATGCATGAGCTAAACTAAATGTATATTACCATACGCCCCTGAGGTTCAGGGTTGTTTTTATGCAGCATTAATGTGGCAATAGATAACTGACATAGAGCAAGAATCTTAAACCCTTTCCTATGCTGGGAAACTCATTTTCTCTGCCTAGACACGGAGTCCAGAATTCTATGAGTTATGCTAGATTCCCGCCTGTACGAGGGAGCAAGCACCCCCATGGTAGAACGACAGTGATGTGTTTTGCTCTTATGTACAATACAGCCCACAAATCTCCTGTAGGCTGCTCTCTGGCAGGGCGAGAAGCCGGCTGCTGGCGTCATCCTTCAATCGAAGAGAAGTTAAATCGAACGCTAGCTCCTGGACCCAACCACTTCCCACCCAATCCCTGGCAAGAGTAAGAGCTGACTAGGGAACTTCTGTACTAGGTTTCTGGGATCCTAGGCCAGAGCTACCATATATCCACATGCACATATCTGTTACAAATATTTGTAGGTGGGGGGAGATAATCTCACAGCACAACCTCAAATGTGATACTCCCCACCGTCAGTAGATGTCAGGTAACTCCATAGTTTCTCTGACCCTGATAGATTTTTTTTTTAATAAAAATATCCTTCAAACAGAATATTGATCTCGCTAAATTCCTTTTCAAAGGCTGAAATTTTCTCCAATAGACAAGGAAAGAATGCATTATGATGATCTATTAACGAGCATTTCACCAGTTAATTCCCACTCATACTTCATGGCCAAATCCAACAAATCAGCTAGTCCTTGTGCACCCTGGTTAGAGATTCCAAACGCAAAGCCATCAGTAACTTCAATGGCTACTTGCTTTCGTTACCCATCCTCAAAAAAATCCAGTAAAAAGCTTTCATGTCTAGGTAAGCCACAAATACGACTCAACAACTCAATACTGCCACTGCTTCTCATCATCCAACTCAAACCTGCTGTATCCAGTCAATACAAAGACTGAGCACACGCTTGCTCTCTCTCTAAACTCTGTCTCTTAAACAAACTATTATTTCCCCTACCCCAAGGTCTACCCACTCCTGGGCTCAAACTGCTCCACATAAAGGAAAATGCAGCTCAATGCAATACTTTTCTGGGGCTGGCTGGCACCTAAGAAAATTAGGTAACCTAGATTATAGACATCTAGACCCAGCTTAAATTTTATATCTAGCTACATGCATTAGACCTATTCAGAAGCTCCCAGAAATGGGTACCCCTCCACTCATAATCTGTGTTCTCCTTTTTTAGAAACAGTAGGTAAGTGATTGAGCTAAACTTAAAAATTCAACTGAAAAAATTAAAAATTACTATCAGTATAATAATACCCGACACAGCTGTTAGGTTCTGTCAGGCTAAGTTCTGACTGAGAAAACCATTATTTTACATGTTCCAGCTCCTGCTAAGTTCAGGGCATGCGATCACTGAGTTGGTGCAGCGCAAAGAGCCCACCGCATTGAATCTGTTAAATCTTTCTCTTTCAGAGGGTATGTAATTTAACTGGTGATTGTTCATACACACACAGTGAAATTCCACTGTAACAGTGGTAGAATTATTTCCCTCAATAACTAGGATGTAAGTCCCTTTGAAGGCGGGGACCCTATCTTCCTATTTCACTGCTATTTATCCAGTGCCAAGAAGGGCAGTATTTGTCACATGTCAGGACACAATACATTATCTGCTGAATGAATGCATAAGTGAATGCATGAATGAAGGAATGCATCACCAAACTAGCACATCAAGGCTTGTGGTCATACTACTTACTCACTCTTCTCTGGTAGAATTTAAGGCCCTCCATATTTATGGCAGCTTCCTTCACCATTCAGCCTGCAACATTCAGCCCTGTAACAGATTCATTGGCAACTTGCCCAGATCCCTCTGAAAGGCTGGTGCACCCATCCTCCAGCTTCTGTAAGTATGAACTTTTAGGGCACATAGCTGCAGCATTCCCCGGAAAATGTCTTCAGTGGACAAGACCTACCTCAACCGCAGAGGTCTGGGATGTTCTATAGCCCCTCCCTGGGCGTGGCCAAATAGCCAATGACAGAATGATTCAAGGATACAAAAGTGTGGTCCTCTGGCCTGAAGGTGGAACAATTCTGTGCCGTCAGTCATCAGCGCTCCCCATGGGAACAGAATTAGACTAGACTTTAGCTGAGCCCTCATCTTTGCTGAGCTTCATCCCTGGTCATATCCCGCCCCTCCACTTCTTTATAGGCTTCTCCTGAGAACACTCCCTGAATAAATTAATTGCACAAGATTCCCATTTTCAGTTCCAGATGACAATGAGAGCCCAATCCCCGGGGGCAGATGGATGACTGAAAGTCCCTGGCATGTGCGGCTGCGTACTTGCATGTTTCACCTTGGATGAACTGGGCTGTCATTCAGGTAGAAGGGCAGGCACCGGCTTCTGGGCAACACCCCTGGCATTCAGAGGCACTGAGGAGCCAGGGATTACAAGGACTGTAGAAACAGGTAGCTGCTTCATCAAGAGAGAACATGGAGATTTAGGTAGATGAATCAACATGGAGACACATCTCACGACACAGGACTTAACATCCCGGTAGAAGCTTGAGCACTGCTCTTGGTACAGCGCAGGGATGGCTCTCAGAAGCCTGGAAAGAGTAACAGCCATCTTCAATGCAGGTGAGATGCCAGGATTTCAGCAGCAAAGTATAAAGAGTCAAAAAGCTCGGAGAATGAGAAGGCAAGAATGGATCTACTGTGCACGACCAGGAAGCCATCAGCTCACTATGCTCCTCTGCAGGGCTCAGAGAAGAATCTGTTTTTCCAAGGCCCTGGTGATGGAGACAGCAGCACTACCGAGAAGCTCGTTAGTGTCTGTCCTCTGCAGGGGAGGACTGACAGTTGGCCATGTTGTTACCAAACTGGGCTCCCTGGCAGCAATGGGGGTGATAAGGGTCCAGACGACAGAAGCCAGGTGGCAGCACTTAACCATGAGAAGGAAGGTGGGCATAATTACCTGAAATGGCATGCAGGTTGGAAGTGTTGCCAGGAGTCCCTGAACCACAGGAATCTACAGATAAGGCTAAAAGAATAGTGTTATTAAGAGCCAACTAGACAGACAATCCATAAAAATACTGGACGGCTAAGCAGAAGGCTGACCTTGTACAGGAGTGTCTGGGGAGCTCTACACCTCCCTTCAGGCAGCGGTCCACAGCAAATGCCGGACTGGTGCCTCGAGGAGGAAGACAGCTGTGATACCATTCCTGCTTCGGGGCTCTCATGGAGGTAAAGATGAGGCTAGACTTCCCCCTAAACCACATCTTGCTTAGCTTCTTCCCCTTGACCTCACTCCTCTCACTTGCTTACTGGTTTCTTTCCAAGAACAGCCTCACCTGCACCAGTATCTCAAACTCAGCTTCCAGGGATCTGACCAGGATACCGATACCAACCTCTAACAGGTTTAGAGGTTCTTACGACACTTGTCAAGAACATCCACTGCTAAGACTGGCTGACAGTCGCCCTTCCCTTCTGTGCCGGAGGAGCTAGGTCTGTTTCCTCCAGTGCTCCCCAAGTGCCTACAGTTCCCTTTCCCTTACCACTGATCCATTTACGAACTGGGAGGCCAGTCTGCCACCAGCATTCCTACTAGCCTTGAATCTTGGGTTCAATACACCTTCACATTTTTCATATAAACAGGGTATGAAATGAGGAAAGGACACCTTGAGGAGAGACAATATCTCTTACACTAACTATTACGACCAACTAGCCTGTAACCAAAGACCGTGAAATGTGTGTATTTTAATCAAACTAATACTTTGGCATCATACACACACGCACACACACACACACACACACACCAGTGAAATCATGGGTTACTTGACAGTGTTCAAGGGTAAATTGTCTCTTTTCACTCACTTACGTTAAAACGTTTCCTGTTTGTAAATGCGAGCTGGGGGCCGTCCTGTAGTGTGTTTCTAAGTTCTAGGCCACGAAGCATGAACTCAGTAACATCAGGCATTTTGGAAAAATACTTGATTTCAGACCCTGTCGTGTGGAACAATGGCTGTATTAGTCAGGGAAGGCTAACTGCTGTCACAAATATCCCCAAATCTCCACGGCTTAGCACAGCAACGCTTTGTTTCTCGTTCACAGCGCAGACGAAGCATGTGGGGGGGATTTTATGGGCCAGTCCAGGCAACGGCATCCCTCCCTTCTGCCTGCAATATGGCCTGTGGCTCCACCTAAATGGAAGGGGTCTGGGGCCATTTAGTACTGTGGCCGGGAAGATAGTACTGTGGCCGGGAAGAAAGGAAGAAACAGAGCCATCGGTGAGCACCGGCTCTCTCTGCTGGTGTGAAATTCCCACTTAAGTGCTGTGCCCCTCGGCACCTCCAGGGACATTCAAACAGCCCCTCGTACGAGGGGCCTGCGGGGAGGCTCATTCCCGCTTCTCCAGAACACACAGCTGTCTCCACCAGTGGCGACGCGAAGTAGCTAGTTCACCACCTCATCCTGAGACAACAGATCTCAGCGGCAGGTGTTTCTAACACACACCATTCCCCAAACAAAGCACTATAGGTTAACAGTTTGGGCTCTCAAGCTTTGGCAGTACATGACATTTTTTGGGTGCCACTGATCATAATACTTGTTAATGGATCGATAAACACAATTCACAACTGTCAACATTAGAAAGCACCTCTGCTATTCTCAGCACCTCTGCTTCAACACAGTGTGATACAAAATGAGTTTCTGCTACTGGAGGATGGTCTGATTTACCTAAACCGTCATCTCCTTTTCTCTGACCTCTGCCTTTACACGTACCCATCACAATCAGAAGTGAAGGCCTGAACCCTGCATTTTGGCCTCAGAAAACACCCTGATAACATATACCAGCCTCCTCCTTCATGGTTCCCCTCTGTCTTTCATTTGGTTTTATTCCTTCTATCCATCTCATTGCCAAAGCACACTAGGACAGACTACTCAACCATCAATTATCTACCTGGCCCTGACTCTTTAGCCTTTATATGTTAAAAGAATGGAATTAGGGGCTGGGGGGCTCAGTCAGTTAAGCATCTGCCTTCAGCTCAGGTCATGTTCTCAGGATCCTGGGATCAAGCCGCACATCAGGCTCCCTGCTCAGTGGGGAGCCTGCTTCTCCCTCTAACGCCCCCCCCCACTAGTTCTCTTTCTCAATAAATAAAATCTTTTTTTAAAAAGAATGGAAATTATATGAAACCTTCAAGAATGCAATCAATTTGGGGCACCTGGGTGGCTCAATTGGTTAAACATCCACCTTTAGCTCAGATCATGATCCCAGGGTCCTGGGATCGAGCCCCACAATGGGCTCCCTGCTCAGCAGGGAGCCTGCTTCTCCCTCTCCCTCTCCTGCTCCCCTGCTTGTGCTCACTCCCTCTCTCAAATAAATAAATCTTTTAAAAAAATGCATTCCATTTATTTACTGAATGGCTGACATATGCAAGAAAGTATAATGATGAACAAGAAGGTCATAGTCCCAACTATTACCACCTGGGATGGTAGACAATGGCTGACACAGGGTATACACACCACATGTGCACACATACACACATTCACGCAAGCATTTATCATTATCACCACCATAATCCCGGCTCCCTTGGCCAGCAAGTCCCTTTCACCATTGGCATTCAGCACTTATTGATTGAAAAGAAGACTCACTGAGCACCACAAGATCAATACATCATATCCAATACTTCTGGCAAAACACCCATTTCTAGAGAAAATTCTCTAGCCGTTCCTTAGTGCTCAATACTCCAGAGCAGGCTAACAGCTGAGTCTGTCACACTGTTATCTATCATCTTGTGGGATAAAGAGCTGGACAGAACGTTGCCCATGGGGTAGACATTTTGCGAGTCTGGGCTTTTGGTGAACAGCCCAAATACCAACAGGCCATGTATACAGCGTGTAACTACCAAGGGCCCATCTAGACTACCAGTAGTGGGACAACCCTATTCCAATTCTTAGCCCAAGTTCAACTCTGGCCACATCAAATGATGATTTATGTCTCAGTGGGACCTAGGGTAGAGGACCTTGCCTCTAAGACTACAAGGCGTTAGAAGTTTCTCATCTGATTAATGCAGACAACTAGCATGACTTCCACTGGGGACGCCAGTCCTTATGAATACAATCCCAGAAAATTAAGCATGGAAATACACTGCTGGTTGGTCATCCTCACCCTGGTTCTAGCCTCCCCAATGTGTAAGGGCATAATCAGGTATAACTTGAAATAAATATCCGTAATATTTATTCTTTGTATCAGGGTCTTTACTACCATTTGCAAGAAATCTTTGATATTTGCTTATGAGTTTACTGATGTCCCTCTCAGTATAGTCTTTGACATTGTTATTGCGGTGGAAGTCTGCTTCTTTTAATAGACCAAAAAAATACCAGTTGGCTGCCTCAGTTATTAGCCTCAGAATGGCTACTCCATGCCAGAGCTGTCTCACACTTCCTCCAATATGATCACTCGGTATTCTATCATTTCCCCATATTGTGTCAAAAAGAAGGATATTTTTTAAAGGCCATGGTGGTAGACAACCTCTAAGATGGCTCCCAATGACTCCTAGTTCCTAATGTTCCTCATGTAACATCCACCCCCGAGGGTTGTCTGGCTTTTTTGACTCACTTCTAATGAAGAGGCTATGACAGAAAAAAATGGGATATCACTTCCAAGTTTAGATTCTAAAAAGATGATGGGTGCCCTCTGAGAGCTCACCCACTCTCCCTCACTTGCTTTAAGAAAGGCCAGCTGCCACGTTGTGAGCTGATGTAGGGAGAGGCCCCAGTGGTAAGAAACTGAGGGAGGACTCTAGCCCACAACCAGGGAGGGACTGAGGTTGCCAGTCTGACCATCCGTGAGGAGCTGAATCTTGCCAAGAGCCCGATGAATGAGCTGAGAAGCAGATTATGTTCCGTGCAGCCTTCAGATGATTCCTCAGCTCCAGCCCTCGGCCTCCCTGGAACTTCATGAAAGACCTTGAGCCAGACATACCCACCACTGCATTTCTGTCCAAGGGGGACTATGCAATAACACCTGTTTATAGGGTTTTTGTTTTAAGCTTTTTAAAATGTTTTTACTTTGAAATAATTAGAGCTTCGCAGGAAATCTCAGGAATTGTACGAAGAGGTCTCGTGTATACCTCATGCAGTTTCTCCCAATGATCACATCTTACAAAAACCACAGTAAAATCATAATCAAAACCAACAACCAGGTAGCATATGTGTATAGAATGCTAAGCCATCGTGCCCACTGTGGAGACGCACAGAACTCCCCTAGCAATCAAGACACAGAACTTCTCTACCACCATGAAGATCTCCTTCACGCTACCTGTGTACAGTCATGCCTATGCCACACACCATCCCGATGCCCTGGCCACCACTGATCTCTTCTCCATTTCTATAATTTTGCTTTGTCGTGAACGTTATATAGTTTATATCATACAATATATGATCTTTTGAGATTAGCTTTGTCATTCTGCAAGTCTTTCATATGCATCCATTTTTTTGTTGTAAGCCACTGAGTTTGGTAGTGGTTTGTTACACAACAATAGATAACTAATACGTCATTCATGGGAAAAATTACCTCCTGATTAAAATCTAAGCTGAAAAAGATTTCCCAGTGGGTAGAGGAACATGAACACTTATTGAATGCCTCTTAGAAATAGCCATTATACCACAGCAAAGAAATTTACAATAACCTCAAACTCATGTTTCTAGGGCTCCTCTGTTCACCTAACAGATGAAATGTGAACCAGCATTCCTCAAAATGTGTTCACTAACCAAAAGCGGTATGAGAGGTATCTCCTTGAAGAACACTCCCGTAAGTTAAGCACAGAGAACAATTAAGACATCTTGGTGGTCACGGTTGGTTCCTAAGCGTGCATGAGAATCACATTAGGTTCTTGGGGAAAAATGAATAACGTTTCATCGCTAAGCCCC
This sequence comes from Martes martes, assembly GCF_963455335.1. NCBI lineage: Eukaryota > Metazoa > Chordata > Mammalia > Carnivora > Mustelidae > Martes > Martes martes. The sequence goes on along the minus strand of NC_137891.1, from coordinate 21,610,470 downwards.
ACACCTAGGGATTCTGATTCCACAGTCTGAAGCGGGGGAACTTGGGGTTTTTCATTTTTCGCAAACCTCTGACGTGCTTCTGAGGGAGATGACCCAGGACCATACTTGGGAAAATACCACTGAACGGCCTTGGATTCTGCCAGTCTCAGAGCCCTTCCCCATTTCACTCAGACCTTCACTAGCTACCTCAGTATCATTCACTGATTCAGAGAGAACACAGGAGAGTAAGAGGTGTGCAGACACTACACATCCTCCTAGCTCTGCTACAGTCTCCCCGTGCAACCGGGAGATAGTTCCATAAGCTCTTTCAGCTTCGGCTGTTACCTTCACCTCCTCCAGTTGGTGAGGCTTTCAAACTACCGTATAAATCACAATGACGCATGGTAGGAGCACCTGAAATCCTAGCCGGCTTTTGCCTCCATGCCCTTCCTTCCTTCCATTACTTATTTGGAAGCCCGGCTGCTCTGTCTTATGGCTCCCCAGCAAACTTGTCTTTCCTCAGCTGCTGATAGCCGCACGCTCTGCCACTGTGTCTGCGACACCGATAACCAGAGTTGCGTTTTGCCACTGCTTTTGCCACTGTTGTTCAGGTAGCAGCTCTGTGGCACAATTTTCCTCCACAGAAATCATTTGTGGGCCAACTGCCAATAAAAATAACCACAGGAAGTATCTCGAGCCTGATTTTGTTTCCTAATACATTTTCCCCCTTTGTAAAGGACACCATTATTAAAATATTTTTAACAATTTCTGGGACCAGTTACGTTTTTACAAGAGTCTCTGGTTGGTAATGAAAGAATGAACATTAAACGCTTTTACATAAGTGGCTGGGGGAAAATAGGAATAGCTGTGTTAAGAAAAACAGTTATTTAATTATGAGCATTTTGTGGTGCTCTTAAGGTATCAGAACCCCACAGCTTGCTTTACTAACACTGCATTTCTAAATCTAGCTTGTGGTGGTTTCCTTCCATTTTCAACATTTCGTTTCCTGGGCAATTTGAAAACAGCAGGCCAGTGTGGAGATAAACATTAAAATACAAATACTTCAGCTCTAGTGATTTTGCGAAGCAGCCACAAAAAGCACTTGTAGTTTTAAGCATATTTTTAAAAACACACATTGCTTGGGGACCGCTGTGCCGTAATACCTTACCCTGAATAGGTTGTTGATTCGTGGCAACACATTTAATGTCAGCGTTTTTATTATTTAACATAAACTTCAGGCAACGGACCTGGCCCAGATTCAGAGCGAGGGAAAGCTGACCAGCTCCTGTCTTGTTGATGCGCTGGTTCTCTTTAAGGGAGAACGTGGGTTTGTAAAACACATTGACCTGCCACGTCTGGGGGCTTCCATGGGACCTCCTTTTATGGCCATATGAGTCATCATATCATCGTAGCTATTACTTCTGCAAATACACTTACGGCCAGGGATACTAATAAAGAGCTTTCCCCCTCATGCACTGGCTCCAAGCGCACCACAGCTCAGTGAAGACGAACGTGGCTACATCCATTATACAGATGTGGATGCTGAGGCTCACATGAGTTAAGTGGCATGGGCAGAGCTCTCCGTTGAGGACGTGAGGAGAGATGGAACATGAACGGAGATGTCTGACCCAGATATAGCAGTCAGTTTATCTTGCTTAGTAAACATATCTCCAAAATGTCAAAATGATTACATGTTTCAGCTCCCCGGTGGGTCCGTGTGGTTGGGACAGGTCAGGCAGCTTAGTTATTTGGGCGTGCATGTGGGTTTTAAGTGGCCAAACGTGCATTTCCTCCATGGAACTTCTCTGTGCCCTTCAAAGCCCAGGTCCTCCTCTGTGTACCTTTCCCCGGCTCTGCCAGGCAGGACCCTCCACTTCTGTTCTTTCTAAAGAGAGTTATACTTTTGTGCCTGGTGCTGTGCTAAGCACTGGGGGATTAGCAGTTAAGAAGGGCAGACGTGGTCTTGGGTTTCAAGAGGTTACTGTCAAATGGGAAGGAAAGTTGCAAAAACCATTTTTTAAAATTATATGATGATACAGGCTACAAAGGATAGAACATGGAGTGTTAGGGTATACAATACGTATGCCTCTGCTAGATAGAAAGAGAGAGGATGGAGGACAGAGATAAAGGGGGTGAAGGGCTAACCAGTAGCAATTAAAGATTAAATTAATTTAATTAATTTAATTAAAGAACCAAAGATGGGGTTTTTCTGAGAAAAGAATAGGGCTCTTACTCTTTGGAGGAGAGCTAGCGGTGTCTGTTATTGTATGTTATTCTTCCCTGTTACTCTATTTGGCCTTTGATGACAGGAACTAGATTTTATCCATATTTCTTTAATCTGAGCTTACAGTAGAAGCTCGATGATATGTGTAGTTTTTCTGTTGTGCCCATTGAACCAAGGAGCCAGTGACCTTCCATTTAAACTCCAAGATAAAAACTCGACGCTACCAAGTTTCCAGCTGATTGTTACTTGGTATTCTCAGAAGATTAAGTGACCTAAAAGATTTCTTGCTAATATTCCCTTAATCACTGCCTCAAGTAATATTTTTTTTAATTTTTTTTTATTTTTTTATTTTAATAAACATATAATGTATTTTTATCCCCAGGGGTACAGGTCTGTGAATCGTCAGGTTTACACATTTCACAGCACTCATCATAGCCCATACCCTCCCCAATGTCCATTTCCCCACCACCCTCTCCCGTCCCCCCTCCCCTGCCTCAAGTAATATTATTACCACCATTAATAATCTTAGGTCACAGTTATGTTGCTACTTACGTGTTTAAAGCATATGCCCTGTTCATCCATCACTTCCTTATGTCAACGGAGCTGTCTAAATTTAAATAATATTAATTATTATTAATTTGGTTAATAATAATGAATATTTATAGGGCACTTATACTCTGTTGCATCCTCTTCTAAGCCCTTCATAAATATTTCCTAATTTAATCTTCACACTATTCTGAAGAGAAGGGAATTATTATCCTCATATCTTACAGATGAAGAAACTGACACAGCAAAAGGCTAAATAACTCGTCCAGGAACCCGATAAAGGGTAGTGCTGTGATTTACACGAGGCAGTCCCCATGTGGAGCCTGCAGTCTTAGACATTATTCTAAAATACACTCGTCCATGATTTGTGTAATCTGGAGCCTATCTCGTCCAATGGTCTTCCTTATTCTGCATTTGACTGCTGCCAAGTTGTACCACTTCATCTAAAAAAAGTCACTCTGTAGATGTATCAAACGAATCAGTACATCCCAACATCATAACCTCAAAGGACTCTTTATCCGATAAGGGAAGCTGGCATGGCCCAGAATCTATCGATGAGAAAACACAGTGGCTACATTCATTATAGCCTATCGGTTAACCATCTGGGCTGAACTGACCCATTAACAGAATGACTGGCCCATTGGCTCTTTGATTAAACAGGCTCATGGTCAACCAGAGGGCTTGAGATGTTGCAACTGATCCGCCATTCCCAGGGAATTCAGAGCACTTCTCCTGTAGTCAAATCTTTAGTAATTCTTAGGAAGCATAAGGTAAAATTTCCATTTTCTTTTCAGTTCCATTGATTTTTTTCTCCCCTTCACATTAAAGAAGCCCTAAGCAGCCAGACCAGAAGCTTTGGGTCCAGCTCAGCTGTTCCTCATAATGGCACATGGATCTTTTCTCCAGTGGATCAAGCCCATGAGATGGGAGGCTTGCACAGATTTTCACTGCCCTCCCTCTTTTATATACCTGACTGGTTCAGTGCCAGATTTTCCAGAACAAGAAATATCAAGACAAAATCACCTCTGGTTCATTCAATCATTCATATGTTCATCTCCTTGGAGGGCCATCAGTGCTCACTCCCTTTAATATTTAACGGACTCTTTTAATTTTAACATTTAAATGTTAACACGGGCCTTAATTCACATGCATATCAAATTCTTTTGCTTTCTTAGAACTGCACTCAACCTGCAAATGTCTCTTGCACAGACCTTCTCTTTGTAGGTTTTTCCTAGTTTTCTTCTTTTCTCCTATTCAACTCCTCTTCAGAGCATCCTGCTTCTCAAACTATGAATACCAGAAAATACTTTGCCCTGGTTGTCAAGAGTTTGAGGTTCTAGATTGGGTTCTGATAATAAGCTAGTTACATGATTATCTCCTGTCCCAAGGCCTCAACTTTCTCACCTGTAAAATGAGGTGTGGACGGGTGACTGTGTAAGGGCCTACTTAGCCAGAGGGAGCCATTTTGTTGTTTATGCAGTAAACTTAGATCGACCCTGCCCCTCTCAGAGGAACTTACTTGTAAAGCCCAGATACAAGGGCGGGTCAGGCCAGGTGGAGACATCCAATCAGTGGGGCGCACATACTGTCTCCCTAGCTACCAAGGAGAGTGGGCCCCGCCTTTTCCAGTTCTGACCAAGGTGATAGGCTAGTTCAAATATCTACTAGGGTGAATTGTAATTCAACTGGCCACCCGTGTGTGACCTAGCATGACTGTGCAGTTTTCTCTGTGTATTGTAATCTCATTGGCCACCTGTGTGTAGCCAGGCTCAACCACATGGCCTTTGCTCTATAAAAGTTAGTCTGTGAGGCTGGGAGGGGTCGCCTCTTTGTAAGAGATGGCCCTAACCGGTCAGTTTGATTCTCGATGCTTGGCACGAAATAAAGCTTTGCTTGACCTTCGCTTTGTATCAGTCTCACTCCTTTGATTACGGACCCTAACAACTGCATGATCATAAAGAAACTTGCTGGTTGTAATTGTTTTTCCTCTTTCTTTCTTTCTTTCTTTATTCTTTCTTTCTTTCTTTCTTTTTTTGTTTGTTAGATGCTGGGGTTACCTAAGGCCAGAGCAGGTGGAAGGAGACCTGGGGAGAAAGGTAGCTCTTTCCTTGTGTGACTTGACCAAACTGCTCTAAAGGGCAGAGAGGAAGAAACGGTTATTCCCAGCTCCCAAAGACAGAGCCTGATAAAACAAATCTTCCTTCCCTCTTGGATCCCTTAAATGACAGAGCACTGGTGGCAAGGATAAACTGGAACTCAACTTTTGCTGTGACCACACTTGACCCAGATGGCATGCCTTATCCAAGTGACTGTCAACTAACAGGAGACGGAGGCAGAATTATGTATGTCTCTGGATTTGGGTGGTTCTCCCTGATATTAATCACCTGTCAGCAGATTTGTCCCTGAGCCCAGAGCTGGCACGGTGCACGGTATAAGAAACGAAAAGGGCTGATTTCATTTATTTAATGTTGTTAAAACTTTACATATCTCCCAGCACAGCTGTAACCCCTGCAAATTTGAAGGCCACCCTTCACACACATCCCAAGAGACTCCTGGGCTGTTAGCTCTGACAGGTTTCTCATCTCTTCCCATTTCTGACTCTCCAAACTCAGGCAGGGACAGCACATCAAAACAGACACTGATATCTACACTTTCCGCTGCAACGGTAGGCATCCATTATAGCAGCTGGATCCACTTCTTTAAAGCCTTCCCCGTAATCTGAACCAGAGAGAAAATCTGGCCTTGGAGTTGACAGCTAAAGCCCTCCAACAGCTAGTCTATACCCTCAACTAATGTCCTTGGCATGTCTTGAATTTTATGTTGCTGGAATTTTTAATTAAATATTGAAGAATTTTTGTGGTAGAAGATGACAGCCTATTGCCAAATTATTTATACTACCATGTTCTATTACTTTTTAAAGCACTTTGTCTAGTATGCCAAGTCCTCTGAGACATGCCACCAACCGAAAGCACTAGGTTCTTCCGTAAACCAAATTTTAACAAAAGATACTGTGACTTGGGTCAGCATCTCTCCTTTTAAAAGATTCTGGAGAAAAAGCTTTCCTTAGCAGAGCTACTGACATTTAGCAGTTCAACATATTTGAGGGAATTTCTTTTAGGAATATTTATTGAACTATTGAGTGCATTTTAATACACTGTCTCATTTAATCTTTATAAAAAATTCTAGCATAAGTAATTTGATCCCCTTGAAGAGGTGAGAAAAGTGAGGCCTAACTAGGACCGCAAGTTGTACAAGGTTACAGAAGGAGAAATGGCAAAGCCAGGATCCAAACTGACTTCAATTCAAAATCTTTCCCAAACTCCAGCCCTTTGCTTCTTTGAATTAGGCTGGTTAACACTGTTAAATGTCACCTCTTTGAGGTTTTAAGTTTGGTTGGTTGGTTGGTTGATTGATGGTTTGGTTGGTGGTTGGGTTGGCTATTTTGTTTTGCTCTATACTCAGACTTCTCCTGGAGGCTTCAGGGAAGAAACCAATGATCTCACTAATTTTTTTCTAGTCCTATGATCCTATGATATTAATTCCCTGTCTCATTTTCTTCCAGCCTTCTTCCACATTTATAGAACATCTAGTATGTGTTATCCACCAAGCATAAAGGTGAAAAGACACTGCACCCACCTCACTGCACATTACAATATGGGTCTTCAGTTTATGCTAGTCTCCAACATTTCCCTATGCATCCATTCATTCATTAACTGAGCAAATATTTATTGGGCATCTACTAAAACATTATACTAAGCCCTGGGGATTCAACAAATAACTCAGGCTTTGTCCCTTAACTTAGGGAGCATAGGCTCTGCTGTCTCCATCTGGGTCCTCTTTAATCTCTTTTCTCTGCACGTGTTTATTCTATAAGGATCTTTCTGAATCATGACAGACTGGTGGGCTCATGAGGTTAGGGTACACATTTTTAAGTGGCAATTGAGATCATGAGATGTTATCACATGCTAATTTCCACTTATTCAATAGTACCTACAGAAGCATGGTACCCAAGGATATTTTCATTTATTCATTTCTTAACTTCATTTTATTTTTACTTAACCTTTTATATTTGCAGTTCCCACCTCCCCCAACTCGTCTGTAAGCTTCTTGAGTCACTCCATGGTGACTCTACACACAGCACAGGTTATAAAAATATCCACGGGATAAATTCCAAGCCCATTTCTTTGTCCCTTGTTGTTGCTATGTGTCTATAAACATGAGGTAGCAATTCTAAAGTCTTGTTATAACAGGCAAGCCTGTAAATATGAATAATACCTATATTCCAAGCAAGTTCTCCACCCCGGGCAGCAGATACTGCCAGTGAAGGATACTACCAGGGAACTCTTGATAAATATAGCAAGGGCTCTACCAGAAGTCATACAACTCCCTTAAGTGGACTTTATTTTTTTTTTTTTTTTTTTTTTAATTTTTTTATTTTAATAAACATATAATGTATTTTTATCCCCAGGGGTACAGGTCTGTGAATCGTCTGGTTTACACATTTCACAGCACTCATCATAGCACATACCCTCCCCCTTAAGTGGACTTTAGATATTTCTCCCCTTCGCAATAAAAACACTGTAGAGCTAGACGGGAAAGATGGGGTGGGAAGGGGCAACAGAACAAAAGGGGCAACAGACAAATGTCATCTTTGTCTTCATCTGTGCCTTGGTTTCCTTATTTTGAATGAATTCTTAATAGCAAAAGATGCTCTACCTACACCAGCTTTAACTATCCAATAAGACAACGTGTTCAAGTGTTTTATAAACCATAAGCATAATACTTATGTTGTGAACAAGGTTTAAATTATGTATTATGCTATAGACAAAATTTAATCTGTATTCCTTCATTTTTCACTTGCGCTTTCGACTCACCAGATTTGCGACCCATTCCTCCTAGGCTATGCTCTCAGCTCCAATAACTTCATCAGCTAACACCAAGATGGTAGTGCTTAATAACAGTTTAATTATCACCTATCTCCAGATACTAGTAGGGTTTAATCAGTGGGTATTATGACCGTCCCCACCCAGGGAAATATTCCAGAACAGAGAATGGTTGATGCAACAGAGAAAGAGGAGTCTAATCCACACATCTACTCCCAGGGAAACCCTGTTAGAAGATCCAACTTTGGAATGTTGCAGAACATTCCCTTTATTGATGTGTGAAAAGGAATGTGCATGACAGTTACTGTTTTCTGAACTCTAATACCTATGCCAGGGACAATTCTAAATGTCTTACGTGGGTTAATTCTATCTTCACTGCAACCCTGTGGAGACAGTATCATCCTCATTTTAGAGATGAGAAAGGTGATGCCCGGAGAAGCCAGGTCAAATATCTAGTGGCACAATGATGGCAAGAAGAAGAGAACCCCACAGGCTGATCTCAGAACCTACCCAGCTAGTCCCCACGCCACGCTGAGAACCACCGCGGTGGTGGTGGTTACAGAAGAGTGATTCCGAGTTTCCAAATTCTGCAGGAAGAAAACAAAGTTCCCTCACGGAGAAGACAAAGGTGTCTAGCCACCTTTGGTTTCAATTTTTTTTTTCTTCCAGCTCCACTTTTTATGCCTTCTTATGCCCACTGACGCCTTCATTTTTTCATGCACGGTGTGCTTCTCACATTAGCCTAATGCTTATTCATTTTCCAGGAGTTTGCTTAAGGCTCCCCTCCTGCAGACAAATGTAGATGCTTCCCACGATGGGTTCCCATTGCCCAATATACACAACCCCGTGGGTGCATTTATCTTCACATACTGCAATCACCCGTTTATCTGACAGCCAATCCTTGAGAGCTGAAATGGGTCTTTTCATCTCCATTTCACCAGGGTCTGGTATGACATCTGGCACAGGCAGCAAGATTTGTACAAGCCCATCAACTCTGAGTGGGGATAGAAGGAAACAGATTATAAAATAAGGAAAACTACATCCAGAATCAGATTCACTTACAAATTCATTTCCACAACTTGAAGCAGAATTCTAAAACAAGAATTCTGGAAAGCACTAAACATTGCCATTTTCTCTTGCGGTTTTCCAAATCAGAAAACCACCTGGGAGGCATATTGATGGCTTAAAATATCAAGTAATGAAACAAATCACTTGTTTCTTGTAATCAGCACTCTGCCATGTGCAACTGGAACAAGATTTAGGAGCGAGTGTTTCCTGGTTTTCCAAATCTCTCCGGCACCCAAAGGGAGACTTTCCCAGACCAGGTACTAGAATGTTTGTGACGCCGAATAGGAAATATGGGGGGAGGACAGGCCCAGGAAGAGAAGATAAGGATAAAGGATGAAGCCAAAGCAACAAAGCTGACCTACATAATATACAGAGTAAGGTCATGGGGAGAAGGCTGGACAGGAAAGTTAGTAGCCAGGACTGAGATAGAGAATATGGAGTGGTACCCTGTGAAGGGCTTTGCAACAGCTGTGGGATCAGGGAACGAGGATTTGCAGTGGAAACTATAAGAAACATGATATGGCATGGATATGCTTTCATTTTATGAGAGATGGGAGTAAAAACAAGTTATTATTATTATTATTTGTGGTTGCTCAACTGTAGTTCTCCTTTGCCACTTAGGTCCCCAGGATACTTAGGATTATGCATATTATTTAATTCCCGAATTTTGGCTATGGCTACATGGGTGCTTTCCAAAAATGCTCAAAAGTCTGAAAAGTTTCAGTTTTTAATTTCACTCAAGGGCAATGTCCAGGAGTGAGATGAATTTGCATTTCTTTTTTCAATTTATTCCAGTAATGATTTAGCATTCCTTACAGAGGGCACTCCAGGAAGCTACCTCTATTCTTTCCTTTAACCTGGCTTTGCCTAAGGCTAGAGACATCCTGGATTTAGACAGATTTGAGCTACTCACTATGGAGCAGTATTTCCAAAATCTTCCAGGACCGGGATCCCTTTGAGAATCCAATGGAAAGTATGGATGTTCCTCCGAAAAATTAATGCACATAAGAAAATACACAAAAAAAGTTGCTTACACTTTGAACAGACTCCCAAATACCCTGAAGGCTTTCCAGGGACCTTCCAGGTATCCGTGAACCCAAGTTACCATGAGTAACTACATGGACCCAAGTAGGGACAGTTATAACCTACAGTCCCCAGATGCGCTCACTTGCCTACCATGCTTAACCACATTAGGACGTTTCATCTTATTTCCTGTCCCAAATAAGCAACATCTATAGCCAAAGTAACTCTGGGAAAATCTGGAGTTTTGCTTAACCCTAATGTGATTCTGGTATCTAGAAATCCCAAATCTGATCCCTTCGCTTATGACCAGAGACAAAGAATCACTCGGTGGGTTAACAAAGACAAATGTTGGCCTTTATCATTTTTGAGACTTTTTAAAGTCACTGTCATGCACTGGGCATTGTTTAATATTTGATACACAGTGTGCAGTGGCAGGTTTGTGATAAACAGTTGAGGTCTTCAGGTAAGAAAGGTCACTGTGAAGGAAGAGTTGGTTAGAGGAGGTCAGAGATAAAAGAGGTTCCTTCAAATTTCCTGGACAAAAGCCCTCGAGGGTACCCATGCTACTATACCAAGGACCATCTGTAATTGATGGGAGGTTTTCAAAGCCATCCCCAGCTAAAGCATTCCGCAGTAATCCACTCAGGCAATACTTACTTGCTGCCAATAAGTCCCATAATTCAGGCTGTCCACCTGAATCATCCCTCAAGGAGAGTAAGTAAGGCTTCTTCCTCCACCCCACCTCCTTCCTCTCGGCTCCCCGTCCCACAGGAACAGGCCAGCACTACTGAAGGCCAGTTAAATTCATCTCTTATCTGACTGCCAAATGAAACGTTAAGATTCCCTCAGCCCCTCTAAAGAAACTTTCGACAATCAAATAACATAACAATTTCAACCGGATGTCAAATACTTTCAGAGTCCAATTTCTCCTATCTTTCAACTTCCTTCTAATCATTTTTATGGGGAACATTTATAAAAATATTATTCTCTTAAGAATTATATGATACTGCTGAAGCATGAGCCTTTCTTTCTTGATAAGATACAAAGAGAAAAATATTATTTTAGGGGTGCCTGGGTGGCTCAGTGGGTTAAGGCCTTTGCCTTCGGCTCGGGTCATGAACTTGGGGTCCTGGGATCGAGCCCCGCATCAGGCTCTCTGCTTCCTCCTCTCTCTCTCTGCCTGCCTCTCTGGCTACTTGTGATCTCTGTCTGTCAAATAAATAAATAAATAAATCTTTTAAAAAATATATTACTTTAATGCACAAACAGCACTTAACACACTTTAGGCCAGAATAATACCTCAATATTATGTGTTATGTAATTATATTTCTATTACCTAATAAAACAAAGTTTGAGTAAGAAACATAAGTATGTTGAGTCTCACTTATGCATTAGATATTGGACCAGAGCTGAGGGCTAGGTTTTCTTCTTGAGAGACACGAACTGAATATTTTCTGCAGCAGAAGGGTCGACCCCATATGAAATAACTCAATCGCTTATACAGAAGGAAACAGAAAAGAGGGAAACTACAAAGAGTGTGAAAGAGAAAGAAAAAAAGATACCAACATCCAGAGTAAAGAATATTCGGAATAAAATCAATCTGGCTGACAACAAAGGGCTCAACTTTCCTGCGCGATGTCAGAAAGAGGTTGAATCACATAGAGGCTAACTTCTTCCATATCAACCCCCGCTATGTGAAAGTGAGAACCCAGCATCTGTGAAGACTTGACTCCCTTCAGGTTGAGAGAAAGTGATCTTCCTTTGCTCCTACCATCAATAAGACAATACCCAGAGTGTATTTCGACATTCCAAGGGAAGGAACTACCAACACTATCTTGCAGTGGGACATCTGTCCTTCTTGTGGGTTGTGCAGTATCTGAAACTCATTCTTCCTTGGGGCATTCCTCCCTTTGTGGCCAAGCAGAACGTGTGTGTCACGCTGGAGACTGCCAATTCTCCATACTCCCGTTACAGGCCTGACATACACCTCGGCACAAGCCCGTGACGGGAGCTCTATCACACTCCTGCACCGTGGGCTTTGAATTTAACGTGGCAAAGTTAAAAAGCAGAGGTGGTCAGGACCCTCCCTGGCAGGGGTGGTGGTAGAAAAAGACCCATCCGCTGGGAGCAGCAGCAGCAACTGTGCTGAGCATGGTGTGGCGTCCGGCGCTAGCCACAGCAGCCAGGCAAAGGGCCGTATGGGCGCACCACAGAGGTGACCATCCTGCGGCAGGAGTCCAGCTCCGTGATGGGATTCAGAGCATTGTTGCCAGTTCTGGAGCCTTTTGGCCTTTTGCTATCTCAGCCACTGTTGAGCTCACCACTAAGTATCTTCCTCACTGTATTGAGGGACTGACTAAACTAAATTGTTGGAACTGATAAAACACTGCAACCTTAACAGTGCATCTCTTTACATCATTAATTTTTTTTAATTTGGTATAACTTCAAGTTTACACAAAAGTTACAAGAGCAGTTCAAATAATTTCTGGATACTCTTCGGCCAGTTTCCCCAATATTATTATTCTGCACTGCTTTCTTCTCTCTGTAATTCTTCTAAACAGCTTAACAGTAAATTATAGACCTGGTATCTTTTCTCTAAAATGTCATTTGTATTTATTTAAAAATAATCTTACATAGGGGCGCCTGGGTGCCTCAGTTGGTTAAGCAACTGCCTTTGGCTCAGGTCATGATCCTGGAGTCCCGGGATCAAGTCCCGCCCTGGGCTCCCTGTTCAGTGGGGAGTATGCTTCTCCCTCTGACCCTCTTCCCTCATGCTTTGTCACTCTCTCTCAAGTAAATAAAATCTTTTTAAAAAATTACCTTATATAATCACAGCAAAATTTTCAAAACCATCATATTAATATGGATACACTACTATTAATGAATCTGCAGAACTTTATTTAGAATTTGCCTAGTGTCTCAATAGTGCCCTTTATAACAAAAGGAGATTCAAGATCATTCTGGAACTATTTAATATATTTTAAATAAATGTCTGTCCTGCCTAAATCAGCCAAAGTTGTTTTCTGTTGCTTGTGGCAGATAACCCAAACTGATAAAAACAATTAGAACCAGGGGTGAGACTCTGCAAGAAACAGACTTTAAAATGTGCAACTGCCCATGTTAAAAAAAGGTAGGGGCAGAAGGAAGAGAGGATGCTGGTGTGCTGCACTAGCAAGATGTCGAACTATTTTATGCTGAACTCCTGAGACCATCTACATGCCTAAGGAAGGCTGCCGATGCTAGCAATTTCTTATAGTCATCAGTGGGATCCTACAAGAAAGAGACATGAGGAAAATGTATCTTCTTTCACTAGACACAACCATACCTGGAGGTAATGCCTAGGACTCTCCCAGTCACTTTGTGACCAGAGAGGGGACAAGTCTGAAGGCAAGGGCAAGCCTTTGAAGATGGCATGGCACCATTGTGGAAGCAATGGATCCTTCAGGATGTGGCTGAGCTATCCCACCTCTGGACTTCGAGCTTTGGAGATACATTCTTCCATTATTTAAGCCAGTTTCTGTCAAGGTTTTCCATTATATACAACTGAAAACACCCTAAAGATAAACATACTCAGCCAAATGCATTGACATTTTGTTTGATGGGTTAGACATTCTCATAAATATAAAACTGGAGGAGGTGCCAATATCCTCTACTATACCATAAAGCTGGTTTCCTAGATCCTCCCAACATGGTATTTCCTTCTTTTTTTTTTTTTAAGCATCAAAGGGGATAGAATAAGATGTTTAAACCACCAGTGACATATAAAATACCACTAGTGAAAATAACAACATGAAAAAGTCTCTTAAAATGATTTTCTCAGTGTTCTTGCATAATATGGATTAACTATCCCATCAACATTTATAAAAGACTTAATAGTACAGTTAACACTTGAACAAATGTGTTTCAACTATGCAGGTTCACTTCTATGTGGATTTTTTTTTTCAATAAACACAGTACACTGCTCTAAAGTACTTTACCTTCCTTATGATTTTCTTAATATTTTATTTAGCTCACTTCATTATAAGAATACAGTATGTGATACATGTAACATACAAAATACATGTTAATCGGCTGTTTAGGTTATTGGTAAAGCTTCCAGTCAACAGCAGCCAATGAGTAGATAAGTACTGGGGAGTCAAAGTTCTATGCTGATTTTAGACAGTGCAGGGCAGGTGTCTCCCCTAAACTCCCCCTGCCCCTACAGTGTTCAAGAGTCAACAATTCTTCTTTTTTTGTTGTTGTTTAATTATGTTATGTTAGTCACCATAGAGTACATCATTAGTTTTTGATGTAGTGTTCCAAGATAGTTTGCGTATAATACCCAGGGCTCCGTGCAATATGTGCCCTTCTTAATACCCACCACCGGGCCAACCCATCCCCCACCCCGTCCCCTCTGAAACCTTCAGTTTGTTTCTTGGAATCCATAGTCTCTCATGGTTTGTCTCCCTCTCTGATGCTCCCCCCTTCATTTTTCCCTTCCTTCTCCTAATGTCCTCCATGCTATTCCTTATGTTCCCCAAGTAAGTGAAACCACATGATAATTGACTTTCTCTATTTCGCTTATTTCACTCAGCATAATCTCCTCCAGTCCCATCCATGTTGATGCAAAAGTTGGGTATTCATCCTTTCTGATGGCTGAGTAGTATTTCCTTATATATGTGGATCACATCTTCTTTATCCATTCATCTGCTGCAAGACATCTTGGCTCTTTCCACAGGTTGGCTATTATGGACATTCCTGCTATTAACATTGGGCTGCATATGGCCCTTCTTTTCACTAAATCTGTATCTTTGGGGTACATACCCAGTAGTGCAATTGCCAGGTCACAGTATAGCTCTATTTTTAATTTTTTGAGGAACCTCCATACTGTTTTCCAAAGTGACTACACCAACTTCCATTCCCACTAACAGTGTAAGAGGGTTCCCCTTTCTTCACATCCTCTCCAACATTTGTTGTTTCTTGCCTTGACAATTTTTGCCATTCTAACTGGTGTAAGGTAGTATCTCAATGTGGTTTTGATTTGAATTTCCCTGATGGCTAATGATGATGAATTTTTTTTCATGTGTCTGTTAGCCATTTGTATGTCTTCTTTGGAGAAGTGTCTGTTCATGTCTTCTGCCCATTTTCTGACTTGACTATTTGTTTTTTTGGGTGTTGAGTATGATAAGTTCTTTACAGATCTTGGAAAGCAGCCCTTTATAGTACCATTTGCAAATATCTTCTCCTATATCATGGGTTGCCTCTTTGTTTTGTTGACTGTTTCCTTTGCTGTGCAGAAGTTTTTATCTTGATGAAGTCTCAAAAGTTCATTTTCGCTTTTGCTTTCTTTCCTTTGGAGACATGTCTTCAAAGAAGCTGCTGTGGCCGATGTGGAAGAGGCTACTGCCTATGTTCTCCTCCATGAATTCCTATCTCACACTGAGGTCTTTCATCCATATGGAGTTTATCTTTGTGTATGGTGTAAGAGAATGGTTGAGTTTTATTCATCTGTATACAGCTGTCCAATTTTCCCAGCACCATTTATTGAAGAGACTGTCTTTTTTCCATTGGATATTTTTCTCCTGCTTTGTCAAAGATTATCTGACCATACAGCTAAGGGTTCATCTCTGGGCCCTCTACTCTGTTCCATTGGTCTATGGGTCTGTTTTTGTGCCAGTACCATGCTGTCTTGGTGATCACAGCTTTGTAATATAGCTTGAAATCAGAAAATATGATGCCCCCAGCTTTGTTTTTCTTTTTCAACATTTCCTTGGAGATTCAGGGTCTTTTCTGGTTCCATAGAAATTTTAGGATTGTTTGTTCCAACACTTTGAAAAATGCTGTTGGTATTTTGATCAGGATGGTGTTGAAACCACAGATTGCTCTGGGCAGCCCAGACATTTTAACAATGTTTATTCTTCCGATCTATTAGCATAGAATGTTCTTCCATCTTTTTGTGTCTTCTTCAATTTCTTTCATGAGTGTTCTGTAGTTCCTCGAGTACAGATCCTTAACCTCTTTGGTTAGGTTTATTCCAAGGTATCTTATGTTTTTTAGTGCTATTGTAAATGGAATCGATTCTCTAATTTCTCTTTCTACAGTTTCATTGTTAGTGTATAATAAAGCAAAAGATTTCTGTGCATTGATTTTGTAGCCTGCCACATTACTGAATTGCTGTATGAGTTCTAATAATTTCAGGGTGGAGTCTTTTGGGTTTCCCACACAAAGTATCATGCCGTCTGCAAACAGAGTAAGTTTGATGACTTCTCTGCCAATTTGAATACCTTTTATTTCTTTTTGTTGTCTGACTACTGTTCCTAGGACTTCTAGTACTATGTTGAACAATAGTGGCAAGAGTGGGCATCCTTGTCATGTTCCTGATCTTAAGGGAAAGGCTCCCAGCTTTTCCCAATTAAGAATGATATCCACTATGGGTTTTTCATAGATGTATTTTATGAAACTGAGGAATGTCCCCTCCATCCCTATACTCTGAAGAGTTTTAATCAGGAAAGGAAGCTGTCTTTTGTCAAATACTTTTTAAGCATCAATCAGAGGACCATGTGAGTCTCCTCTCTTCTCTTAATTAATTTGTTCTATCACACTGATTGATTTGCAAATGGTGAACCACCCTTCCATCCCAGGGATAAATCCCACCTGGTCATGGTAGATCTTTTTGATGTACTGTTAGATCCTATTAGCTAATATCTTGTTGAGAATCTTGGCATCCATATTCATCAGGGATATTGGTCTGAAATTCTCCTTTTTGATGGGGTCTTTGCCTGGTTTGGGATCAAGGTAATGCTGGTCTCACAGAAAGAGTCTGTAAGTTTTCCTTCTGTTTCTATTTTTTGAAACAGCTTCAGGAGACTAGGTACTATTTCTTCTTTGAATGTTTGGTACAATTTCCCAGGGAATCTGTCAGGTCCCGGACTCATTTTTTTGGGAGGTTTTTGGTCACTGCTTAAATCTCGTTACTAGTTATTGGTCTATTTAGATTGTCAGTTTCTTTCTGTTTCTGTCTTGGAAGTTTATGGGCTTCTAGGAATGCATCCATTTCTTCCAGGTTGCTTAACTTATTGGCATAGTTGTTGATAATAGTTTCTGATGATTGTTTTTATTTCCTTAGTGTTAGTCATGATCTCCCCTCTTTCATTCATAATTTTATTAATTTGGGCCCTTTCTCTTTTCTTTTGGATAACTCTGGCCAGTGGTTTATTGATCTTATTAATTCTTTCAAAGAACCAGTTTCTACTTTTGTTGCTGTGTTCTACTGTATTTCTGGTTTCTAATTCATTGATCTCTGCTTTAATCTTAATAATTTCCCTTCTTGTGCATGGGTTAGCCTTGATTTGTTATGTTTCTCTAGTTCTTTAAGATGTAAAGAGAGTTTGTGTATTCGGGACTTTTCTAGTTTTTTGAGTGAGGCTTGGATGGCTATGTATTTCACCCTTTAGGATTGCCTTTGCCGTATCCCATAGGTTTTGGAACAAAGTGTTTTCATTCTCATTGGTTTCCATGAGTTGTTTAAGTTCTTCTTTGATTTCCTGGCTGACCCAAACATTCTTGAGCAGGATGGTCTTTAGGTTTCAAGTGTTTGAATTTCTTCCAAATCTTTTCTTGTGATTGAGCTCCAGTGTCAAAGCATTGTGGTCTGAGGATATGCAGGGAATAATCTCAGTCTGCTGGTATCACTTGAGACCTGATTTGTGACTCAGTATGTGGTCTATTCTGGAGAAAGTTCCATATGTGCTCGAGAAGAAAGAGTATTGTGCTGTTTTAGGGTGGAATGTTCTGTATATATCTATGAGGTCCATCTGATCCAGTGTGTCATTCAAAGCTCTTCTTTTTTTTTTTTAAGATTTATTTATTTGACAGGGAGAGACAGGAGAGAAAGAACACAAGCAGGAGAAGTGGGAGAGGGAGAAGCAGGTTTCCTGCTGAGCAGGGAGCCTGATGTGGGGCTTGATCCCAGGACCCTGGGATCATGACCCGAGCTGAAGGTAGATGCTTAACAACTGAGGCACCCAGGTGCCCCAAAGCTCTTGTTTCTTTGTTGATTTACTGCTTAGATGATCTGTCTATTGCTGAGAGTAGAGTGTTAAGGTCCCCTACAATTAATGTACTCTTATCAATATGTTTCTTTATTTTGATGAACAGTTGGCTTATGTAGTTGGCTGCTCCCATGTTGGGGGCATAGATATTTCTAATTCTTAGATCTTCTTATTGGCTAGACCCTTTAAGAATGATGCAGTATCCTTCTGTATCTCTGACTATAGTCTTTAGCTTAAAATCTTATTTATCTGATATGAGAATTGCTATCCCAACTTTCTTTTGCGTTCCATTGGCATGAAAGATGGTTCTCCACCCCTTCACCTTCAGTCTGGATATATCCCTAGGTTCAAAATGAGTCTCTTGTAGACAGCATATGGATGGGTCCTGTCTTTTAATCCAGTTTGCAACCCTGTGCCGTTTTATGGGAGCATTTAGGCCGTTCATGTTGACAGTGATTACTGAAAGATATGATTTTATTGTCATCATGTTGCCTGTGAAGGCCTTGTTTCTATAGATTGTCTCTGTGTAGTTCTGTTCCATATCACTATTGGGGTCTTTCTCCTTTTATAGAACACCACTTAATATTTCTTGCAGGGCCAGCTCAGTGGTCAGTCACATATTCTTCCAGTCTCTGCCAGTCCTGGAAGCTCTTTAACTCTCCATCCATTCTAAATGACAGCCTTGCCGGATGAAGTGTTCTTGGCTGCACATTCTTCTCATTTATTACCCTGACTAAATACCTGACACAAATACCCTGACACAAATACCTATTTTATTGCCCAGATTAGGGAAGTTCTCAGCTAAGATTTGCTCAAATATACCCTCTAGTCCTCTCTCTCCCACCCCCTCAGGGATCCTAATAATTCTGACACTGGAACGTTTCATGGTGTCATTTATTTCTCTAATTCTGTTTTCATGGATTCTAAGCTATTTGTTCCAGGCATCCTCCTAATCCTTCTTTTCTACTAGTTTGTCTTCTAGATCACTAATTTGTTCTTTGCCCCCATTTACTATAGCTGTTAGAGTATCTAGATTAGATTGGATCTCACTGATAGCATTTTTAAGTTCTGCAGATCAGTCCTCACTTCTGCCCTTAGAGAATGTTTCCATTAATGGTTTTCTCCAACTTAGTGTTTGCATAACTGTTACCCTAAAGTCTATTTCTGACATCTTGCTTATATCCATATCCATTAGTTCTGTGGCAGAGGTCACAGTCTCTGAATTTTTCCTCTGTTAGGGGATCTTCCTCCTAGTCATTCTGGGAAGAGGTGGTTGAGGGAATGTACAGGGTCCAAACTACTGACCACAACCCAAGCAAGATGCACCTGTCTTATAGGCAACTTAGTGTTGTCAGCCTCATGTTCTTTCAGCCTGTTTTCTGAGGGAGGGGCCTGCCTCACTGTTACTCAGGCAACCCCATTTGGTAGAGTTGCCCTGCCCCCTATGGGGGGGATGGGCTTGGTGCAAACTGGCTTTGGGGGGCTTTTGTTCTCTGGTGGCTTTCCCTGGCAGCTTTCTGTGTCTCTTCCAGGAGTCAGAGCAGAAGTGATCGTATCCAATTCTCTATTCTACAGAAAGCCCTCCAGGCCACACTGACTCATTTTTGTCTGTTCTGCTAAAAACCACAGTGTTGTGTGTTGTGCACCCCATAGCAGCACGACCGGGAAGTGAGGGTAGCACTGCCTACCCTCACTTCCCGGTCCAGACACACCTCTGCTCTTTGTGCTTCTAAAATTGCCAGCCTTCCCCGGTTCTCATGTGTACCCCTGCAGCTCCAGGTTTCAGTCCAGAGGGCTGCCCTAAAATCCTTTCTCTGCCAGTCTGTGCCCGGTCCCCAGCATGGGAGGCTTTTGCACTTCCACGTTCTTTCACCTTCCTGGTGCCAGCACTTATAGAGGCTCCCTCCCCCTTCTGTTCATTTTCTGATATCTGCCCGCAGAATCGCGGCTCCCTGCTTCATACCTTGAAGCCAGCCTCCAGAGACAGTCTGTTGGTCTAGATCCTGATATATCTTCTTACAGCTCTAGGTGATTTCATGGTTGTTCAGAGTGGTCTGATAGAAATCCAGCTCAATTCAGGGTACCGGTTGAAACAGGGTCCCTTACTCGTCCACTGTCTTGGCCTGATTCCCCCTCAAGGGTCAACCGTTCTAAGTTAATAATGCTAAGGAAGACTTCTGTGTGAATTTGTTAATCTACATAATATGGCATGCAAGGGTTAGTTCCATTTTATAGATGAGGGGACAGGATTGGGGAGATTTACCAATTTCATCAAGATCACAGAGCTCTTAAATGCTGGAATCAAGATCCACTCCACAGCAGGTGTGCTGCCTTTCTGATAATTAGGCCAAAATGATAACTCTCCTCAAGAGAGTATTAACTTAACAGGTTACATTGAACTGAAAACAAGACATGTGAGTGGAAGGGTAGGTATGGAGTATCATTCCCAAACTCAAGATGAGATGCTCTCAAAGAGACCGGTGGGGGTGGAGGGGGATGTCAGTCAGAGGAAGAGGTTGATCTATCTCCAATGACACGGAATCCCTGCCCCACTCAGGGCAGCCATGGCCACCCAACCGCCTCCATAGATGAAAGTAACTGGCACAGAGGGACGATAAGGGGAACTGTAACATTTTCAGAAGAATTGTTATGTTTAACAAAAACCTCTCTGGGAGCAGCTAGGGCTAACAGCCTCATTTTCTGCAAAATGAATCTGAGACACTTGCTCAATTATATCCCTGACCCACTCTGTTGTGCTTCAGAGGATAAGGTAGGCTTGTAAGCTGCCCAAAGGTGGGGAAATGCCTGCTTATTTTAACAGAGTTCACAACCGTCTCTTAGCTCTATGGAGGCCCCGGTCCCCACCCTATCCGTTCACAGCAGCCTGATTCACCAGTCTCACGGCCAGGCCTGGATAATTCTCCGCAGAGAAGCACAGAGGTATATTTCTATCACTGACTCTCCATCTCTTAGAACATCACTCATCTGAATTTTACACATCCTGACTCTGAAAAGGATGAGTTTTGGTAGTTCAGATAAAGGCAGCAGGGAGCATCTGTTTATAAGGTGAGTGTTTGGCTTCTATCCTATAGCAACAGTGGGCAGACCTCTCTCTCCAGCATAGTTCTAAACAATTAACTCATCTTCCCAGGATTACTCAATAGTGATCCATTTCCATAGTTAGCCAATTAGCACCAGGGAAAAAATAGGAAAAGCTACCACTTGTGATCTACTTATCTTCTTCTAGGCACTGAGCTTCGTGCTTTCTATATATTAACAACCCCCATAACAAAGCTCTGGGTATTGTCATCCCCAGAGAACAAATTTCTGAGAGATGAGGAAACCTTCCCACATCCTCTCACCAAGTGAATTCTTGTCATCGGTATAGACCCAAGACCCTCCTGATCCATCAAGATGCCACTTCATCTACCTCTTGATATAACTGATCAAACAGTAATAATAATACAAACAAGGACTCTTCTGTAAATAACTGCCATTCTAGTAGGATCAAACGCTAGGGAGAAGGGCATGGTACTGTGGGTGTTCAGAAGAAATATAAAGCAGGAAACAGAATTAGGGCATTAATCAAATTTCAGCATTTGATGTCCTTCTTACAGAAATATCTTTAACACTCTTGATTTTCCCCACCCTCAACCTTGCCCCTTCTTAATATCCATTTCTGGTTCCTCCTCCTCTGCTAACCCTTAACTCTGTTGTCCACCCTCTTTTCTCTCCAAATTCCTTCTCTAGGTGATCTCATCCTCTTCCATGGCTTAAAATAAAGCTTTTGTACCGATGACTCATAAATCTCTATCTCCAGCTCTTAACACTCCCCTGGGCTGTAGATTTATATATCCAACTGCCTACTTGACATCGCCTCTTAGCTGTCTAATAGACATCTCAAATTTAGTATGTCCAAAATAAAATTCTTGATTTACCCCCAGCTGTCTTCCTTATCACAGTTGATGGTATCACCACCACCAAGTTTCTTGGGCCAAAAAACCTTTTCTCCTTCCTCCCAAACAATCTATCAGTAAATCTTGCCAACTCTTATCTCCAAAATACTTTCAAGATCCCACCACTGATCATGATCTCCATTGCTACAGCCATACTCCCAAGCGACCAATATGTCACCCTGGGCTGCAATGGGCTGTTTCTAGTCTTCCTCTGCCAGAGATCATTCTCCACACAGCAGCCAGCCAGAAAGATCTTTTTAAAGAATCAAACAGGTCAAATTGATCTACTGCTTAAAAGCCTCTAATGGTTTCATTGGGCTTAGAGTAAAACACAAATTCCTCCACATCACCAACAAGTTGATCCATGACACATGCCTTGCCAATCTCTCAGACATGACCATATACCTCTCTCCTCACCATTCTCCTTCTGCCCTCACCTTCCTCCTACCCTCCCAGCAGACTCCTTCATGTCACTGGCCTTTGAAACTGCTATTCCTTGGCACAGAACATTCTTTCCACAGATCTTCTATGATTACCTCTTTCCCTTCTTCTGAGTCTTGGCTCTCATGTCCCCTCCTTAGAATGACTTTCATTGGCCGTTCCAGCTAAAATGTCTTTCTCCATTCCCACCCACAAGTTCCCGTACATCCCATCACCTAGTTTTGTTTGGATGTTTGTTTGTTTTTTTTAAATTTAAAAGCACTTATATTATGTGGTAAGTGATATTTTGTGTTCACTATTTGTTTTCTGTCTCTGGCCCCCCAGAATGTAAACTATAAGGAGAAAGCCTGGTCCAAAAGAAAGTGTCCCAGTCAATGAATGTCTGAGCTCAGTGGTGCAATAAAGGAGGTCAAGTTTCTATGGAGATTGAATGAAATACCCCACAGTGATATCCATTCATGACTGAGCAATACTAGTTTCTGGAATCTCTTGACTCAGAGAATAGTGTGTTCTGGCTAGAGAACACTTAGGTAGACTTTCAATTTTAAGGTAACATAGCAGCACTTTTACCCATAATCTCTTATGAGTTTGAACATACATTCCAGTCACCTGGGACTAAATCACTTGATGACGATCAAATTAAAGGAACCTACAAAACTAAGGACTAGAGAGCGCTCTCATCCTAGTCAAACCAAAATAAGTACCTAGAATTGTGGTAATAACGTACCAAAAAGCTAAAGTGTGTGGCATTTGCTCAGTGATCAGCTGGTAGGCAGCAAGGAATCTTTGGTTGTAGCCGTAAAGATCGTAATCTAGGCATAGATGACCTATTTTGTAAAATTGTCACCTGTTAACTTTATTTTGTAAAATTGTC
Organism: Martes martes; assembly: GCF_963455335.1. Classification (NCBI taxonomy): domain Eukaryota; kingdom Metazoa; phylum Chordata; class Mammalia; order Carnivora; family Mustelidae; genus Martes; species Martes martes. Next base: position 21,587,446 of record NC_137891.1, on the reverse strand, counting down.
ACCTGATAACTTAAAAGGTAATATACTTCTTGAACTTGTAGCTTTACAGGAAGTGATTTGGAAAGAGAACTTTTCTAGCAGATGTTGATTGCTGCTGGCTGCATTTGATGAGATACAACAATAAAAACAATGAGCTAAGAACAGATTTAACGGATTTGTAAGCAAGTACGGAAGGTAAGAGAGATGGTCCAGAAAACTGGAGATTTGCAGGACTGGAAAAGACCATTGTTTCTTATCACTACTTGGTGGAAAACTGAAAGATCAGAACACAGTCTTGTGTCAAAGAATAAATTAAGGGTATGTTTTTCACACCCAGTGATAAACTTCTGAATGAGTTAAGATGGCACTTAGTTAGCCTTTCACTTGGACAAAACAGCCCAAAGGAAAAAGACTGACGTTGTGGCTCTTCCAAAGAAACCGGGTAGGCTGAATACACCGGCAGTTAAGACGAAACAGAGAGAAGGATGTCTCAGGAAAGAACTGTGTATGTAGCTAGTGGCACAAGGAACTGACCAGAATCAATTATAACAAAGAAGCTGATTAAATTCTTGAGAAAGTTGTGCAGCCAAAGAAACGATGAGCCTTCTAAAAAGGTTTGTGACGGTTTTGTGTAGTCTAAAGACAGAAACCTTAACAACAGTTGGGCTTCTTAACAACAGTGTGAGCTTCTAAAATCAAGCTGAAGGCTAAGAAAGTTTCTTGACCTTGAAGGAGGGCACATTCTACAATGCGCTTTCCAGAAGTAGCCAAGCCAAATAAAATTAAGGGAAAGGCCACTCAAATGCAGAGTCCGGGGTCATGGGGGAACAAACAGCTGGAAAACCTCTTCCCAGGGGCCCAAAACAGGACCTAATTGAGAAGCTTTCTTCCCCAAAGGGGACTGGGACTTGCAGTTAGATTTCAGAACTGCTATGAATCAGAGACTCCCCCTTTCCAAATGCGAATGTTGTAGACAACTGGCCTCTACTCTACTCTCACAACTCATTGGCCTGGTCTAGTCACATGTCCCACCCACCCAATAGGGAGAATATGGGGAAAAGCTTTGTACAGGGTTTTGGACAATACAGGAGAAAGAGATCATCTATTTTTTTTTTTCCAGTTGGTTTGGAAATAAAAAAGAACCACATCCAGACCATCAGCCATCACCCAGAAATCATGGGCTCAGAGTCTGACACTCTGACTGAACAGGACTTTTGAGCAGTCTTCCCAGGGACAGACAGTGAGCTGAACAGTGATGACCATGAGTGGTAGCGTTAGTGCTGCTTATTGAGTATCACTCGTTCTCTCATCCCCGACTGCATGGGAGGATTATAATACCTTATTCCCCCTTTCGGGTGGGTGGGACATGTGACTCATGTCCTGGCCACAACTCATTGACCTGGCCAATGAGTTGTGAGCAGAAGTGTCACCTTTTGCTTCCAGGTCAGAGCATTTAATTCCTGGTGTGAAAGCTTCCAAAGCTCTTTTCCATATGGCACAGTGATCAGCGCTGGTTTTGATGCTCGCTTCACTTGGGAGCCTGAACAACCATGATAGGCAGAGTTTCCCTAGGGATTTACAACAGCCACACAGTGATATAGTTATCATTGTAAGCCACTGCAATTTTAGAGTTTTTTGTTGCTGTTGTTAGAGGCAATGCCTAAGCCTCTAGTAAACGCCTTTCTCTGACAGACTTTAAAAATTCTTAATTTTATCATTTAATGGCAATGGATTAAGACTCTCTGCACTGTTTTATGACCTACTTACAAAACAGTCTCATGCATCTTCTGATACCACTTATATATTTTTCCGCAACATTATCATTTATGGCTGCCTAATAACCCACAGTAGGGATGTTATGTAATTTTTACTCCATCCCATATTGGCAAACCTAAATGAGTTGTTCTGAGCTTTCAGTATTATAAAGTAACCACATAATGTACATTCTTACAGATAAATCTTAATAGTAGGTTCATATAACTTCCAATTTTTATAATTAAAATCTGTGCATCAAAGCATATGCAAATTTTTAAAGAGTTTGGCATTTATTAATTTATTAACTTATTCAAGTTGAATTTTAGGCATTAGGGACTGCGTAGTAATCGAGATGCACAAAGCCTTTGTGGCGCATGTTGCCAAAATGCTTCCAGAGAGAATCTACAACGTCCTCTGACACACCCGACGACCAACAAAGCGCGAGTGCCCACCTTCCCACAGCCCTGAGCTACAAGAATATCTTCTTCCCATCATAAAATCGTCTATTCAGAATGTCCTGCCCAGATTTGAGGATGACGAGAATGAGGAGAATACACTTGTCTATTTTCAGAAGAGTATGCCTCAAAAACTAAAATGAGCAGTCAACATTCTCTGTCAACGCAGGAGAAGGGACAAATCCCACACATTTGTGGTGCGTTAGTCCCCTTTACAGCACTTCTTTCATGCACCAGTTCTTTGTTCGTGTCTGTTTCCCTCACCAGACTCTCACGTCCTTGACAAAGAATAAGGAAGAACGAATGGGTAAGGAAGGGTTACGATAGCCGGTTCCTCACGCCACATCTTCAGATAATCGCTTCCCTGTGGACACTCTCTGGCTTCACTTTCTCAGCAACAACAAACAATGGATGTGCATGTTCTGCCTCTCTTCGGCCAACCCAGCTCCCTGAAAGGCAAGTCCGTCTTGCACATAAAGGCAGAAACTGTTGTGCTGCTGAAAGAGCCTGGGCACAATAACTGGTCATCTTTTGCAGACTCATAAAATTGGAATTGAAGAAATAGCTGTAGGCTGGCATTATTTATGTGGATATAAATTTTCTACTTCCATTATAAGAAACCAGAAATTAAAAAGAAGTAGAATGCTGTAGGTTCTTTATCCATACTAATTCCACAAGCACATGCAAAGGCAGGACAAGGGGATGCCGTGGAACAGAATTTGGGACACCAAATCCATGGAAGTTAAAGCCCAAACCCGAAACTCCTGCCTGGAAAATTCATGGGCAAATTTGTATGATGGAGTTTTAGGCAGATTATTGCTTAAGCCTCTTGAGGGAGACTTTTGGGAACCGTATAAAAGGAATAGGATTCCAATACTTTATAAGAAAAATATTATTTTTCAATAAGATATAAAATACTTACTATCTGCCAGTGATGGTATTCTGAGTGATTTGTAGGTATTACTGTGACAGCATAGTGTTTAAGGAGGAATTTCATCCTACATAAGCAATAATTTGAGCAGTATATCAAAACCTTAAAAAAAAAAAAATCCAAACCCCAGTGGAGTAGAAACAGATTATTTCTGAAAATAAGTGTGTGCATATCCTTAACATTATTAGTTTTCAGGGTTTCCCCCCCCCCAACTATTCTCATTTAGATTTTCCCACCAAACTAGTAAATTTTGATCAGACATCAGGAAGTGGTGTACTATATAAAGATATGAAAAAAGAAACATGATACACGTACTACCATACTTATTTAATTTGCCAGAATGATTTTCTTTCCTTTTGGGTTCCTTGCTGGGTCCTTGAGGGATACTTTGTCTTTCTCTAGAGTGGGAATGTGCTGTATAAATCTTCCAAAAATCTGGCTAACATTTTAGTCTCTTACTAATAGATGAAAATTTCTCCAGCAGGCATTCAACCTTTTTTTATCAATGGCTCTCCCCTCACTGACCCAATCTCATCCCACTTGCTTCCCCACAGAGGCCCTCTGCTCCGGTCACGGTCACCTCCACCACTTTGCTGTAACTTGTCTGCCCTAATGGTCTCTCTTTCCTTTCTCTTCTGCTTAATTCCCCTCCCTTTGCATTTTTCTCTCTTGCTGGTCAAAACCAGAGTATCTTCTCTCCACCATGTGCGACCCTAAGCTCTGGATTTCCTTTAAATCTAGTTCCACACTCACGTCTACCCTTCCATCTTCCTTTTACCCTGCTCATTTTTGAATATTTTTCAAAGTCCCCCAAATCAGGCATGCCTAATATCCTACACTTGCTTACATGACGACTTGCAACTATTTATTCTCTCACTTTGTAGGTGGGTAGATATGTCTGACCCAACTGGTATCAGTAGAAAACTTAATAGACTAGAAACTAGGGTCCTGTGGCCCATCATAACATTATTTGAGTATTACAGTATGCAAATTACCTAACAATTGTTTTTTTTTCCTTGTCTCTAAATAAGGGTGTTGAATTACAGTAACATCCTCTTTGAAGTATCTTCACACCTAGAAGATTGTTCTTAGATTCATAGAACTGTCTTTTTTTCCCTTGTATCTCCCATAACATCTACTAAAGAGCTGGACAAACACTAATTTAATAAACGTAAATTAATAAATTTAAAGTGACTTGGTGTATTGATAGATGAGTGTGTGGGAAGGTGAGTGAAAAGAAGTAGCTCTGTGATTTTATCAACTTTATAATCCCTCATTTCTCTGAACTAGCTAAAATAAAAATCATCAAATATTTAATTTTCTTCTTTTATATTGATCACATAATACTACTCTTTTTCTTCTCTCGTTTGCTTCCCAAATCGGCTCTAATAAAAGAAAACTCTCTGCCTCCCTTCAGAAAAGCCCTGTGAAATCTACCTGCTCTAATGAATATATTGAGTTCCTTTTACAACTTTAATTACTAAAAAAGAAAAGATCCAACTCAACACTGAGACATGTTATGATTTTTTTTAAATGACTGGTTCTTATGAGATGAGATAATGTTCATAACCAAGACCTGAATTTGATTCTCATCTATGGTAACTCTGGCTGCTTCAATTTTGTGAAATAATTTTCATCAACAATTTGACAGAGAAAAGCAAAAGAAAATGATTTTGTGTCTTCTAACAGCTGCAGATTTGTGAGCAGAGAGCAAATGACAGGCATATATTTGGATCAAAGTGTGAAGATGTACTTAATTCTCTTCCAACACTCATTTTCAGTCCCATTTTTGAGATATAAGAATTAATTCCCATGCATAGAAACCAGATTCAGAGTTCCCTGTGAATCACTGCTTTAAATTTCTAGGCAAAAACTGCCTGTGGAAAGACTGTATGGGAAGAACGTACAGGAAAATTACATCTAGGAATTCTTTCTAGAAGATCAGGCTCTCTTGCAAAAGGACAGGAATATTGCTTTCCCAGGAGTCTCTTCTTTGTTGGTCCTGAGTCCCTATCACTGCTGTCCCTAGTTTCCAGATTCCATTTTACAAACCAGTAGAGCATACAGCTTCTTATCAGGGTGACCAGTCACATGGGACAGCAAAGGTTATGAACCAAACCTTTTTTTTTTTTAATTTATTTGACAGAGAGAGACTGAGATCACGAGTAGGCAGAGCAGCAGGCAGAGGGAGAGGGAGAAACAGGCTTCCCACTGAGAAGGGAGCCTGATGTGGAGCTCCACCCCAGGACCCTGGGATCATGACCTGAGCCTAAGGCAGAAGCTTAACCAACTGAACCGACTGAGCCACCCAGGTGCCCCTTGTTATGACCTAAACCCTAAACCCAAATGTCCAACCTGTGAGATAACTCGTCTCACTTACACAACACTCCACCCCATTTCAGGCATAATTAAAATGTCTCTATCCACTCCCAAATCAAGATATTCCATGATGACAGAAGCGGGGACCACATATTCTGGGTTTTTAAAGAGAGTTCCCACTTTAATTATTGGAGGGGATTACTACCCAAATACACACCTACTTACCAGGGTATTTCTCGGTTTCTAATTCCAGTCATACGTTCATCACAGCTGTGGGTCATAATTTCAGTGATGATCCTGGCAATACAATGCTAAAAACTGTATTCACTCAACATTCGATAGATAGATATTTATTCACTCAACAAACATTTATTATGTGCCAGGTATATGCAATGATTTGGAGATAGAATGACTGCACAAAATGTGGTATCAGCCTTTTTCAGAAGTCAGCAAACTTTCTGTAAAGGAAAAAGTGGCAAATATTTTAGGCTTGTGGGCCACACAGTCTCTACCATAACTGCTCAATTTTGCTGCTGTAATGGGAAAGAGTTGTAGATAATATGTCAAGGAATGAGCTGGCTGTGTTCCAATAAAACTTTATTTACACAAACAGGTAGACTAGATTTGGCCCACTGGCCAGTTTGCTGGATGCTGCTCTAGTTGTTTCCAGTGTAGACCACTAGCATCCAAAAAGAATGATGGGAGACACAAATGTGAGCCATAAATATACTTTTAAATTTTCCAGTAGGCACATTCTAGGAAGTAAAAGGCAACAGGTGAATTTAATTTTAATAATATATTTCATTGGACTTGGTATTCACAAAATATTATTTCAACATGTAACCAGCATTTAAAAATTACTAATTAAGTAATTTGTACTTTTTATACTAGTTCATTGAAATATGGTACTTTATACTTCACAGAACATCTCAATTCATCCTAGCCACATTTCAAGTATCTAATAGCTACTACAGGTGGTCATGGCCACTGTATTGGATAGCCCAAGTCTAGACATACGAGTAAACAGGTAATGGAGAGGGATAAGCACAAAATACCAGGAGGGAACACGAAGGAGGAAAATCCAACTTCATCTCCCCGACAGCTGTGGCTGGTGGTCACAGAGAGATTCCTCCAAAGAGAAGCATCCTACGGTATGAAAAGGAATACAGCAGCTGAGGAAACAGGAGAGAGGATAATGCTGGACAGAGAGAAAGACCTGGAGCGAGGGGAAGGTGCAGCATCTTCAGAGAACTGAAAGCAGCTCAGGGTGCACCGAGCCGGGGTGGAAGGGGCTGACCACCGGCTAAGTCAGTGGCAGTGGGAACGGAGCGCAGCGCATTAGATGCGGGAGATATTAATGAGACAGTATTGACAGAAATTGGAGATGGACTGGACACGGGGGATGAGGAAGAAGGACGAGGAAAGGATGAGGCAGAAGGCTTGGGCTTAGACTCAATGCAAAGACAGAGCGGGCGTCTGTCACGATGGGATGCTCGGGAGGAGCAGCTATGGGGAGAGATGAACGGTTTAGCCTTGAACACCCTGGGCTTAGAGGCCTCGGGGAACACACAAGGTCATGGTGATACACACCGGCAGCACCCCCACACAGAAGATGCCTTCACACTCAGGAAAGCCCTTCACGTCCGCAGCTGCCCTCATTCTGTGATCGCAAGTCTCTCTCTCCCCTCCCTGTAACCAAGGTTTTTCTCTAGCGGCTCTGCCGCCACGGAAAGGGCCTAAAAACCCTGACTCCGTCTGCCTGGAAGGCTGGCTCTCTGTTCTCCTCTCTCTCTAGTTAGTGCCTGTTTGTTTGCAGGTCCCAACTCCAATGTCACTTTCTCAGAGAGACATCTCAGATCCCCCCCGCCCCCAGGAGGTCAGATCCCCTTGCTCTCTGTTCCACATTTCTTTCTCCTCACTGGCACTTCCCGTATTTGTAATTTCACATCTACTTGATCAATGACTTTCTACCTTGAAGGTAACAATTATTCGGCAAGAGCGGTGTCTACTCTTGCTCCGCATTGTAATACTGGCCTCTACCTCTTAACCTGGTACTCAGTAGATGCTCTGTATGTATATGTTGCATGAGTGAATACAGTATTAAAAGTCACTGTTGAAAGCCAAAATTATCTAGAAAGGATCACGAGCCTTAACATGAATCAGTACAATAGATTCCAATATCATCCACCAACACAAGCAGGCAAGAAGTGTTAACCTCTTCTAATTTTTCTTATAATTTAACTGAACTTTTTTTTTTCTTTCAAGATTTTATTTAAATTCAAGTTCATTAACATATAGTGTAGTATCTATTTCAGGGGTGGAATTCAGTGATTCATCACTTGCATATAATACCCAGCGTTCATTACAAGTGCCCTCCTTGATGCCCATCACCGTTTACCCCACCCCCCAACCACCTCCCCTCCAGCAACCCTCAAGGCAGCAGAAATGTAATCCCAGGCATTTCCCAACCTTGCTAGAGCCATTCCCTGCACAGGAAGCCTTTTCTAACTTGGGTGGGTTATGCCCAGAGTCCTATCCCCTCCTTTGAGGGCACAGGCTTTCATAAACTACAGCCAGAAAGACTGACTTTTCTGCTCAATTTCCTATAATACCCAGTTCTCTAGGCCATGTGTGTACAAAGCGTCAGCTGCAGGAAAGGAGGCTGGGGACAGAAAGAGAGGGATGGTGGGGGAGGGGTGGGAAGGGACAAAAATTTCAAAACGTTATCCTATCACATTCGTTTATTTCACAATTAAGAGATCGTAAATAACTGAGTGAATGGATCCTAGACTGGAGACATTTCCGCTGCAGCAAGCAACATACGCAGCTGCAAGAAATGTGAAGCGAGAACATGAAGTACCTCCCGGGGAGGGTCTAACTACTGAACAGAACAGAATCATGTCTTACTCACTCTCGCAGCCCTCACAGAAGATAGCACAGCTTGGCGTTCAGTCAGCCCTCGGTGTGAAGTTCCTGGAGTATGCAGCATCCTAAGTTTCTCCTTCACCACTACTCATTAAATGCCCGTTGGACCACCATCCCCGCCTCGGGCTCTTCAGTTCCATCCAGCATGGACACAGAACCAGGGATGTCGCGCTAAGCTATGTCACCAGCACCTACCAGAAGGCCTGGTGAAAACAGATGCTGGGTAAATGTTTCCTGAACAAAGAAGCATGTTGAACAGGAAAAGGGCAGATGAAAATTGTGCAGAGCCAAATAGTCCTAGCCTTCGGGTCCCGGCTCAAAGCCTTTGTTGTATTAGCAGTTCCTTCTAGAGAACTGGAAGGAAGTCTAGAGCAGTTCCCTCCAGAGAACTGCTACCTCTGATCCCTCCAGATACCTTGGTTAGCTCCCCTGGAGCATTTATTAAGGAGCAATATACACAGTGGTTAAGGGGATGAGCCCGGGGACGCCTGGGTGGCTCAGTGAGACCAAGTCCTGCATCGGGCTCCTTCCTCGGTGGGGAGCCTGCTTCTCTCTCCCCCCTCTGCCTGCCACTCTGCCTGCTTGTGCTCTGTCAAATAAATAAATAAAATCTTTTTAAAAAGGAGGGGTGCGGGGGGTATGAGCCCTGGAACCAGAATGCTGTCAGGTAGATACCAGCTAAGGCCTCTACAAGCTGTGGTCCCTTGGGCAAATTTCTTAAGGTCCCAGAGTCCTGCTTCTCACCTACACAATGAAGAAAATTGCACCATCAGTTTCAGAGGCGCTGTTGTAAGGATTGATGAGATAATACACCAGAAACTTTGTTCGGTAGCCAACACAGAGTGAGCATTAAAAAATTATGCATCATATCTATCACTCTCTACTTTTATGATGACTTAGAAACTGCTATGTTTCTCGAACACATACTAGGGGCACAGTGGAAAGCATTTTATGTGGATTTTCACAAGGAAACCATAGTTGGTCTTAGCGGCTGTTATTTTCCCTATCTACCATTAGGAAGCTAATGCTCAAAGGGGTTACATAAATTGTCTGAGGTCACACACTAATCATCAGATTTACTGTCATTTGAGTGCAGGTGATGATACGGCAGCCCCACTCCCTGACTCCATGGAGGTAACGCTGAGTTATAAATTCCATCGAAGGCAAGGATTTCATCTGATCTATCTCTGTATCCCCCAAAGCATCTAGCTTCATGTCTTATGTGCCGACAGTGGGTAAGTATTTATTAACTGAGTAAACATGGAGGGAAGGGACTCCGAAGTCAAATTTCATCAATGTCAACATTTTCTCCTGGCCTTGGCTCTGCAGGAAGTGTCACTTGCATTTCGAACAGAGTCCCTTCCGCATGTGAACAGCACCCGCGCGAACGGGCACATTAAAATGAGCAGGGTTCCCCTAACAGAACTGTCACGTGACTAGGTCCTTCGTACAACCAAATCCATAGGTATGTGCGCTGGGTTCATCAAATGTGTAGTATCCTTAAAAAGTCTGCATTTACACCACGTCAGCTGCACGGCAACACAGTTCATTAACGCCGTCTACACGTGTGAAATTTTAAAAAAGCATTTATGATGGCTGCAGTCGGCGGCCTCAGAAAACACCAACGGCAACCACTACCCAGAACGAGGCCTTGAGAACACGTCCAGCTTCAGACAGAAAACAGACGCGCCGCCAGGCAGTGAGCCACCAGCTCTGGAGAGATGACTTAAATGACAGAGTCCGAGTTCCCAGGATCACAAAAATGCTAGAGCAGCAGTTCTCAGAGTTGGGTCCATGGACTGTCGCCATCAGCACCACGTGGGAACTGCACAGGAATGCAGATTCTCAGGTTCCAGCCAGACCTTCCGAATCAGAAACTCTGATGTGGGGCTCAACGATCTGGGTTTGCCGACACTAACGGCAACTCTACTTAGCGTTCAAGTTTGGTAACTGCTTATCTAGGGCACAGATCTGCCCAGTACACATCCGATTTTAGAGATACGAGTTAGGAGGTACGTGATTTCTCCAAGATCACACAGCTAGTCGGTAAAGACGGGAACATCTATCTCCTGGCACACACTAAGGAAGGTTGGAAGAGGGGAAGGCAGGTGCAGTCCAAGTCCCATTTATATCTAAAGATCGTGTTCATTTGTTTTTATTTGAGCACAGCTGACACACACTGTTACATTAGCTTCGGGTGTACAACTATGCAATCCCACAAGTCTACAGGGTACGCTGTGCTACTAGAAGTCTGTATCTCCCACTCCCCTTCACCCATTTTGCCCATCCCCCACGCTCCTGCCTCCGGGCAACCATCGGTTTGTTCTCTGTATTCGTAGGTCTGATTCTGCTTTTTGTCTGTGTGTTCGTTTATTTGTTTCAGATTCCACATATGAGTTAAGTCATATGCAACACACGGTCTGCAATTCCACTCCTAGCTATATACATAAGAGAATTAAAACAGTGTTCAAACAAGAACTTATACCTGAATATTAATAGCAACATTATTTATAGTAGTCAAAAGGTGAGGGGTGCCTGGATGGGTAAAATCCTCAAAAAAAAAAAAAAGAAAGAAAGAAAGAAAGTCAACAGGTGGAAATAACCCACATGTCCATCACTGGATGAATGGACAAATGATATGTGCCGCGTCCATAGGATGGAAAATCATTCAGCCATTAAAAAGCGCTGATACACACTATACAACATGAACAAACTTGGAAAACATCATGTTAAGCAAAAGAGGCCAGATGCAAAAGGTGACATATTGCACGATTCCATCTATATATGATGTGTCCAGAGTAAGCATAATTATAGAGGCAGAGAGTAGATGAGTGGCTGCTTAGGGTAAGAGGTAGGATAAAGGGATAGGACAGTGAGAGCTAAAGGGTCCAGGGCTTCTCTTTACGGTGATGAAAATGTTCTAAAATTGACTGTCATGACGGTTTGCATACAGCTGTAAGTAGACTAAAATTCATCGAATTATACACTGTCAGTGAGAAACTGGATGGCATGGGAATATCTCAAGAAAATTATCACAAAATATAAATTTTAAAAATGAAAATAAACAAGTCGACGAAGACTGTGAGAGCATTCATGGGTGAAGACCGCAGGCACGGGCTCTGAGAAGCATTAGGTCTGTGGCTGGAAGGCCTGAAGTGAGCAGTTAAGCCAGTATTCTTTACTGCAGAACATTTAATAAGAAGATAAATAATATTAGCCTTCCAGAGGATAACAGTATGTAGCAACTTCCAAAACTGTTGGACCACAAACTCTGTACTGGGAAATGCTGATCTATATAATGTCCAAATGGTACACCATTTTTCTTATGTGACTGTTCGTTGTTTAAATGCCAGTCCAACTGGTCAGACTCACAGGTGCTTAATTTGCAGCCCACAGGTCCCTAAATGGTCGCTGGCTCTCAGGGATCTGTAAAGCCCCTGAAATTACAAGCAACATTTTATGAATACGTGCAAATGCAATTTTTGCTGAAGCACTTCCAGAGATTTTTATTATATTTTCTAAGGCATCGACAGCTTATTCAATCACTACATAACGCTGGCTCCAGGAAGATGCAGCCAATGCAATCTGGGCTTTTCCTTCAGCTTAGGTTCTCCGGATTTCTCACGGACGCTATTACAAAATTCCCCTGATTGCTAATTCCACTTCCCTTCCAGTCTCTCTCCAGCCCACACTCCCGATTTTCTTAAACTCCAAACCTATTAACATCCACGCTTAAAACCACTGCCTACCAATTCAAGTGCAAATGCTTCAGATCTCCACAATGGCCCTCTCCCTGTCTGGCTCCTGCCTCTGACTTTCACTCCTTCTTGTATCCCAGAGTCAGACAACTAGGTTTCCCCAAAGACACACTCACCCCCACAAACTCCACATGTGGGTCCACACGATTCTGGATTCTGTTTTCTTTTTAGGCATTCTCTATACCCTTCCTAAAACCTTCTTCCCCAGTAAGTCATCTTGAGTCCCCAGATGGTCACTACTTTCCCCTCCCACCCTGTCCCCAAAGCAAACACTAATCATCCTCAAAATATATATATATAGTCACAACTGGTTTGTTTACCCCGTACTTCTGTGCTTTAACACAGCAGCCATTATGACTCTTGTTTTTAATTTGTCACCTGATCCGTCTGCTAGGTCACCCCATTCGGGGCTGTCGCCAGGAAAGTAATACTGACCAATCATATGTTTTATCATAAAATGATCAGATATTGTTAGGGAGGGGAAATGTTCCTTTCTGTTCAGAAGCAAATTCTTATCCACTTAGAAATCAAAAGATCTTTAGACGTTTCGTGCGATTTTGTTTGTATTATAACAGGCCGCCTTTGACAAGGGCTGGGGAATGGCAAAAGCAATAGGAATCACAGGGATGCAGAAGCACCCGGCCCACCAGCATGTCCAGGCAGAAGCTTCCAGGCAAGCTGATTTCTGACATGAAAGAATACAATTAAGGCAGATCAATAAAACAACAAAGATTCTCTCTTTCTCTTTGTTCGTCTTTTTCCCTGTGATGAAGAACCATCATGTATATTTTCAAAGTCATAAATCAAAAATAATCATTTTTGTTTTTAATATATTAATCAACCTCCTGTATTCATCATTCCCTATTCCCCCTTTCTTTTCTCCTTGAGTAGAAATGCCTTTATTTGAATAAAGGAAAAGAATAAAAACAAGATGTAGGGGGTGGGGTACAGGAGGCCAAAAGACTTAGTACATTGTTGGAAAATCCTAAAATGCAAAATTCCAGACCAAGTGGGAATTTCCCAGGAAGAAGAGCAGAGGATTAGAGTCCTATTTATAGACTTTCTAGGATGCCTCCCTTCAGAGAGACTGGCAGGGCCCAGCTAAAGTGAGATATATGTCTCCTCCTCCTCCTCCCAACCCAGGCCTTGAAGCAGCCTGCTTCAGCCACAGATCCATGGTCAAAATCACAGTAGAGTTTGGGTCGGAACAGAGTAGTAGGCATCCAAGACCATGGAGACAGCACAGAAAGAGCTCAGAGTCAGCTCTGTCTATGTTGGGGGGTGTGGGGAGGTTTGCAACTAGGAGGCTAACATCCCCTGATGGTCTCAGATCCCTTTTTTTCATTCCAACCAAAAAAGAGGATTTTAAACAAACCCACTGGCTCTGGCTCTACTAACAAAACCAAAATGTTTTTTGAAATAAACTAGGCTCAGAACTTTGTGCTTCCACATTGGGGAAAAAAAAAGTCTATCCTACCCACCAATTTACACACTTATAAAAGATAATACGGGGGCACCTGGGTGGCTCAGTCGGTTAAGCATCTGCCTTTGGCTTCAGGTCACGATCTCAGGACCCTGGGATCAAGCCCCAGGTTTGGCTCCCTGCCCAGCGGGATGCCTGCTTCTGCTTCTCCCTCCCCCTCCATCTCTCCCTACCCTTATGTTCTTTCTTGCATAAATATATAAATAAAATCTTTTTTAAAAAAAAGAAGATTATCTGGGTTTACTATTTTCCTTTCCTGTCCCTTTCTTGTCTCATTAGTTAGCGACTGATTTCAACTGGCAGAGACTGGCAAATGCAAACCAAATAACGACAAAGTAAATACAGGTGTTTAACCACTGCCCCTCTAAGGATTTATGCTGAAGCATCCCCACTACCACGCTAAGAGTCTAAGAATTAAGTCTTCTTTTCTCAATACATTTCGCTTCTTCCTGAGATAAATTTTTCCAGCACACTCAGCTTATGTACAAACAAAAAGAGGGATCTACTGAGGATAGTTGGGTTCTAGTCTCTGAAAATTTTTCTGTCCTATTTTGGATGAGTCGCTCCCCTACCCACCTGCCTTAGTTACTTTGCTACAAAATGGGAATAATGTCTTGCTCGTCTCATTACCTCTAGCGCCTGCTGTTAAGTTATGTGACTCTGTAACTCAATAAATATGAAACGAGGCTAACAATTTGCATCCTATCCTTCAAAAGCACCTTGAGTGCTGAGGATGAATCCAATAAATAAACTGTAATAAGTTCGATCCCTAGGAGAACCATTTAATGGAAGAATAACTGAGATGCTCCCAAGTTAATTACTACCAATCAGGGGAGGTGCGAGAGATGATTTGCTTCTTTCCCAACTTCAATTTGAGGGATTGATTTTATGGCTTCTCAGGTCTCTTTCACCGTTGAAATCCCACAAAATAAATGGATAATCAATAAAAGAAAAATCTGCTGTTGCTTAAGCCTGGGTTGCTGTTCCCTCCTTTTTTTTTTTTTTTCCAAAATAAGTGTTGCCATCATGGTAAACACCCCTTAGATTCTGTTCTGATTAAAAATCTAGATGCAAAGTATTCCTTTTTTGATACAAATATGTGTGGGTAACAAGATTCATTACCATGGCCTTGTGCACGTGTGATACACTATCCCAGAACATTGGAAAACCCCACATACAAATATGAAAACAGAAGACCTACAATGAATGTACGCTTATTTTCATTGGAGCTTATCTACTTGGTAAGCCATTTGATCTAGCATCTCATTCTGTTACTATGCCTGAAATCTGACTGATTTGCTGCCTTAGGAACTACTATTAAGTTGTGATATTGCAAAAATCATATTTTATTATAATATAAAAAATACGTTCTGCATCACATAATGGCAGCTCAGCGACAGAGAGTAAAGCCTCATTAATCAGGACGGTTGGGTAATGAGGTGGTCCACTGTGATTTGTCCTGATAACTGAGACTGATTCCCTCCTCGTGCCAAAAAGTTTGATCCGAACTAATTTTGATGGAAAGATTTCTCAAACGTACGACACAATTTCCAGCTGAATTTAATATATACAAAAGCTATTAACATATTCTTAATGATAAAGTTAGCACATGACTATTAGCCACTGCACAGTGCAACATCGCAGAGGGCGGCGTGGGAGAGGAAGGCTTGCTTGCTCCTTTGCTGTGAAATGTCAGCTCATTCTGCCTTCAGAGTCAGGTCGAAGAAAGCCTTTCTATATCTTTTCTCACTATTAGTTTTCCTTTTACCAGT
The DNA here is from genome assembly GCF_963455335.1 of Martes martes. NCBI lineage: Eukaryota > Metazoa > Chordata > Mammalia > Carnivora > Mustelidae > Martes > Martes martes. The sequence continues at coordinate 21,572,069 of NC_137891.1, read as the reverse complement.
TTTCAATGCACTTGCTCCAAGCCATTTTTCATTCCTTTAAATTCTTGTTTTTCATGTGTAGAATGCTCCACAACAATGCCTTGCAAGGAGTCATTTCCATTTTTGCCTATAAGCTCAAAGGGGGGCACAATTAGGAATCAGTAAGAAGAAATGAGGGCTCCTAGTGCAGCCTCGCAGCAGATGCTCCGGCCGCCTGGTTCTCTACCAGGACCCGGAGAGCAACGCTGCTGAGAGCCTTCTCATAAGGGCACCTCCCTTATTCTGTCTCATATTTTTACCTCATTATTCCACCCTGCTGGTGTGCCCTTAACTAGATTATAAAGCATTTGAGGGCAGGAAACCTATCTTATTGTTCCTATGATCTGCCATACTACTTAATACAGTGCTGAGCACATAAAAAGTTCTCGTGATTTGGCTATGCTGTGCTTTCCCCCCAGAAACCTGGAGAAATCCACCTTTAAATGTTAATACAATATGATACTTAGAATTTCTGTCATTTAGCATTATTTGCGCCAAACTCTCCCTTCAAGAAATCTAACTGACTCGCCCTAGGGATTATTATAAATAAATTTAAAGACTCCTTGTTTAAATTTGTGGCACAAATTGGAAACCAGCCTCCATTTTAGTTACTCTCTTTTCCCAATTCACAATTCTCTCAGAGATGATTGTTACTGGTCTGTGTCATTTGTAAGCGTCATTTCCAGCTCTGCTGAAGCTCAGCTGTAGCCCTCATTTTTTTATACCCTGCACGTCCAATAACTCACTGATATTTCTTAAACTGTGCCTAAGTCAAACTTTTTTGGCCAAAGGATCTCTATCCTTAGATCATGACTGTCAAAAGAATTTGAACAGAGACTGGTCTTCAGAAGCAAAATGCAAAGGCACTCTATATCAATTTAAATGTATCTGACTCATCTCAGATATTTATTCTGAAATTTTCATTTATCTCAATTATTTTCTCCTTGCTAAAGTCACTTCAGGAAATCATCTTCCTCACGACTTCAATTTTCTCAGCCTCGGGTTCCTGATTTGCCCAGGATGTGAAAGTACATGCTCTCTTGGCCATATCACACACACACGTCTTGCCCCAGTCTGTAATGTTTTGATCACTTCTGAAAACATTCTCTAAACCTGCAATGTGTCTGTTCATGCCACTTGTCTGGAGATGCTTGGAAAGCGGAGTCGGTGATCTAACCACAACGTGCTAACACCAAGCACTGTTTATCATTCGGCACCTGCCCAGGGACTTGTAGAGCGACACAGCCTTACATGTATTACCTAAGACCAAATCCTCCTGGGAAGGTGAGCTCAGACTCTAATCCCACCACAATAATTCACTCAGCATCTCCTTTAGCATGCCCTTCTTCTCTCAAAGCTAAATTTTTTAAACACCATCTCATTTAGTTGCAAAAGTCACTTTTGTGCTCACTGCAAATATTCATTTTTCTTCACGACGCTCTTTAAACTCCAGAATGACTACCACCTATCCTGATTCCTAAGCCATATTCTCTGTAAATAGAACATGGAAATAACACAATATAGTCTCACAGCTGGCTGAATGTATTTTTACAATAAAATATATGTACTCAAGAGTGAGTAAAAATAGACACGTACCTCTGAGAGAGAAATGATAAAATACTCATGTGCTCTCCAAAGCTTTGAGATATTCAGCATTATAACCCCATTAGTACTGAGGGGCCATCCCCAATATTTCCCTTCCTCCCCTCCAGAGAGAACAACCATTCTGAAATTGATCTTTCTCTCCTGCTCCTTCTCTTTTTCTTCTTATTTCCTATCAAAATACCAGCTATTTTTTTTTGGTAGAAATTAACAAACTTACCCTGAAATTCATAGGGAAATGAAAATGAGTCAGCAGAGGCAAAACAGCCTTGTAAAAGCACCACAAAATTACAGGACTCTCTCACTTCTCAATCTCAGAACATACTACAAAGCTCTAATAACCAAGACTGTGTGGTGCCGGTGAAGGGTAGACAAACAGATCAATAGAATTCACAGTCCAGAAACTGACCCGTATAGATTTATGGTCAATTGCTTTTCAACAAAGTTGCCAAGACTACCTAATGGGGCAAAACAGTCTTTTCAACAAATGAGGCTAAAACAAATGGAGTTCCATATGCAAGAGAATGAGGCTGGGCCACTCTATCATACCATCTACAAAAATTGACTAAAAATGAAAAATACCTAAATATAAAGCCTGAAACTATACAACTCTTAGAGAAAAACAAGGACTAAATCTTCAAGACTTTGGATTAGGCAATGGTTCTCGGATCTGACACCAAAAGCACAAGCAACAACATTAAAAATACATAAATTGGGCCGTGGTAGAGAGGGTCTGGGTTGGGTGGCTCTTCCCGCTGACAGGCGGCCCACTAACTCCAACCTGGCAGCTCCTCCGGGACTCAGAGGGCCTGGCTATCCCCCTCAGCGGTTCCTCCGGGAGTCAGAAGGCCCGGCCACCCCTTCTGCCCCTGCGGGAGCATCCTTCCGAGATTCCCGGCTGTCCCCGGCCGGGGGCAGCTGCAGCCATGGCCTAGGGCGCCCTGGTGCCCCCCCCCGTTGGGGCAGGAACCGCTACCAAGTGTACCCGAGCTCCTGGCCGTCTGGCGGAGCTTCAAGCAGAACCCCAAGGAGCTCGCGGAATCTGTGGGTGTCTGACCAAGGGGCCCGGCCCTGGCCCCGAATCCCGGGAGCAGGCGCCGCTGGGCGGCCATTCCGGGGCCGCCATCTACAACCACGCGGCGAGGCCCGCGGAGCGGCCTCCGGATGCTGCTCACCTGGCTGCTGCCGGCCCGGCGCCCAGGCGCGGGGAGTCCTCCTGGCACTTCGAGGCCACCGACCTGCCTTTGGGCCCCAGGCGCACCACGCGAGGAGGACGCCAGCTGGCGCGCGCGCTGGGCACGCAGCCCGGGATCTGGCGGGAGCGCCCTCGCCCAGGACGGGAGGCCGCGCCCTTCACGCGGGGCCCGCGGCTGCTCAGGGCCTCGCGGCGTTCGCCGGTCCGCCGGCTGGTCCGCCGGCTGGTCCGCCGCAGGACGCCGCCCCAGGTGGTGTAGATCCGGCTCCGGGTCGGCGCCGCCAAGCTCCACGGGCGAGGCCCCCAGGGCCTGGCTGCCGGAGGCCGGAGCGCGCGCGGGCAGCATGCACACGCAGCCGCACGGCCCTGCTGGAGCTGTGCGGCCCAGAGGCCAAGTGCAACGGCAGACACCCGGCCCAGGCGCTGGGAGAGGAACCGCCCCCCGCCTCCTCTCTACCCCACCAGGCCCGCGGGGAGGAGCCACCCTGCTCTCCCCCAGGGAAGATTACAGGGCGGGAAGCTGGGTTATTTGTAGGGGAAACCGCAAAGCCTCAGCCTGTGTGTCCTGAGCACCACGAGGATGGACCAAGGGACGCCCGCCCTCTCTCCAGCCTCCCCTGGGCAGGCCACCCCCTGGTAGCGGAGCCCAGAAGAGAGAGACTGGATGGGCATGGTGCCTGGACCCAGCAGGGCCCCCACCCTTTGCCACATGGGTCCCCGAAGCACTACAGCCCAAACGGGGACACCCCATGGCTCAGGACATGAAAACATCTTGAAGTTTGTTGCCCCTTTTCTTGATATTTTTAAAATGCAATATTTTTATTTAATACTTGACTTTACGTATGTAGAACACTCTGGTTTTGGTTATTCTCATTTCCCATTGTGTAATGGTTCTTTTCTTAAAGATTTCCCCCCCCCCCCCATGTCTTTCCTTTTGTACTTTTGCTATTTGCTCACCTGGAGAAACGGTGGGGAGCCTTTCTCATTTTCTCTGGCTTCATGTGTGGGCCTCCAGCCAGGGTCTATATATTACACCTGGGTTAAGGGTGTTGGGGCCAAGATTAGCTGCTTTTTGAGGCAGGACAGGGCCCAGTAAGTGCTGGGCACAGGGCCCCATAAATCCATAAATGGTGTGCTAATTAAAAAAAAATGGACTTCATCAAAATTAAACATTTTTGTGCTGCCAATGATACCATCAATAAAGTAAGAATGGGAGAAATTATTTTTAAATCACATATCCTTATATGCCTAGTATCCAGAATATATAAAGAACTCTTACAACTCAATAATTAAAAAGACAACCCAATTAAAATATGAATAAGCATTTTTACAAAAAAGATACACAAATGGGCCAAGAAGTACATGAAAAGATGCTCAACATAATTAGTCACTGGGGAAAAACCACGAGATACCACTTCACACTCACAATGGCTATAATAAAAAAGATAGGAAGTAACAGGTGTTGGCGTCAATATGAAGACATTGGAACCCTCAGACACTGTTAATGGGAATGGAAAATGGTACAGCTGCTTTGAGAAACAGTTTGGCAGTTCCTCAAAAAAGTTAAATGTAGATTTACCATAAGACCGAGCAATTCTCCTCAGTATATACCCAAGATAATTGGGTATATGTAAGTATAAACATGTACACCCTTTACACCCATGTACACCCTTGGATATATGGAGGTATTAGCACATGTCCACAAAAAACTTGCAGATGAGAGTTCGTGAAAGCATTAGTCATTGTAGCCGGAAGGTTGAAACAATGTAAATAGCCATCCACTGATGACTGGATAAATAAGTGTGATATATCCATACCATACAGTGGAGTATTATTCGACCATAAGAAAGAGGAAGGTCTAGGGGCACCTGGGTGCCTCAGTGGGTTAAGCCTCTGCCTCCGGCTCAGGTCATGACCTCAGGGTCCTGGGACCCAGCCCGGCATCAGGCTCTCACTCAGCAGGGAGCCTGCTTCCTCCTCTCTTTCTGCCTGCCTCTCTGCCTACTTGTGATCTCTCTCTCTCTTTCTCTCTCTCTCTGTCAAATAAATAAATAAAATAAAAAATCTTTAAAAAGAAAGAGGAAGGTCGAATACATGCTATCACCTAGATTTTTTTAAAAGCATTGAAAACATTATGAAAAGCATTGAAAGCATTAGGCAAAATGAGAGCAGTCTCAAAAGGCCCTGTATTGTATGACCCCATTTATATGAAATGTCAAGAATAGGCAAACTTTTAGTGACAGGAAGTAGATTAGTGGTTGCCAGGGGTTGAGAGGAGGGAGACATGGGCAGTGATTGCCTATAGCTACAGAGTTTCTTTCAGCGGTGATGAAAATGTTATGGAATTAGCTAGTGATGATGGCGCACACGTCTGTGAATATAGTACAGAACACTTGAGGGAATCGTGCACTTTAAAATGGTGAAATTAGGGGTGCCTGGGTGGCTCAGTGGGTTAAGCCTCTGCCTTCGGTTCAGGTCATGATCTCAGGGTCCTGGGATCGAGCCCCGCATCGGGCTCTCTGCTCAGCAGGGAGCCTGCTTCCCCCTTTCTCTGCCTGCCTCTCTGCCTACCTGTGATCTCTCTCTCTGTCAAATAAATAAATAAAATCTTTAAAAAAAATCTTTTTAAAAAAATGGTGAAATTAAAATGACCTGGGTGGCTCAGTTGGCCAAGCGTCTGCCTTTGGCTCAGCTCATGATCCCAACATCCTGGGATCCAGCCCTGTAGCAATCTCCCTGCTCAGTGGGGAGCCTGCTTCTCCCTCTACCCTCTGCTCCCGCTACTTGTGCTCCCTCTCTGGCTATCTCTCTCTGTCATAAATAAATAAAATCTTTTAAAAAAAAATCTAGCCAAATCTTTTTGAGCCCTCATTATTTTTAATGTTAACATTTAAGACTATACATTTTCCTATAAATACCCTTTAAGCTATTACCTACACATCTGGATAATTAGTAATTATTATACAGTTTGAAGTACATTCTAATTTCCATCGTTTTTCGCTCACTTGAGTTGTTTGAGAATGCATTTTTAGACTTTGAAGGATATAGCATTTTTTCCTCATTACTATTTATTCTAGATTTTTAACCTACTGCGGTTTGTCAGAGACTGTAATTTGCCCAATTCTATTTCAATCAGCTACTTGATATGATGAGCTGTTTAGAATCTCAGTGGCTTGACCCACAGAAGTTTCTTCCTCACATAAGGCAACTGGTCGTTTGGGCTTTCCAGAGTGGCTCTCTTCCAAGCAACAACTTAGGGGACCAGGCACTATCCCTCGAGTAGCTTTGCCCACCACAGCCTCACTGGACACCCTGCCACACTGAGCCGGCTGATAAGTCAAGAGAGAAAATATGGCAAGATCACGTAGGTTGGATGCAGGTGCCATAACCACAGTCACCTGCTTTCCTCTAACTGGAATGAATCCCATGTTCCCATCTAGATGAAAGGAAAAAATGTGGACTCAGGAAGAGAAAGTACGATGAGTAAACATCTAGTTAGTCTTTGCCGCAGATGCCCATCTTCCGAAATCTGTTCAGAAGAATCTGTTTGTGGCTTAGCTATGGTAAAATTTCATCAATCTTTTATGTTTGCTTGGAAACAATATGTATTCTGCAATTGTTGGTTACAGTGCTCTATAAATGTCTATCAGGTCCCATTCAAATCGCCAACACTCTTACTGATTTTCTTATGTGTTTGGTCGACAAACTGGGTCCCCAAAGCACTATGGTCCCACTTGGATAGTGAAATAGCCACGTTCTCCTTGTAGTCTTATTAACTTTTATTGTATAAATTTGAGGCTGTTAAGTGCTACAACTTTAGAATTATGACATCATCCTGGAAAATTGAATATTTTATTATTATTATGTGGTCATCTTTAGCTCTAGTAACTCTTATTTCTTTAAAGTGCATTTTGTCAGTTATTGATATAATTATATCAGATAGCTGGAATTATGTATGTTTTCAGCCAATACAGGAATTTTTTAAAAGCTATTTTTATATTTGATGTATCATTAATGTGTTATATTAATAATAATAATTTGGGTTTTTTTATTTTATAAGGTATTTTCAGATGTAGCCTTATTTTTTTTCATCAAAATATTTCATTCAAGAGCATCTGATGTTATTGTCAGTCTCTCATCTGATAACTGTGAGCTGCTAACCAGCATACAATCATGTCCCCATCTCAAACGATCTCAAAGGATGCCTCAGAACACTAACTTACTTAACATCACATAGAGAAACTTCTTAATTCATCAGCGAACTGATTCTAATCAGGAATTAGAATTACACAGTTTTAAAACTAGGTTGAGATGTTTTCTCCGTCCTACACATAGTTAAAATGTGCTTTGACCTAGCTAGCCATCAAAATGAGTCATTGATTTTTCACCAATACTTGCTTTGGACTTCTGTTCACTCTGCAAAATATAAACCTTCTTGATCAATAACTTCAATCCATCAGTTTGTTATTTTATCACTGTTCGTTGCCTGGCTCTTGCTGACCTATGTTGTCCTTGCAATTTCAAGTATGGTGCCCTTCCAATGGCAATGGTAACTTTCGTCTCATAGACTTCATTGATCTATGCAGAACACTTTCCAATAGATCAGTACGTATTCAATACCATTTGTTGAATTGAATTACCCTCCTTCATCATGATTGCCAAATAGGAGTTTAATAATGACCCAATCAAGAAATTTCTGTATGTGGCCCTGAATGCCCTAAAAGCTGGATTTGTTCCCAGTTTCAACTTGCATGCCTGCAGCCCCATGCACTTGAAATGTCACTGCAATCTCATTCTTTATGATGTGCTAAGAATGCAGCCAAGAAAGACTGCTCACTTCTATAAAGTAAATCTAAGCCAAGGACATTAAATTCCATCTTTACCATTGAATACAGATTTCTATGAAAAGGCCAATCCATTTTAAAAGCTGAATGGATAACCTCGAAGTAATTCATGACTGATTAATATTTAGGAATCCCCCCAAAAAAATCCAACACGAGAATATTCCCCAGATTTATTGAACTTTACTTTGATTAGGACTTGATTGAATTTCCATCCCCTCAATTCTTACCTTTCTTCGGCTCTGAACCAAGTCAATGGTATGTCGCTGCCATGTTGAGCTCTGCGGTTCTGCCACCCTTATTGAAATGATCTATTTCCACGGCAAGACTGCCAGCTTGAGATAGTCTTTTTCCTGCTGAGCCATTTGCAGTGATAGATGATACAAGGAACAGTAACACTTTCCAATTTGGCGTCTTTTAGGCATTAACTGGGTCTTTTATTCCACATCCTTTCAGCCCTACCCTTATTTTTCTTTGAGCTCATTGACTTCTAGACAAGAAAATGACACATTTCCTTAAGGAATTCCCGTTAGCAAGGACTTGATGTCATTTTTTAAAAGAACTTTTTAGAAAAGACAGGAGTGATTCTCAAGCCTCATGTTCTTCCATTGGAAACAAGGAGGAAATTTTATTAAAATACATGAACAAGTATTTGTTTATCTAATAACAGAATGTATTAGGGAGAGGGAACGACCTGAAGCTTGAAAGGGGGCATTTTACAAAAAGAGAGAATAATAAATAACAACATTTGCAATAACTTTAAGTAGAGCAGTGATTATTGCTGTTAGTGCCGATTATTTTCATTTCTTCCTTTCCATGCACATGGCAGAATTGTACTTCCTGGCCCTCTTGTGGGCCAGTGCTTGGGTGGGAACATGGAGATAGTTTTCCCCAGTGAATTACCTGGGGATGTGAGTGTGTTACTTGTGAACTGGATCATGCAACGTGAGACCTTCAATATCTCTCTTTTCTCTGGATGGTAACTGGCAACGACTATCTTGGGGGTCTTATCCCCTGAGTTACCCCCATAGGGGGTAAACCTCTGCTAATTTTCAATAAGCAGGCAACATGACCGAGAAATAGTCCCTCGTTACCTTAAGCTATTGAAATCTCAAAGTTATCTGCCTACACTGCAGCATAGGCTACTCTCTGCTTTATGGCTAAGACATTATGGAACTCTTGCCAATAGGTAAGAATTACAAATAGGCCCAGAATAGTGTTCAGATAAACTTAGAGATGAACCATCCCGATGGGTTTTTATGGATTTCTGACTTTTTGAGGTTGTTAATAAGAAAGGACAACCCCATCTTTTCATAAAATCTGACTTAGTGTTGATGAGCAGACTCATAGGTTGGACAATCTAGACGTGGGTAAACTAGGGACCTTTTTAACTTCTGAAAAGTAATGTAGTCAGTGGTTAAAAAGTAGGGACTTAGGAGCATGTGTTTTATTTCTGACGACATTCCGAGTGAGCTCTTGCTCTCTAACCTCATGAAGCCTCAGTTTGCTCCTCTGTAAAATGGACGTGATGGTGATACTGCCCTGATGTGACAGCTATGGGGAAAGCACTAGTAGGAAAGCTATTATGTTTTTATAGGAGCGAAGGAGTGAAGACTTGCTCCAGGACTGGACTTAGAGGAAGTGTTTAATAAACAGTGTTTTTCCCCCTGTGTTGAAGAGCTAATGACACAAGCTGAAACCACCTTACCAATACTGCGGGACATTATTCCACGTTACCACCCACCTACTTTTCTTCCCTTTTCTGTTTGCCCTGACTCTTTCTGATTCCGCCTCATTTTTTGTGGGAAAAAATTCGCCTGAGGAGCAATCATCCATGGTACTGGTGCCTAGTAAGTCATCGGTAGGAGAAGCATGGTAATAACAACAGTTCTGTCTCATCTCCTGAGCTGTTGTCTTGTGTACCTGGTCCTTGCTCTATGTACTTCTCGTGCGTTTTTCTCCTTACAACAGCCTGGTAAGGCAGACATAATTTTGCCCCCGCTTTGCAAATGAGAAGGTTGATGGTCGATATTTACCTACGATCATGTGGCTACTAATTGATACAGCCAGAATTCGGTGCAGGATGGTCTGAAGACTGAGCTCTTAACTGCCAAGTAGGGAAAGCATATACCAGGTTTGCCGCCAACAGTCTCTATTTATGTCTAGTATCTTGACATTCCATCTGGCTTAGCATGTGTCTCGGATTTTTTTTTTTTGTTTTTATAAAAGTATTATTATTAATAGTTGCATTTAAAAATGCTGGATTTGCTAGGATTTTGCTTTGGTCTTCTGCTTCTGCCAGTTCCATCTAGCCTATGTGTGAAACATGCATGCCATAAAAGAGAGTTCAGAATTTAACACTTGGCTCTATTTGGCAAATGACCAGAGATGACCTTTCTTTCTTCTCTTGACCCTTTCTAGCTGCAATGCAAGAATATCTCCCTTTGAAGGAAACAATGCGATCTTGGACACTAGGGGCTGAGAAGGAGTGTTCAACAATGCAGTCCCTTCTAAGCAAAGGCAACACACGTGCAACTGGCGCCGTGGCCTCGGCTGCAGCCTGCAAGATACTTGAGGCCACCAGAGCACCAGGCCACGGAGGCAGGGAAACTTGGGGAACTTCAGATTAGGTGTTTGTAAAATGTGTGGGAAATAAAGACTGAGAGTACTTTCATAGAATGTGTAGAGCATAGCTCCTACTACTAGGGTTTTGGAGTTTTTGTTTTGTTTTTGTTTTTTAAGATTTTATTTATTTACTTAGAGAGAGAGAGAGCACAAGTGAGGGGGACAGGTAGAGGGAGAAGCAGACTCCCGCTGAGCAGGAAACCCTGATGCAGGGCTCAATCCCAGGACCCCCGGGAGCATGACCTGAGCTAAAGGCAGACATTTAACTGATGGAGCCACCCAAGTGCCCCTGATTTTAGCAATTATTACATGCTCAAAATATATAAACTTTTTTTTTAAAGATTATTTATTTATTTATTTATTTGACAGAGATCACAAGTAAGCAGAGAGGCAGGCAGAGAGAGAGACAGAGGGAAGCAGGCTCCCCGCTGAGCAGAGAGCCCGACTCAGGGCTCCATCCCAGGACCCTGGGATCATGACCTGAGCTGAAGGCAGAGGCTTTAACCCACTGAGCCACCCAGGCGCCCTGTCAAAATGTATAAACTTTTATTTATGGTATTGTTTGGTAACTTCTTAAAAACTTTTTAATCAATCTTTTCAGCAGCAATGACTTCTAGGAGGGAAAAGTGCATGTTTAGTAAAAATTTAAGTACTGAGTTTCTAGTTCTGAAGAAACTTTATGAACACATAACTTACACGAAATGTTTTCTGGTGTTCAACTTCTAACTTGGGGGCCATAATGAAATTTGTGACCATGTGAAAACCTCAGGTGTAGATCTATTGAAAAGACATGGGCATCTATTTCAAATACTAGGAGTTATTTCGTGCAGTTCTTCCTGAAAGTAACAATTTGATGAAACTTATCACTGAACTTATGATCAAAGGAGGAAGTGAGCAAATAAAAAGATAAACGCTCATGCTGTATATAATATTTAAATTTGAAATTCTATACATGTACTTTGGAATGTCTCAATTTGTGGTAAAACTCTGGATGGAACTCTATTGTTAATTGAATAAATTTATATTCTGTATGTGGAATGGAGTGAAAGTAAGAATGCCTATGATTTTGCAGCATTGGAGTCTGGAGAAATATTCAGAAGATTCATAAAGGCATCTTAACCAAAGAACTTTGATTAAAATACTTTTCAAAGAAAGATATTCTAGGGGCACCTGGGTGGCTCAGTGGGTTAAAGCCTCTGCCTTCAGCTCAGGTCATGATCCCAGGGTCCTGGCATCAAGCCCCACATCGGGCTCTCTGCTCATCAGGGAGCCTGCTTCCTCCTCTCTCTCTGCCTGCTTCTCTGCCTACTTGTGATCTCTGTCTGTCAAATAAATAAATTAAAATCTTTTAAAAAAAGAAAAAGATATTCTAAATGGAGGCAAAAAGAGTATATATCTGAAAATATTTGGGATGACATATTTACACACTTTCATTTTTAAAATGAAGTTGAGAATATACTCCATTAGCAATTTTTCTCTTAGCTCACTAGGTACTTCTGTATCTAAAGAGAATGTTCTTAACTAAAAACATTATGGTCCATAGATGAGTCAATTAAATATGCTAATAATTTCAAATTTATTAGCCATAAATTATTCTTAGAAGAAGACTGTGAGCAATTTTGTGGAAAAAAATTTAAAATGAGATCATTTGAAAAAATATATTTTTAAGAGTACCAGAGACATTGGAAACAGATAATGTCAAGAAATTGATTAATATACATAAAGTAGATCAAGCATAGTTATCCTGTTTACATTACTTTTAATGTTTCGTATAATCACATAATAACCAATGTAGAACCAAGACATAATAACTGAGATAATAACCAAGGCCTTTTTATTTGGCTTAAATATAAATGGATATATGCTATCTTTTAAAAAGAATTTTATTTTTAAAAACGGTTTTTCCATAGAACTGTTCTACAAATAAAAACATGTTCTATAAAAACAAATATATTGATCAATAAGCAAATGTTTCAAAAAGCATAATTTTAATTTTGAAGCATCCCCTTTCAGTCTAACAATTTTCGTCTAACTCATCCCAAACAGGGAGTCCGTATGCCACCCGAAAGCAGCATAGACTGTGGGGTGTGGTGACCTCCTTTGTTTCCTTTCCAGCCCTCTGGATGTGGTAGGTCATCTTCATCTCAGGAATGTTGGTGAGCTGTTTTAAGTAAAGAATTGAACATAATCTTCTTGCTGTCTCTCCTCCTTTTAAAAGGAAGTGTCTTTCTTCTGGGTTCTTTTTGATTCGATGATATCAAGGATTCCAGGACACGCAGTCACCTGAGAGTTATGGCTGATAAATGTCTTCATTGCCTCAAAGAAATGTTCTGGGGCTGTGACGCTCTCCAGTGTTGCCTGAATTCCAAACAGAACTACATGCCTTTGTGACTTTGAAGATTAATCTCTGTCACTCACAGCTCGTTGGCTTCCCCTGCTCATTTCTGCAATGTCTGCAGATGGTGTGGAGCTCTGTGCCAGAGTTATTTATCTACAAGCTCACTTCTCACATAGCTCCCTCTTTGAGCCATTCCAGGGAGAGTTAAATACCGAACAATTATGCAACTCTTCTGTCAACCCATGAGCCTTTGCGGCTCCCATCCAAAAGGGTGCCTCTCCAGTAATACCCTCTATTCCTGGAGGTTGCTGCTTATATCTCACAACTGAATGCAACAGGGACGTTGCCTTCAGGAAGGCTCTCCAACCAGAAAACCAAACATTTTGAAAATACACATGAACAACAAACTTTAAAGTTGGAAGCATTCCTTACTACCCTTCCAGAGCCCCTTGCTGCTTTACTGAACATTTCTTCTAGAACCTGAGTCATGGAATTCACCAGTCCTCCATCTTTTTATTAATTTACATGTCAGCAAGCATTTCGACACTGAGGATCACAGCTTTGGAACAAAGAGGTAAGGCGGAAAGGAACGTTGGAACGATGGAAGAGGGGAACACAGTAATTGTGGTAGTAAGTCCTTTACATTCATTATTAATTTTTCCATCAACTCTATGAGTATTTTGATATCCTATTTTGCATATGAGGAAACTGAGACTCAAAGCAATGAACTGACTTACACAAAGTCACATCCCAATAATGACACAAAGAGGGACCTGAATCGAAGCAGTTTGTATTTAAAGCCTGCAGCCATAAACCCCTAAGCTGGATCTCTTCAACACTCTTGAGAGAGGAGGAGCAGAAGGAAAATATATAATGGGGAAAGGCAATGTGTGAAGAAAAAAAGTAGGAGATGATGGAAAGAGTAGTAAAAAAGGATAAAGAGGGAAACATGGGAGAGAGACTGAGGAAGAGGGACAGAACTGGGAGGAGTGGGGGAGAAAGAGAGAGATTGGGAGCAAGAGAAAGACATACAGAGCCAGTGATGGTCCCAGAACCTTCTATGGCTCATAGCTTAAGTAATCTGTGCCTTCAAAAATCTTTGCATACATTTAATAATTATTAAAATAGCTACCATCTTTTGAAATAGTCATCTTTTTTCTTACATATTATAAGAGTCTACTGCTGCTCATTTGCTAGTGGAAGCTTTAAGTATTAGAAGAATACTGGCTTTCAAATTAGTGAAGTTCATTTTCCTCTTCTAGAAACTGGGAACAAATACCCACCCACCTCATATCTCATAAATGAGGTACTGTAAGTAAAGCATTGGATATTACAAGTCAACCTCCTTTGCACTAAGTACCATCATTTTAGTCAAGCAACTAAGGAGTAAACATGGATAATTGGACAAAGGAAGAGGAAGAAATAATAATACAAATACGTTGTGCACTTGCTATGGGCCTAAGGACAGTGTGTACTACCATGATGCACTCAGGAAGTTTAAGGTCTCTTCCTCTCTTCTCTGAAGTGAAAGCAAGCACTGGTGGTTACTTCCAGAACCCCTAAGCCCCAGGCAAGGGGAGGAATATAAAGTAGCATCATGAGAATTGGCTCTGAGCAATATTGGGTTTAATTGCCACTCTACCATCAAGTTCATTATCCTCATTGCACCCTCAGATTCATTCTCTACTTTGTGCTAACCTCTATCTACCGCATCTCTGGGCTCTTTCACCTTCTGACTTTACTTAGATCTGGACTTTGGGAGGCACAGGCTCTCCCCTCTACCCCATTCCTTCCAGCCAGCCTAGACATGCTTGGTTTGGACAGTAAAGGACATTCTCTCCTTAAGGAGAGAACTCACATCCGAGGATCTCTCTCACACACCTGTTTTTGCTGTTTCAGGGACACTGTTTTGAAGATGGTAAAGGATTACAATTTCTTCTTATCTTTGAAGACCTTGAAACCATCCTTTACTTTCCCATAATCCTACCCTCACCTCTGTAATCTTTTCTTTCATTGAGCTGTCTTCAATTATCTTTTAGAATCTGCCATCTGTTTCCATCAAGACTTTCTCCAATACAGACTTGTACTTAGAAGTGATCTTAGATAAGTTTCCTAGCAGTATAGGCCTCATTTTCATCCATAAAATGGGCATGTTGTAATTCAGAGGGATGTCATGAGATTAATGAAATTGCATGTTCTTTGGTGCCTAATACCTCATCAGGTATATAACCAGTAGTTGTTATTATGTGCAGTCTATGCAGGAAATATGAATGCAAATAAGATCAGATTTTAAATGCAAGTCTTCCCAACACACACACACACACACACACACCCCTACCTCTTTGCTCCAGGAAGTTCTATGCAATATCCATAATCTAAGCAATTATCTTAGTTTTAAGATCTCTGGTAGTTCCTGACACATTCCACTTCACATGGGTCTAGGATTCTCAGCATTTTCATTGAGTCTGTGAAACTCAGAGTATAAACGAGGAAAGGATACAGGTATATGAGGAGGCAGTCTGCCTGAAAGACAAAACACTGGCCCTTTATCCAACAAGATAGAGGCCAATACAAACCCTAGCAGATTCTTCCAGAGCCCAAGGATCCCCAAAGCTCTACTTTAAATTTCAGGAATCAATCCCAATAGTATCTCAATAGTAAATTGGCCTAATACCTCTAATTATTGCATCCGTTAGATATATCAGATATAAAAACACCCCACTGCTCTATCATTGTTCTGTGTCTGGAGATTGCAAATAGGTTTCTTTTTAAGTTCCGACTTGAATCAATTGCCAGTGGTTGCCTGGAGTGCTGGGTGGAGAAAAATTCTCAGGCCAAGTGCAGGCTCAGCAGGAAAATTAAGTGTTGTAATTGATTAACAATGTCTGCTATGGATGTGGAACAAGGGGGAGCACTCCCACAGTTGCCTATTTGCTGACCATGCATTCAAGTATTGAGATTTTTTGGAAAATAGTAGAATTTTTCCTGCTTTATGTAGGGATGCTCTAATGATACTCTTTTCTGTGCCCTTCTCCTACAGAACTTATTTCAAATAAAAGGTAATGACTGAGATTACAGATACATTTTCCCATTTGGATCTTCCATTTTTATATCCATTTGCATTCAGCAGTGAAATTATAACACATATTTGGTATCTGTTGTAAGCATCTGGGGATGGTTTATATTAAATAGATTCAAGAAATAGAACTTCTACCGGACAGTGATTCAGCCAAAGCTTTTCAACATAGCTCACTGAGCTCATCTCGTCAATGACACGTTCACGCAGCTAAAGGCAAATGTTTAAACATTTAGTTAATGCACCATATGTCTTAAATGTTTTAGTTCCATCTGACATTTATAAAAATCTATTTTAGAGGGAAGATGCCAGGCTAGGTACCTTCATAGGATATGGTTTGTTTATATCCTGAAGGCCACATAGCTCCTTGTAGGCAAAGAAGTCCCCAGGAGAAACCAATTGTCAACCATGGGGGCTCACTGGAGTGGTAAGAGAAGAACAAAATGGAAGACTAATAAAACAAAAGGGACAAGGTCAGAGAGGTCAAAGAAGTGGAAGGGAATAAAAGAAAAAGGCAAGTGAACATTTGCAACAGATGTAGTTATAACTCTTGTTTTTTAGGGCATACTTTCCTATGGACTACAAACAGTACAGGGATAAAAATAATAATCATATAATTCTGAGATTTAGGCACAGTGGTTAGAACCACAAACTTTGGCACCCGATAAATTAAATCTTGGTTCTACCAATTGCTAATTGTGACCTTAAGCAAAGTATTTCATCTCTCTGAGCCCAATTTCCTTATAGGATTGATTAAAATATCAAGGAAGCATAGTGGGTAAGTATAAAATTCAGATTTGAGGAAAAAAGTAGCTTTTTTTTAAATAAGCAAATTAAACTTGAAGTATAAACTTCCAGTCTGTCTATAGCAGAAGATATATTTTATCACATTCCAGTATAGTCCATTCTTATTCAGTGATTTTTATAAAGCCAACTTAAAGTATAATTTTTTCCACTTTTATCCCATTCAAATCTAAGATGCTTTGGGGTAAAAATCATTCTTTCAAAGTTTCTCCTGCTGCACCTCACCTTCTACCCAAGGGCAAATAAGTTTGTGGAGAAGAGTGATATATAATGTCCTGGCTTCTAATTCTTGCTGATTTGCATTTTAAACATCTTATTCTGCTTAGCCTTTGGTGGCTGGCCTCTTTCCTTTCTCCTCTATTCTGGTAAAGTTGGGTCCATCAAGCCTTGGGTAACCTAAGTTGGTATCTATTCAAGTAGAATAGATCCTGGCTCTGCCTGATTTTTGTGATGTGTTGCTTGTACTCCCAGCCAGTGCTTCTGATCAAAAGATCCTTCCCTTCCTCAGCTTCCCTCTCCTTACCTCCGACCTCTTCCCGTCCATCAGTTTTCTCTTTAATTCTGTAGCCCTCCTCGGAGTCTGGAGATCTCAATGACTGCATCTACATCATCCTAGAATACATAAGACCCTGGGAGGCTACCTACAACTCACAACTATACCCATCCTTGATAATTCTCCTCTACACTTATTTTACCATACTAGATGCTGAATATAGCCAATAATAGGATTTCTCTGGGAGGATGTCAATCTCCCAGATAGTGAAGTAGGGACTCTAGGCTAATCACAAACTCTATTCTTGAAGCTCTGCTCTCTCTACCTACTGAAGAAGTATGCAGAAATAACCAAATAAAAGAAGAAAAGGACGAGCAAGGGAGACAACTTCAAAGTCCATTTCTTAAAATCTAAATCTCTGAAAGAACCAAAACCTTTTCTGGAAAGGAAAGGGTAATTTAGCAACTACAAATCACATCTTCAGTTCAGTGATTCGGACAGGCTATGTTTTAGAGAAAGAAACCAGGTTCCAAAGTCAGGCTGGAAAGACAACCCATAATTTGGATTACAAAGAAGCAAGCTTGAGTTCATAGCCTGGAACCTGCTCTTGCTCTATGGTGGACTCTGTTCAGCCAGTGCTGTTCTTTGGCTTTCTGAGACCAAAGACAAAATGGTCAGTCTGGGAAGTGATGAGGTTTAGGATCAGAGTAACAGCCTTTGCTTCCTCTAGATTTTGATCTAGATTTTTCTTCCCCTAGATCTTTGATTCCTCTAGCTAAAAGCTGCTTTACACCCTCTAGTCATTCAAGGTCATTCCAAGGCTTATCCCTACTCCCCTCAAAAGCTCTCCCTGCTGTGTTTGTACTCCAAAGAGAGGGAGGGGAGATGAAAATAGAATGTAGACAGACCATAGCTCCCACTTTGTTTGAAAGGAGGAAGATACCAAGATAAGGTTAAGGTATTTTAGGGGAAGTGTTGAATGTGGAAAGATTTACTAAGAGAAGAGTATAGCAGGAAGAGTATGTTTGAAAATATTTAACCAGTACATTGCCTTCCCTTTAAACCCTTAATTATTGTTCACTTCCCTGTCACCCTTGAGGCATTCAGTGTTCCAGAGGGAAGGTAGAACACCCTAGATCAAATAAATCATTGCTTGGCTTTGAGTTTTAGAAGATAGATTTATATTGCTTATGGTAGGATAATAGACTAAAGACAAGTATCTTACTTTTCAGAATCTAAGATTTTGATGACATGTGTTCTTTGAACTCCAGAACGTGAGCTTTATACACCAGGAGCCAAAGCTAGAAAGACCAGAGCACAGGGTTTTAACGTAAGCCTTGAGCTGGGGAAGGGAAGGATGGGACTGAAGGGCAGTTTCTGTTACTGAATTTGAAGTGGAAATGAAAAGATAGAGCCTCAGAATGGGAGAAGAGGAGAAATTGGAGAGCTAAGTGAAGTTGTTTTCCTGTCACTTTGAGGTCAATGTTGGAGGGGTATCTAAAAACCTCTAGTTAGGGTCAGGGATTTCAAAGTAGGGTGCTTATTCCTTGTCTCCCCAGAGCTCATGCCTTTTACAGATGACCTGAGTGTATGTGACAGCAATGTAAACATGGTGTCTAATCGTTAGAGTAGAAATGACCTAGGAGGGGCTCCTGGGTGCCTCAGTGGGTTAAGCCTCTGCCTTCGGCTCAGGTCATGACCTCAGGGTCCTGGGATCGAGCCCCTCATCGGGCTCTCTGCTAAAGCAGGGAGGCTGCTTCTCCCTCTCTCTCTGCCTGCCTCTCTGCCCACTTGTGATCTCTCTCTCTCTCTGTCAAATAAATAAAATCTTAAAAAAAAAGAGAGAGAGAGAGAGATGACCTAGGAAAGTGCCAGGTGGAAGTGCTCCAGAGAGCATTCTTCTACCGTCTACCCTCAGACCTGCCCCGACCTTATTCCCAAGGTCTGTGGAGGATCTGAAGTTCCCAGGAGACCTAGCAATGCAACAGGAGTCATAGCCAGCTCCAAAGAACCAGTAATCCCAGAGATAGCTAAAGTCAAACATGGAGGAAATCACCAGGCCCTTACATTGCTGAAGTAATGGATTCAGCACAAACTCCTTCCCAGGAAAAGACCAGAATGACTTCATGGCCAAAACCTCAAGAAGAAGTAAGTGTTACTCTACTCCCAGGTACTTTCTTGGAAAAGCAGGTGGCGGGGGAGGGCTGTAACCTAAACAAACAATTGGTTATAAACCAGAAAACCAAGAAATCTTTTATTGACAAGACTAACTGTTCTCTCCATCAATAGGGTAGGAAAACAAAAAGTAAAGTGATAGAAAATAAATGGAATTATGGAAAATAAAGGATTTGGGAGGAAGGATTGGCTTTATGTTTGTTTTCAATGTATGTATGAAATCTGCTCAGACTTTCATAACAGAGTAACAAAGACTGGGTGGCTTAAACAACAGAATTTGATTTTCTCATAGTTCTAGAGGCTGGAAATCCAAGATCAAGGTCCTCCTAGGATTGGTTTCTGGTGAAACCACTCTCCTTGGCTTAAAGACAGCACCTTGTCCCTATGCCCTCATGTGGCCCTTTCTCTGTGCTCACTCTGGTGACTCTTCCTCTACTTATAAAGACACTAGTCCTATCAAATCAGGGCCCCACCCTTTGACCTCATTTAGCCTTCATTACCTCCTTAGGGGTCCATCTCCAAATATAGTCCTACTAGGGCTCAGAGCTTTAGCATATGGATTTGAGAATGACAGTCCATACCAATATTCAAACTAAAGTTGAGTGATAAAGAATTTTGTTCATCTTAGATAAGTAAAGACATTAGTCCAGCCCCCGGACTTAATAAGTGCTTAATAAGAGGGAATAGTAATAATAATATTATCCTCATATTATATTAATAAAATTAGCTATTTTTTAATATGTGCGAGGCATTGTTTTATGTGCTTTACACCTACTATTGCATTTAATACCACAGTCTTATACAACATATGCCATTACTCTCTGACTTTGTTTCTATCAACTCTAGGAAATACAACTTTCCCACCCCATACCCAAGACCCAGTCACAGATTATTTACAGTAGGTATTGTCCTTGGAACACTACTTTAATTGCAAACCACAGTGTTTTAATTCTTTTCCTCCCCACTCTCTTTAAACTGCTATGGTGGATCTTCAGCTACTCGACACCAGAAATGTCAATGGCCGTTGGTATCTACTGAAGACACCAGGGCAACTGCTTTGTTCTGATGACAGTTACTGCTGCTGTTGCTCCCACCACTGAAGGTATATGTGGAATAACAAGTTTACTGAAGCAGCCAACCATTGATGACCACAGCCAACCATGTTTCTATCATCACCAATGTCATTGTAGGTATACCCAACCTGCTGCTTTTCAAAGCAATGCCACCTTTTATCACCCAAGCCAATGACCCTTCAGATCAGCTTGCTGCTAGAGATTCTTTCACTGAGTCCTACTGTGCTATGCCCAGAATCAACTGTCCCTTCCAAACTTTTACATCTTCCCTACCCTCAATTCTACCCATCCTCAATACATATGTTGATATTTCTAAATGATATGATAAATACACCTTAGGCTCAACATATAGTTTTAAAAAAGCAAATGGAGAAACAAAAATTGAACAAGAAAAACAATATTCAAAATGGATGATCAGTTAGGACTAATGTTGGAGGTACAAAAGATAAAATAAAAATAGTTTTGGATTACATAATACAATGAAGACAATATCTACTACCACAAATGTTTGTCTTGGAACTTAATTTCAAAGCACATCATTCCTTTTGTGTCCAGTAGTTGGTTGGTAAGTAGTCAATACCTCTAGAGATTTCCCCTGCCATTCAAGAAAAATATACTTTAAATATTAAGTAAAAGTAATCTTAGGTGCACATTCCACTTTTTTTTTTCTTTGAGCTTTGTTTGATATAAAGCTGCCATTTTTTTCTGAACACACCAAAGCTCTGAGCTTACAGAGAGAAATAAATCTGCAGTTCATCTTCCCACAGATATTATTTTGGAGCAACTCCATTAGATGCCTCCTAGATAAAGCAATCAACCTGGAAAGGAATGAGGAACCCATATACCAAAAAGTGACATATAATTATTACCACACCTATTAAGTGAATAAACCAGCCAGAGCCCAATTACATCTTTGCAACATACAATGAAATACCTCTTAAACAGTTCTTCAACAAAGAAATAAACCTGTCATGGAAGAAAAATTTGCTGTACATCAAGGCTATGTATTGAGGAAGTAATGTTGGTGTCAGGGTCATGCTGGCTGTAATTCAATGTGCAATTAAGGGAAATTAGAGGCAGTCCTCATTACATACATTTTACACTTTGTTTATTGTGCTGCAAATTCTGTAGTGGAACCACTGACTTGTAGCAACAATAGCTCATTTAATGGAAAATGAGAAAGTTAACAAAGGATGTTTGATGGCTGAGGAGCACAGCACAGCAATTTACGTTTCATGCCACATGTCCCTTCTCCAAAAGCACATCTTTGGATCGACTTGAGCCGGAAGTAGCCACGGGCAGAGCCAATGTGATTATATCTGCAATTCTACTTGAGATTCCAAAGAACAGAAAAAAAGACAGAAAACAAAACTATGTCGATGATATTTAGCCCAAAGAACAAATTTCCAATCAATCATTTCACAAAGAGCCAAAAAGGAGGTGCACAAAAATGGCTGAGAAGCCATGTTGGACCGAAACTCATCAAGAAGAAAATGCTAGTCAATAAAGATCGCTTTTGAAAGCTAATGGTCCCCTCAGGGAATATTCATTGAAAATTCTATAAATCTTAAATTTTGACATATTCGGTCTCAAAACCCCACAGTTGCTTCCAAGCATTATTTCTATAAACTTCCACCATCCAATCACAGGCAAATAATAGAGAATAAAGCTATAAGAAGATGAATTATAAGGTAATGTGGTATGCAGATGACTGCCCTTCCTGGGAACTTCGGGATTAGGGGACAAAGAGAGAAAATTGGTCATATGGAATGTTGGTTCATAAACTGGCCCCTGTTTATGGAGGCACTTATATCCTAGGCTTGTTTTGGACATCTATAAGATGGGTAGATTTCTCACCCTCCCTACCAGAATTTTAAACATTTATATAGAGGTCTTACCTGGGTTCAGTTAGTGTACTATCCAGATGGTATCAACAACACCTCACTCTCTCAAGGCTACAAACTTGGAACAGCTCTTACTATGGGAACAATGAGCAGAACATCCATTCCAAGGGCGGCGCAGACACTATTGAGCCTCTTATTAACCCAATCCAGATCACAGCTTAATTGGCCCTCATGTCCTCTCAATGACCTCCTCCCATAAAGAGTCAGGTAAGCATTTTAACCTGCCTCTTGGATACTAGGTCACTTTGTAGACCTTTGGGGAAAAGCAAGTGTTCAATTTCCAAAGTTAGAAAGGGTTCATGGCTTCCTATAACCTTACTTAGACTTTGGAGGGGAAATTCAGGTCTGGGGGCAATAGTAGCAGCAGAAAAATGAGACCACACAGGCTTTGGAAAGCCTCTTACAGGAAATAAAACTCCAGGATTACTTTTGGATAAAGTCTCTGCATCTGAGAAGTTTGAGTTTTCCCCTCCCTGGAGCTTCTGTAATCCCTGGCATCTTGACTGGTAATTCTCTCCAAATGAATCAGGCATATGCATATTTGATGCTAACTACCCATGTAATCAGACTACAGTTAACATTATTTTCTTTCAAGAAAAATTAAAATGACCCAATGACATTGAAACATCCCTTTGCCCCTTTCACTTTAGAAACTCTTCCAAAAAAAAAAGTGTGCCTGGAATATGAGGTCAAATAAACCCTCACTCATGCTTGGCAACTGCACAGATGTATGTTGGGTGGGAGAATGGTAAGGAGGGCAAGGAAAGCTGCAAAGAAACAGTAAAATCCCTAAATCATTTGCCAGGATTCTCAAGGAGAGAAGGTTGTGCTTCTGAGCAATTAGAGGCATCCTCCAAAGCCAGAATACTGCCAAGCGGGGGGAGAGGAGCTATTTAAAATTCTACTTTTCTACCATGGGGAGAAAAGGAAAAGAGACGATCACATCCTTAACCCTTCCCAGACCTCACAGAAACATTTCTAAAATAATGATTTTAAATTGTGTGTTCCAGGCTCCTTTCCTGCTCCTCTTCTAAAAGCAGGTTTGCATTGCAAGTAAACTTTTCCTGTTAGTACTTTGATATCCGATCTTAATCGGATTTTTGATTCATTCATACTGTTGGGAAGAGTGCCTAAAATTACCAAAAGGACCGAATTGACCAAGGTTTTGGGAATTTAGTTTCATCTCCTACTTCCTACCTTTGGGTAAATGACTTGGTAAATATTTTCTATAAACATCATTTTGAAGTCTTTCTCCCTGTTGTTCCTCATAGTGGTTCTGGCTTATTGCCTGGCCCTGCCTTAAATCCTGGTTCCATCACTTTTAGCCAGGTTATTTCAACTTTCTGTGCCTCAGTTTCTTCACCTATAAAATATGAGTAATAATAATGTCCTTTACATTATGGGCTTACTGGGAAGAATAAATTATTTAGAATATGTAAACTGGGGCGCCTGGGTGGCTCAGTGGGTAAGCCGCTGCCTTGGGCTCAGGTCATGATCCCAGGGTCCTGGGATCGAGCCCCGCATCCGGCTCTCTGCTCAGCAGGGATCCTGCTTCCCCCTCTCTCTCTGCCGGCCTCTCTGCCTACTTGTGATCTCTCTCTCTCTCTCTGTCAAAATAAATAAATAAAATCATAAATAAATAAATAAGTAAATTACTTGGAACTGTGCCTGGTACATAGAAAAATGCTCATTACATATTAGCCTTAGCCATTATTTGGAGAACAGAGAAATGTGTGATTATTTCTATCTCAATTCATCAGAAGAGATTTTGGCAATGAAGTGCCAACAGAATTATGTCTAGGATATCAAATCAAAGAATGCCTAACAAAGAAGACGGGAAAGTACATATGTGGCCGAGTGAGTTGCAGGGGCAAATGTATGGAGGCGTAATCAGCAAAGCATATTCAGAAAGTCAGAAGAATTCCAAAGAAAACAATTAATGGCTTCCAGTCCCCCAACCTTACCTAAAGTCTAACCTCTTTTCTCAAAATTTAACTTAGAAAGATGTGGCCGGTGGTGTTTTCCAAACATGACCACAACAATACCTACCATCCTACAAGCTCATCTTACAATGTAACCTTAACATTCTCCTCATCAAGTGATGCGGTCTATGTCTCTGCCTTGTTGAACCTGGATAGAACTTTGCTATGGCCTCAACCAGTAGGACAGGAGGATGTATCAAGAATGCCATGCCCTCTTACTGTCTGGGAACACTTGCTCTTGGAAGACAGGTGTCGTGCTGTAAGGGAGCCCAATTAGTCCCTGCAGAGAGACTACAGGGAGAGGAAACCACAGGGAGGTGCTCCAGCCAGCACCTCAGCTGAGGAGTCAGTGGACAGCCAACATGAACTTTAAAGATCAACGTAGGGGCACCTGGGTGGCTCAATCAGTTGAGTGTCCAACTCTTGGTTTCAGCTCAGGTCATGATCTCAGAGTTTTGGGACTGAGCCCCATTGGGTTCCACTCTCAGCACAAAGTCTGCTTAAGAGAATCTCTCGCTCCCTCTCGTGCACCCTCTATCCCTCCCCCCACTCATGTTCTCTCTCTCTCTCTCTCAAATAAATCTTTTTATTTTTAAATCTTTTAAAACAATCTTTTAAAAATCTTTAAAAAAATAAAAAGATAAAAGTAAAGATGCTTCCAGATGCTTCCAGCCTCCATCTATTATGTCACTTCTAATCTTCAGGTTTTTCCAAGTGAGGTGCCAGACATAAAGGAGCAGAGATAAACCATCCCTGTTTTGTGCTGTCCTCATTCCTGGCCCACAGAGTCTGTGAGCAAAATAAAATAGTTGTCTTATTCCGCTAAGTCTTAGAGTGGCTTATTACTCAGCAATAGTAGCTAAGACATTCCTTCTTTTCTTTCTGTGGGGACAAATGGTGCCTGCACTCTCACCATTCAAGGTTACCACTCCCATTTTAAGGAGTCGGCTCTACCCAGAGCCACACGAGAAGCCAACAAAGGCAGGCATCATGAACATTCCCAGAATAAGAGGCTTATCCAAGTAATAACGTCAAAAGAACAGGCCTAGGGCGAGGATAGGGAAAGGAAGAAGCAACCAGCTACACGGTCAATCTTCGATGTCTTTCCCTCTGCCCCCTTCTCCTTGTATCTCACTATCTTACCTTTATACTGATTTTTCTACCATTTTGTTATCAATTTTAACAATTATCCTGTCAACATGTTATCTTTAAAAAATATTTTGAAGACATCCCTTTTGTGGACACCAGCTTGGTGCTCATAGGCAGGGTGCTCTCCGAGCCTCACCTGGTAGACAGAAGAAATGAGGAAAGTTGCAGATGTAATTGCTCATTATGTGCCTGCTGCCACCAAGAATAACCCAGCTGTGAACAGGTGCCCAGTAAAGATATTTGTTGACGGAATACATGGTAATACACCCCTGCTCTTTTCGAATTGATGCTTTCTTTGCCCCTTCTCACCCAAGCCCCTAACAGGCCCTGAACGGAAGCTCAAAGAAAAGCACAGAGAAGACAGAAGACCGCGGAGAGGTCAAAGCTTCGCCAAGCCAGAGTCTGGAAAACACCCCTATTTGGTGTAATCTGATGCTTTCGGAGAAAACTTCATTGTTCTGGAGAAGACTGAGCAATTGGGAGTGGGGATCTGGTTCAGTCTCAGCTGTCTTCTGGGAGAGCCCTTTGTGCCCCCACCACAGCTGGAGCACAGCTGCCAGCCAGAGAATGATTCCCTGCTGGAGTCGGGATTTTCAAATCCCCGTAAGTCACAGCTGTGCCCACCAGCTGGCCTTAGCCAACCTTTGCCCATGACAGGGAAGGCAGTTTGACTTTTGATAGAAACCTGCAGACTCGGCAGAGACAAGAGCTTGCCTGTTTCGATGTAGCACATCAGCATCCCTTGGAAGACTATTTGAGGTGTGTTTGCATAAGGGCCCTTGATTCTTAGCCAGACTGCATAATTTGTAGAAACCTGGAGTATGACTCACAGTCCTGAAACCCTTCTCTCTCTCATCACCGCCGCTGGCACGAGAAGGTTAAGAAGGCGGCATTGGCTCAGCTCTGTTCCTGTCGCTATAAAAGCAGCCAGAGCCCCTGCCCTCCAAGTACTTACGCTCTTCTCTTAATAAGCTCCTTGTATGGATTGATAACCTTCTGCGGACACAGCAGGAAGGGATGGGAGATTTCAATCAACATTTTTTTATGTGTTATAAATGAAGATGCGATTATCCCCTGAGGGGCAGGAGAAATAGCTATACTGGCAATAACATATTACTGGTGGTATTCTTTCTGAACTCTTGTGAGAGGAGGACGATAGAGCCTAGATCCCTGCATAAGAACTGGTGGGTCATACGTGATTGATCTAACAGGAGAGTGACCAGCCATCCCAGCTGGCCCACAACTATTCCTATATTAGCACTGAAAGTCCCAAATCCCAGGACCCCTCAGCCCCAGCCAAATCAAGATACTTGGTCACTCTAAGAGTCAGAAGACGGCTCTAGAGGAAAAAAAAGGAAAAAGAAAAGAAAAAAAAAGGAAGAAAAAAGGAAAAAAAGAAAAAAAATTTAAAAAGGAAAAATTTAAATTAAATTAAATTTAATGAATTAAATTAAATTAAATTAAAATTTAAAATTAAAATTTTTTTAAAGGATGCCTTAAGAGCCTGTTAATGGAAGAATCTAAAATTCCTGCCCATCTCTATTGAAAGGCAAAAATTCCTAAAACACTAGACATTAACATCTGAATACAGATTACTTTGTCAAATCAGCATACTTTGTCAATTGAAGAAATATTCAAATATTTATTGGGCACGTGTTGCAATCCCGAGGCCAGGATGAGTTACTAGGCATATTGTGGTAAATAGGCCACGATGCCCAATGGCAAGGACGACAAGTAAATGGGCATTGACCGGTGAACACGATAGCTTCACACTCTCATATGCTGTGATACTGGGACATACAAAAGGGCAGCTACCTGGCCTTGGGGGCAGAACAGGTGTCTGGATGAGGTGACATCTGAGCTCTGGAGGTAAAGGTAGAAGGAAGGGATATTCCTCGGAGAGGAAACTGTTCGAACCATGGCCTCAAGGGAAAAAAAGATCTTTGTTTTTCCGCATATGAATCACAAAGGAATAGGACCAAGGGAAGATGCGTTTTCTTGGTCTGGGGTACATTAGGGAAAGGATTCCTTCTCAGTTTTGTCTGGGATTAGGTTTTTTTGTTATTTTTTAAATTAGAAAAAATGTTAAACACAATGATTATGAGTCCCTGCTTTTCACAGAGAAAAGGGTAAAACTCTGATGAGAGCGAGGGAGAGAGAAGAGAGAACACACTTGTCAGTCGCTTGCAAATTTCCTTGTTTGACTTTGTCCTGTTGACTTGGGAACACAAACCCAGGCAGCAACTCATCACTGCCAAAACCCCTTCACTCTTCTCTACCTGCTTCCTCAGCATTTGGGACTAGTCTCAGGGTAGATCTCAAGTTATGTCTCTAAGGAATGAATACAGAACTCGTTTTTGTTTTGTTTATCAGAGCCTTGACACTTGCTGTAGAATTATTTTCCCCACCAAAACTCACAGTATAATGGTATAATAAAGGTATAATGACATAATGAGATCAATAGTCAAAATTAGAACAAATATCCGAAATAGCAAAGACTAACAAGGAAAACCTTCCTTAATATTTTTGATTAAAAGTAACCTATTTTGATAAAAAACCCAAAGTTAAGATGACAAATTAAATACTAAATGCCTCATCCCTCTATCCCTCCTGCCCTCAACCACTCCAGAGGTATGTACATTTGATAGTTCTCTATACATCTTTTAAAAATATTTTCTATACATATACAGGCAAAGGTGGTGGATGGAGGGATGGATGGACAGATTTTTTTAATGTCAATTTTATTGATTATGTTTTTAGGTTACATAGTTTTTTCACTTAGCTTATTCCTGACATTTTTTCTAAGTTAGATGTATCAGTCAGGTTTTGTTGCAGTAGTGTTGTATGACAAACATCTTCAAGATGTCAGTGGCTTACAACGAATAATTTATTCGTTGTTCATGCTACATGATCATTACAGATCAGTGTAGTTCCAAGGGCTTCGCTTGACTTAGCTGGGCTCACTTGGATCTTCCCCAATAAGCTGTGTTCAACTCACTTTCTCATTTTGGAATCTAAGCTGATAAAGTAGCCACTACATAACGTTATGCTCATGTGATAAAAAGTTGGAGCACAAGGGCTTTAGCCAAGCTAGGCAATTACATTTTAGAATGTGGCAAATATCATATTGATTCACACCTCATGGGTGAGACATATTATATGGCCAAGCATGAAGCCAATGGAGCCATGAAGCATAGCTAGGAAGAAAAGGAGTTGAATGATTATAAAGAAACAATGCCATCTACCATTCTTCTAAATTACTGCAGAGTAGTCTCATGAAACAAATATAGACTGTATGTTTATTTTTATTTTTGCAATCAATGCTGCAATAGATACCCTAAAAATACATATCTTTAAATATTTGTGGAAACATATCTATATATCTATAGGTAGAATTACTGGGACAAGTGATATGTGCATTTGGTTTTTGTTTTGGACTCCCCTAAATTGACCCCCAAAACTGTGGTGTATCCAATTTCTACTATCCCAAGATGAATGAGACTACATTTCTTCAAACCTTCCCCAAACTCTTTGCATTATTAAGATTCTCACTCCAAAGGTAAAACATTGATATTTTTAATTGCCTCTCTTTTGTTCATGATGCAGTATTTTTAAGTGTTCTAAATACGGAGATAATTCCATTACAGCCCGAGACATCAGATTAGCCCAGATCTCTTGGAAAATACCTTAACTAAGTTAACACCAACTTGCCCCCTGCCCACTACCCTAACCTTGTTTCTTTGGCTTTATTCTGGGGGGACATGGGGGCAATTCAGCTTGCTCTAAAACAGGGATGTTAATAGGTTTTCAACTAGAGAACCAAGTCCCATCATTCCATTGCGGCGATGTTCAGTGCCATTATGAAAAAGACCGTGAACTGAGAACAGGCTCATCAGGGAAAGAGGGGTATGATCCTCTAGTGATGTCTGCCATGAACTTGGGAATGGCAGGTAGCAACACATAGAGCATTTGTTTGTTATTCCTGCCTCGGAAACTGCCAGAACTCTGCCAGCATTTTTATCTCTTCCTCTATCATTTCATTTGTCTCAAGTCACACAAGGTAAGTATTGAGCAAGGACTTCATAAAAAGATTACTTGGGCTTTTTCCCATTCTATACTACTCAACTGGATCACATGAAACTTTTCAGAAAATGTCACAGACAGTGATTTTGAAAAAAGGGCCAGCAAATATTTTGGTAATGTTCTGGCGTGGGCTTTGTTTGGCATTTGTATCTCTGCTGAGCTAAGTGGCTTAGGCTTTTAAAGATACTTTTACCATCAGAGTAATATTATTTTGATAACCCACTTCCTGGTGATGTTTGAACGATAGTTAATTATTGTGGGGGATTTAAATACAGTGTCAAAGTAAATCATAAAGGATTCTTTGGTCAAGCTCAAGGTTAAAGACAACCACATTTCCCAACAACAGAGCAACATAATTGTTCCTTTTCCCACAGATAACCATGATCTTCCTGTCAGCCTCCAGGAATCCCATTCCCTTTCCCCCAGTGTAACTGGACTCCCTGCCACAGAGAAACAACACTCTCCCCCTTAGCTTCACCACAGGGCAATCAGTCATTGCTACACGGGCCAATCTCCCAGTGCTGCAGTAACCACAGAAACCACACAGAGCTTGGGCTGAGCACGTGATGATGGACACAATCATCATTTTTAACACAGATGAAGTCATTCAATCTGATGAAAATAAAATACTGAAATACAGCTTTGGAAATGAATACTCTACTTCCCAATGGAGAACCGTGTGCCGCAAAGACAAGACTCCATTCTAGGTTCCCGAGTAAAGGAAGCAAAGACCAATGAACAAATTCCAGAAAAACCATTAAAAGCCAGAGAGAAGGTAAAAGGGAGGGGAAACTACAGGGGTAAAGGAAATGATCATCCGCAGGACAATTAGGTATGTTCTCCCAGAAGAAAGAGTGAGTCACCTCGGTTGCAGAAGGGTGGGAACCCCACAGAAGAGAAATAGTGAATTTAAAATCCCTGAAAAATAACTAAGCAAAGAAAAGCTTGGCTTTAAAGTGACATTTTTTTCTTCTGGTGTCTGAACAGTAATCTTCTAAGGAGAATGGCAAGAGCCCCTTCCAAACAGACTTTTAAGCTTCAGCTGTGAAAAGGCTATTCTTGGCTCACTGGCTCTGCTGATTTATTCTCACCTTGAGGCAGCTCTGTAACCTTGCCTTCTACCTCAGCTTCCCAGTCAGCCAAGTGGGACATCCGACTTGCAATCTGCTTCATTTGCCAGGATGTCATGAAGATTAATTAACAACATTAATACACTAAACGTTCTTTGGGATGGTCAGGGAGAAAGTGTGATTATGATCATTATGGCTATGGATTACTAGGTAGAATATTGTCAGAATGATTCAAAAGGAGATGGTTGCAGGGACTATATTTGAAAGTAGGAAAGCAAGCCAAATGGTGATCTTTGAATAGTTTCAAATGCCCCTGGCCCCAAAATACTTCATATTCTGGTCCAGGGATTTAAAATTTCCACGAATATGTGCATAGAGTAGAAAGTGTAATGGGTTTGGAGTAAGAAAACCTACATTTCATTCTATCTTCGCCACTTATTAGCTGTGTGATCTTGTACAAGCTAGTTAATTGTTGTGGGTATCAGTTTCTTCATCTGTCGAAAAGGTGTATTGATACCCCCAATGTTTGTATGCCTCACAGCGTGCCTGAAAAGTCTAAATGGAATGCATTTCCGAAATTGGGCTACTATACAAAGATAAATATTATCTCAGGAAAAAAATGCATTATAGTCTATAAGTTAGTTTAGGAGACAATCTACCAATATAAGTACATCTTTGACAGACAATCTTTGACTCTAGAGAAGGATCAGAAAGGTTGATATGGTTTTCGAACTGAGGGCCTCCATTAGCCAGGGATCTTTTTGGGGTGCCTGGGTACCAGTGAGAGACCAAATAGGGAGATACCAAATAGGAACTGTATCTTTTGTTCTTTCTGAGGGCAAGTTTATAATCTCTTAAACTCTTCCTATTTTCAAAATGTTAGGCCTGGAAAGGAACCGGAGTTTGCTAGTTCAATTCCTTTATTTCATGAAATAGAAAACTTAGCCTCAACCTTGTCCTGAAAACCTCTTTCTTCCTAATATGTAGACGAGGGTTCTTTCCATCATACACCAATATGCAACTAGTTATTAAAGGCTGTGGGTGCAGTGACACTGAATTATTACTCATACCCACATCTTTCATTCCAATCCCACTACCCTTATCCAGGTCCAAACCCCTAACTTTATAGGTTTGGACTAGCACGACAGTCTCATATCCTATCTTCCTCTAATTTCTTTTCTGACCCCCAGTCTTCTCCAAATATTGCTCTCAGATTAACCTTCTAAAAGTGTCCACTGAATAATGCCTCCTCTGCTTAAAACCCATTAATGGCTATTGTGTACAAGAGAAGAACAAGAGCAAAATCTGCCTACCCGGTCTGAGTTACAGAATACTCTCTGTTCCTGAGGGGGTGACACTGTGTGCTATCGCCCCTAGTGCTCAAGTTCTAGAAAGGGATTGACAAAAATGATAAATGCACCACTTCCCTGGGTTTGCTGTTCATCTCAAAAAGAAATCCAATTACAGTTTGCAATTGCATTTTGGTGAAACATAATGAGCTCTCTTTGGAGTTGCCTTATTCAGATCAAATTACTTCTTGGTAATTTAAAGCACATTACATTTCCCAGATACCTTTCAATGCACTCACAGTGTTCAAGGCTCTGTGTAACTATTACCCAAACATTGGCAAGTCAACTCTGGATGAGTTCATAACCAAAGGACCACTGTGTGGTTAACCACAGATGGGTCACTTTTCTTCTCCCTCCTGGGGAGAGGTCAAAGGTCATGTAATTTTTCAGGAACAACTTACTTCTCAGGAGCTAAAAAGGGCAAGTTAGGAAGATCATTCCTCTAAAAAAAAATTACTGCAGAAACGTCTAGATACTTGTGTATGAATGATCAACATTATCAGTCAATGAAATTTTTTGGTCACTTACTCTCATATATTGACATAAATGACACAGAGCCATCTAATGACTAACCAAAATGACAGACCCTGAAAACATCGACCAAAACTCTCAAGGATGACATTTTATAAAGTGTTTTTATTTCCAAAAAAAGAAAAAAAAATGATGTGTGATCAAAATTTATGTCAGTAAGAGAGAAGAAGTAGAACTAAAACTTTATAATGGTATATTGTCTCCTGATTTCTTTAAGAAAGTTCAGTGCATAAAACATCAATAGATCTGAGTATCATTAAAATTTTCTCCACTAATTTTGACTGGCCAGAAAGGTCATCTAAGGGTTTGTTTGTATTTTTTTAAGATTTTACTTATTTATTTGACAGAGAGAGATCACAAGTAGGCAGAGAGGCAGGCAGAGAGAGAGAGAGAGAAGGAAGCGGGCTCCCTGCGGGACTCGATCCCAGGACCCTCAGATCATGACCTGAGCTAAAGGCAGAGCCTTAACCCACTGAGCCACCCAGGCGCCCCAGGTCATCTAAGGGTTTTTAAAGTGTGGCATGACCTGATTTTTCTGCAGTATTATTGAACCAGGAATCTCATAAAGCTATGTTTTCTTACAAGGTGAGAACAATAGCCTCTAAGATCTTTTGTTCTTGACATTTTCATCTTCATTTCAGAGATTATGTGCCATTGGACTGTATCAACTCATATTTATCTTCTGATGACTTCTCCGCTAGTTTTAAACAAGAGTCTAAGTTTTAAGAGATCTTTGGAAAATGGAATCAACTTCCCCTTAACTGCTAGAACCATATTTATAGCATTTCTGATAGATAATCATCAAACAATGCTTGGATGTTTTCAGTGGTAGGCTTGGATATTTTCAGTCCTTGTCCACTGTTGTTGTATAGTGGTCCTTTTAATAGAAGATCCTTTTGACTTCTAATTAAATTTATGCTCTTTCTGTCTACAGAAAAAAAAGCAAACCTGTTAGAAGTACACAAATTTGGAAAGTCACAGTTAGGTGACTCTCAGCAGCAGAAAAAACAAATTGCCTTCCTAATGTTGTATTGCAAAATAAGCACTATCGGTTTGAACATGCATATGTAGATACCCTTGAAGAGGGGAGGATGGCTTTCAGGCCAACAGAACTTTGAAGTAACATCTTTGAATGCATTATCATAGCTTTGAGATTGTGTAAATCTTGGGTTTGGGGATGGAGAAAGGGAGAAAGTTGGTCACTTATGAAAACAAAAAAGGAAATCATCCAGACCAGTATTGGTGGTTCCAGCCAAGTACTGTCAAGGGAGAACAGAGCCTTGGGTATTGGACTTAGAGTATTCTAGTCTGTAGGGTAATGTAATTGCAATACGTAGCTGGATAGAAATGTAGAATTTAAGTGGATTTCACTTCAATTTATTCATGATGAAATAGAGCCTAGATTTAATATAACTTCATGGGATATGGTATCTGTATTCCCTTGTCCCCCCAGCCCAGAACCACAACTTGCACCCATCCTCATGTCTCCTTTGAACTGCTTCAGGTTTTAGGTTATAGGTCATTCTCCCTTGGAAGTCTTCTCCAACACACCTCATCTAAATTTGATAACTCTCCTATATATTTCTATAGCGGCCTGCTAATAAAACTCTTTTTATCACAGACCTTTTTATCTAGTATATTATTAACTGCTCTTTGGTATATACCTCCCACATTATCCTTTTTTTTTTTTTTTTAAGATTTTATCTGTCTTTTGACAGACAGAGACAGAGGAAGAGGGAACACAAGAAGGGGGAATGGAAGAGGGAGAAGAAGGCTTCCTGCTGAGCAGGGAGCCAGACGCGGGGCTTGATGAGATCATGACTCGAGCTGAAGGCAGACGCTTAATGACTGAGCCACCCAGGCACTCCCCACATTACCCTTTTAAAAGAGGATGATAACTTCTTAAAATGGATGGTAGAAAGAATGTGAACAGAAAGCAGTAAAGCGTACCCACTGGTACGAACTAGAGAAGTGAATGGTCAGTGTCAGGAGAGAAGAAGAATATAAGACTGAAGGAAAAGTATATGAGGACAGCATACCGAGTTTCCTCTTAGAGATTAATTTCAAACCTCCAGATGAAGTAGGACTACCTTGTACTGACTGCTAAAAAGAATTTAAAGGTTCAGACCTCGGGGAAGAACACAGCTAGTTCCCTAAAGGGACGTGACTCATCAAGGTGGCTGGTCAGTTTGTTCCATGGGACTCAGACGTGAAAAAGCAATTGCTGTAGGTTTGTGGTCTTGAAACGTATATCCAAGATGTGGCAGAAAGTCTGACAAGGCTCCTTGAGCCCACAAATTACTACCCACTTTGGATGAATGTGGAACAAATGACGAAGCTGGGGGAACATAATTCAAATGTGTCTTTAGAAAGTCAACAGCTCTGATTAGAAATCTGAAGGCTGGGAAACTCCAGTGGTTTTCTCCCTTTTCCTCCCTCCCTTTAGTGCTTTTTAGGACTAAAGAAAGGAAAGAAAACATCTGCTTTTATGCTACATGAAAGCAAGGACCATTACCTTTTTTTTTTTTTTTTTTTTTTTTTTTAGCACTAAGCAGAAAAAAAAAATCCACAGAGCCTAGTACTGAACCTGGAACATAAGCATTTTTGATTGAGAGAATATGGAGGGGCACCTGGGTGGCTCAGTCGGTTAAGGATCCAACTCTTGGTTTCAGCTAAGGTCATGATCTCAGGGTCAAGAAAACCTGAGCCTAACATCAGGCTCTGTACTCAGCAGGGAGTCTGCTGGATAGTCTCTCTTCCTCTCCCAATGCCCCCCTACCCCCTTTTTTGCTCTCTCTCTTAGATAAATAAATAAATAGATAAATAAATAAAATCTTAAAAAAGAAAGAATATGGAAAATGAATGGATAGCTACATAGATTACATAAAAGAGGAGTTTGTTTTCTGATTTAACTATGGTTAAAGTCATTAAAGTAGAAGGATGGAATGCATATGGGGTGGATATTGCAATTTAAGATGTCAGTGAAGACCATATAAAAGCCCTTCATTCATTTAATAAGTTTTAATCAACAATCCATAAAGAATCACACTCCAGGACACTAACAAAACTCACAGATGCAATCTCAGAGCCTCTATGAACATTCAAGCAATCATGAAAAATGCAAG
The DNA here is from genome assembly GCF_963455335.1 of Martes martes. Classification (NCBI taxonomy): domain Eukaryota; kingdom Metazoa; phylum Chordata; class Mammalia; order Carnivora; family Mustelidae; genus Martes; species Martes martes. The sequence continues at coordinate 21,536,636 of NC_137891.1, read as the reverse complement.
AGGCTTCAGAAGTTCAGAAATGGGAAAATACTATTCAGAGTTTTATTTATTTATTTTTATTTAAATTTTATTTTGTTCACATACAATGCAATGTCAGTTTCTGAAGAGTTCAGTGATTCCTCACTTAGCATACAAGACCCAGTGACCGTTCAGTTTTAGAAGGCGGGAAAGGTAGATGCTGGGAATGACAAACCAAGAATTTTTATGTCAATCCATAACCAAATTAACAATTATTTAGTTTGTAGGCATTTAGAAAAGGTGGTAGTAATTATGAGGACCCATCGGTAATGACCTCCGAATGATTCTAAAATTAACTTGAAGGAATATGAATACAATTATTAAGGAATATTCTCAAAAGAAAAACTACGAGGAAAAATTAGACTTACAAGATCTGTTTTAAATCTTATTTCAAACAATAATAATAAAACTCATATGGTAATATTTCAAAATTAGGAAATTTAATCCGTAGAACACCATAATTTAATATAAGATTTAAAAATAGTACAAAAAATGAAAAAAGGAAATGTCAAATAATGTATGGGGTTAAGATAATAGTCTGAGGGAAAACAAGGTAGATGCACGCCAGTAAAATTAAAGAATCTTAAGTGCTTTCATTTAATCAAGCAATCTGGGAAAAAACAGATTAAACATTTATATCATTAAAAAAAGATGGTCACTTTGGAGGATTTGAAGCAATAAAAACTATTTTTATATAATAAACATTTGTTTATTTATTTATTTATTTATTTATTTTTAAAAGATTTTATTTATTTATTTGACAGACAGAGATCACAAGTAGGCAGAGAGGCAGGCAGAGAGAGAGGAGAAAGCAGGCTCTCCATAGAGCAGAGAGCCCTATGCGGGGCTCGATCCCAGGACCCTGGGATCGTGACCTGAGCCGAAGGCAGAGGCTTTAACCCACTGAGCCACCCAGGCACCCCTATAATAAACATTTATTAAGCAACTGCTTTGTGCCAGGCACTATTCTAGGTACTGGAAAGTCAGTGTACAGGTGAATTGGTACACAGCATATAGGCACAGGCCGGACAGAGCCCGTGCCTTCAAGGAATCTACATTCCAGGGGAAAAGTCAGGCACCAAACAGGTAAACAGACTAGGAAAGAAATCAATTCTGGAGAGTGATAACATGACAGAAAGCCATTATAAAATGTATATACAATGCAAAAGAAACATAACTAAAAAGAAAATATTTGCATCAACATGATAAAAAGGAATGTTTCCTTAATGATCTCAGAATACAACATATATTTTTAGAAACTACCCATGGGACTGCAATAGCCAAATGATCAAGTATCAAACAAACATAATTTACACAAGAGAAAATACAAATAGGAAACAAATGTCTGAGAAAATGTTCAAACTAACTTGTAATCAAGAAATGCAAATTTAAGAAACTTTTTAACATCTGCTAAGTTTAAAAAAATGTTTGAAAAAAATAAAAACCAGACTTACAGGAAGGATGACAATATAAACACAGTCTCCACTCCCGCCTCCAGGGAAGTCACTGAAATGACCAAGGAGGAGAGATACGGGGGTTAACACAAAGACACCCTCTGTGACCCAGGGAATGGTGCCAACAACATATGAACCACAAAGGGGAATTCCTGCCATCTCCAGTACCAACAGTGGAAAGAAGTAACTACCTTTTCTCAAAGGCAGCTCTAGGAAGGAAGGGGATGGGGAATTAGGTGAGGGCCCTTAAGCAGGTTAAGAGCAGATAGAAGATAACCACACTTGGAGTCAATCTCTCCATAGCTAGGGACATGCATAGACCTGTTGATAAGAAAAGGCAGAAAAATCATCATGCCACCCCGGTCATTTGCTCATGTTTGAAAACCACATGGCACTCGTAAGATGAATATGGGCTTGAAGGGGGAAATAGTCCTGATTTAAAAGGGTAAGATATAAAAGCAAAGACATACCATAGGAGAGGTAAGGATTAATCAATATGAATAACAAGAAAAGGCAGCTGTTTGGGAGTGTCAAGTTGCCGGCACATCTAGCAGAAAGCCCACAGGTCAACGAGCTTTTCTCTTAACTGAGTTATTTTTAATAGTGTTCCTTTGCCCTAAGTCCCAAGCTCAATACACAACTAGAAACAACCTCCTCAAGGGGACTGGAGACTCCCCCAGCTCAGTGAAGCCTCCGCTTCTGCAGTAGTTTCCACAGAGAACATTTATGCAAAATGCTTAGGTTTTCAATGGTGATGGCTCATGGGGCCTTGCTACCTTTCTCAGGCAATACGGTCTGTTTTTATAATTGTTTATATGCTATTGCCTCATCCAGCTCTCGACTTACCTTTTATGGGGAAAAGCCAGGTCACACCCAAATAACCATAGTTGGAAGTTTATCTATGCATTATTTTGAGACAGCAGATCTGGATAAAATATTGCCCATTCAAAGATGAGAAAGGAGAAAGCCACCAGTATGAATCTAAAAAATAGCACAAAGTAATGTAAGAAGCATTTAGGCATGCAGTTTCTAGAATTGGGATCCCAATTCTACCATTTAGTAGCTGTGCAACCTTGATACTTAACCTTTCTATGCCTCATTTATAAAATAAGGGTGATCATTGTGCTGAAAATGAAGATCATGAAGATTAAATGAGGTATCTATGTAAAATACTTCCAAAATACTTGGCACACGGTATCCATTAGGCCTTATTATCCTCACTAAATTATTATTCCCTAGCAAAATAAATATTGGATACATCCTTATTGCTTTTTACCAAGTATCCTGGTTGCTCTCTCAGGTACATGAACTTCTCATCCCCTTTAGAGTTAGGCAGGCTGGTGTGACTTGTTTTGATCATTCAAATGCAAGTGGAAGTCAAGTCTATCCCTTCTGGGAAGCAATTTTAAGAGTTAGGCATGAGCACCACCTGGGTAGCTCAGTTGGTTGTGTCTGTCTTCAGCTCAGGTCATGATCCTGGGGTTCCAGGATTGATCCCCATGTCGGGCTCCCTGCTCAGTGGGGAGTCTGTTTCTCCCTCTGCCTCTCCCCCTGCTCATGCTCTCTCTCTCTTTGTCTCTATCTTAAATAAATAAGTAAAATATTTATTAAGAAAAAGAGCGCATGAATTTGCCAAGCTCTTTCTCCCACTTGTAGGAGTGAGCCCCAGCCAATTGCTATAATGAGTGAAAAATAAAAATCTTATTGTTCTGAGTCACTAATAAGTTGAGGTGTTTTTTGTTACTGTAGCACAACCTAGCCTATACTGACTTATACAGAAGTAAAAGGTAAATGAGCAGGATGTTTTTTGAAAACTTACCTCTAAAATAGAGTAAGAAGAAAGAAAATAAGAATTGTTTTATATACATAGAGACCATAAAGATTAAAAACTCCTGTTGAGACAACAGTTAAAACAGGAGATGACAAAGTATCTGCTTATAGGCCAAATACTTGTGTCCCCCCAAAAATTATATGTTAAAATCCTAAGCCCCAATGTGATGGTATTTGAAGGTGGGGCCTTTGGGACATGATTAGGCCCTGCCCTGATGAGTGGGAATGGTGCCCTCATAAAAAGAGATCTCTCCTTTCTGCCCTGTGAGCTTAGAGCAAGAAGATAGCCCTCCTGAACCAGGAAACAGACTCTCACCAGACACAGAATATGCTAGTGCCTTGATCCTGGACTTCCCAGTCTCCAGAACTATGAGAAATAAGTGTTTATTACTTAAGGACTCAGTTTATCATATTTTGATGATAGCAGTCTCAAAGCACGAAGACAGAATCCAGATGTGATCAACAGTGAGGCTGCAAAGTCAAAGGAAGAAAATCAGGAACTCAGTGTAGCATGAGCTGGGTCAGCACTGAGACCAGCAGGTGCCATTATGTTGGAGTTAGGTCCCACCTTGAAGCTTAGAAAGTGGTCATGGATCTGCCTGAAGATCAGTACAAAGATATTCCTTGCAATATTGTTTAGAATAGAGAAAAAAATAGCTGAGGTTAACTTAATATCAAGAAAAGGAGATTTGTTTGATAAACCTATGCAAACTTTTATAAATGTAAAACACTGCTGTACAATGGACTTCTCAGAGTTCATGGAAATGTTCCATATCTGTGCTGTATTGTACAGTTGTCACTACTCATATGTGGCTGTTGGGTGTTTGACATGTGACTGGTGGGACAGAGGAAACTGAATTTCTAAGTTAATTTCATTTGATATAATTTTAATTGATTTTAACTGAATTTAAATAGCCACATTGCCTAGTGACTTCTGAAAAGATCAGCTCATATTTAAAATAACAGAGATCTGTATGTGTTGGCATAAAAAATCCATAATAGATTGCTAAGGTAGGTTATATAGAGAATATTTAGAAGTAACCTTTTTGTGTGCATGCACAGGTGTGGGTGTTCGCGTACATACAATCCAAGGGCTCCACACTAAAATGTCATCAGTAGGTACCAGACAGTTAGCAATATGGGTGATTTTTACTTTCTTCCTTAAACTTTTCTGTACTGTCTGAAATTCCCAAAGCAGATTGTAATATTTTTAAATACAGAAAGGTGCAACAATTTTCATTTTAAAAAATAAAATTGCTAAAAGCTAATGCTGTAATACTTCAGGAAAATTGCTGATGGTACTGCAAATTGATACAATCACTTCAGAAAAAATTAAATATGTCCATACCTCAAGAACATATCTGAAAAAAATGCTCAAAAGAAGGGAAAAAGATTTCTTCAGAAATCTTGTCCTTAGAGAATAATTATTCCAAATTATTTTGCAACAAGTTAATTACAACTCTCTTTAAGTGTGTCTATAGTTTATAATGGAATGTGAAAAGGGAAAAATGTTAAAAGCTGATTTAGGATAGTATAACATTATCTCTTTTATTTTCCTTTGATGTTTTAATACTATCTCAAGAAATAAATCTTTGTAGAAAAGTTAGTGCATCTAAAGGATAAGCAGCACTCATTACTGAAAAATAATCCCATGGTTCCTAATGACAACACAACTGAGGTTTATCAGTCATTCACATCAGTTTGATGTAGATGGGACAGCTGTCCTGTATGGCTATATTTTGAGTGGTAACTCCTTTCATCCATTGGCCTCCACTGTCACTAGGAAAGGGAGGAGAGAATATAGAGGACCGTGTAAGAAGTTTGATGGCCAGACTTACATTCCATTGACCGGAATCCAGTCACATGACCCAGATTCAACCACAAGGGACCTTGGTAGATGTAATCTCCCTTTATGTCCAAGAAGAATGATAAACTGGTCATATTCATTTGCTTTCTTGATAAATGTATTAAGTAGGTCAATCATGTTGGTGGATGCTGCTGTGAAAGTGCCAAAGACTATATTTTATATTTTTTTAATAAAAAATATAGATAATCACAAGTATCATATAACTGTTTTAGTCCATTCAGTCTACTATAACAAAATACCATAGACTGGGTGGCTTAAACAACAAACATTCATTTTCCCCAATGCTGGAGAATGAAAGTCTGAGATCAAAGTTCTAGCTGATTCTGTGTCTAGTGAGAGCCTGCTTCTGGTTCATGGAGGCCTATCTTCTTACTGTAACCTCACATGGCAGAAAGAAGTAAGGGAACTCTCTAGAATCTCTATTATAAGGGCACCAATCCCATTTTTGAGGGCTCCACCCTCATGACCTACCACTTCCCAAAAGCCCTACTTCCAAATACTGTTACATTGGGAAATAAAATTTAACATACACATTTGGGGGGTGAATATTCAGTCTATAGCAATAATAATGACCCAGTTCCTACTGCCCAGAATTGGCCATTTTTAACATTTTGTAATATAACATTTTGTTATCATATCGCATTATACAGATCATTCTGTCGCATTATACAGATCATTCTGCACATTTTCTTCATCATCAGCCTCTGTTCAACCAATGCAATGGAACAGTGTTCATACTTAGCATTGTAGTTTAATTATAGTCATGTAGTTCATTGCATGAATATACCACATTTATTTCTCTATTAATTATGGAATATTGTGGTTATTCCCATTTTTCTCTACAATAATTCTGCAAAGGACACCCTTCAACTTGCCTTCTTAAGCATCTGGAAGAGGATTAATGCCTAGAAGGGACATTGTAAAGTCAAAAATACTCAACTTTTTTCAACATGTTAAACACGTATAACTTGTATACATTTAAGACATAAAACACACATATACCAAATTTGCAGGTTACAGTAACTCAGAAGAGAGAGATAACATGTTAGATGACAAAAATCAACTTTCAAATTTCACTAAGTTAAAATACAGAGTTATAACCACCAAGATGGAACTCTTACATTTATTCAAAAGAAGTAACTGTCCATTGTAGAAAGGTGGAAATATAACTAGATAGTAGTTTATCTGAAAAATGTCTAGGGATGTTAGTTAACCTCTGCTTCACTGTAAACCAACAGTATAGTGCTGTTTGGACTCCCAACATCTACACTGATACAACTATATTAATAGAAGAATGAGTTTTACAGGTTCTCAACTCTAAACTTATTCCACTCTACCAAGTCAGAACTCCATGACATTTAAATGAAACTAATTCATATTAACATAAGCAAAAAATAGAAAGCAGTAACTTCACATACTACACTGCAGAGGGTGGGGTTGGAGTAAAGCTGTAAGAACTAAACCAGGCCTCCATGCTGCTATGACCCTGTATCTCCCTTTTACTAACCCCATCAGTGCATCTCTCTGCCTGCTGGATTTATTCTCTAAGCCACCAGCTGTGTGAGGCTAGTCGTGGCCATAACAGATCTAGATGATCCTCATCTGCATTTTCAATTCAGAAACTCCCAGGGGAAGCCTCTGTTCAACCAATGCAATGGTCTGAATTTTGTGCACCCCAAATTCATAGGTTGCACTCCTAACCCCCAGTGTGATAGTATTAACACCTGGAGCTTTGGGCAGGTAATTAGGTCATGAGGGTAGAACCCTCATAAGTGCAATTAGTGCCCTAATAAAAGTACCCAGAGAGCTCTCTTACCATTTTTCCCCCTGCCATTTGAGGATATGAGAAGTCAGCCATCTGCAACCTGGCACAGGGCTCTCACCAGAACCCAGCATGGCTGGCACACTGATCTGGGACCTCCAGCTTCCAGAAGTCTGAGAAACAATGATCTGTTGTTTATAAGCCAGCCCAAACACCCAGCATGGGTCTTGGGCCCATACCCTGGACAAATCAGGATGGCAACCCCCTCTAGACTCATTGGTTGGAACAGGAGAAGAGCAACGACTCTCTATAGCCTTAAGAGTCTCCCTGTTGGCCAGGAAGCCAATCTATATCTTCTAAAGTCATTGTCCCTCCTGTAAAAGTCATTAAGATTATAGTTTTCTGCAACCGTGTTTATTTTACTTGTCTTTCTTAGAGCTATCTCCTGATTCTGCATCTTATTTAGGCTGTGTGGTTAATGTCACATAGACAATGAGTCCTAGATATATAAAAGTAAAAGAAAATACGTGACATTTTATTCACGAGGTGATTTTTTCCCCTTGATTTCATATTTTTAGGACTTATAAAAGTAGAATATTTGTTTATCACAGCTGGTATCAAGAAAGTACTTCTATCAGTTGGATGGAGCCCTTGCAAAGTTTTACGACAGGTACAGTCAGAGTACCTGCTTGAACTATGTGTCTCGGTCATTACCAAGCTTGATATTTATTGAGCTCTGACTATGGGCAACCCCATAGGTGTGGGTCTATGCCAAGGCATTTATAATCTCACAGGTCCAACACAACTGTGTGAGTAACAACCAGAGAAGATCGATCACATGCAAGGAAGGGCCTCATCAGCCACTAGTTTCTGAGTAGTGGCTCCAGATCAACATCAGATCTTCCGAGGGGGGCCTCAATAGAAACCAGACAAGAAAAAGATGTTTGGACGAAATGAGATTCCAACAGGACATAAAGGAGTAAAGACAATTGGTTACAAAGAGAGAAAGGGAACTAGGAGAGGACACAGACTCCTATTTAAGAATATTTCCCTGGATATTCCACATCAGTGGGTCTAAAACAGGACCTAGAGGCAGAATTACCTGGGGGAAAAAAAAAAATCTGATCCTGGGCCCCAAGCCCAAAAGTTGCCATCCGGTCCGTGTGAGCAGAGTTTCCTAATAGCTGATAATCTGTAGCACTTTCTGTCAGACACTTAGCTTCTAAGTATTTTATGCATACTGTTAACTCTCTAAATCCTCATTATAACTCTAAGAATTAGGAACTAATGATTATCATGCTTTATGATGAGAAAACCAAAACCCAGAGAAGCTAAGGAACTTGACCAACGCGGCGTCCGGCTGGGATTTGAACCCAGGCAGCGAGCCTTTAGAGACTGTCTCCAATCGCTTTGCTGCATGGTTTTCAAAAAAGAAAAAGTGATAGCTGCACATCTCTCTGGGTGATTCTGATGAATCCACTTGTCAGACCAGCATTTGGAAAGCATGGCCCTGTAAACATGAGAAAATTATCACTCACTGAACGCTACTTAAGAGAAGGGACTCTGTGTTCCCCAGTGCCTGGTCATAGTAAGTACGGAATGCTGTTGACTATACTTCAGAGAGAGGGAAGCGGGAGAAGCAAGGGTTTGCAAGGGGAAATCTGGTGAGCCTGCTACTGCAAGAAGAAAGTGGGACGAATCTAGTGACTCACACCCTGTTTCCTGTCCCCATTAAAGGAAAGTGCCAAGAAGCAGAGAATAAGAGATTCTGACCCCACTTGTAAGGCCCCGCCCAGCCTCCTAATCTTTTGCCTCTTTGTGCCACATACTATCTTCATTACTTGGAGAAACAAGGCTCTCCACTTTCCTCTTTCAGCACATTCTGCCCCTAGTTCTATCCTCTTTAGAAACATAACAGAAGAGGAAGAGGGATGCCGAACTCCAAGCAGTTGGTTTCCCTGTTCTTTAAGAAAGCCAATAAATTGTACGTAACAGGTACTTTTAGGATGGGTGAGTCGATGAAAGAAGGCAAAAAGCCATGGAAAGATGTCGAATAGTTCACCATTATTTATGTCACCTGTGGATTTAGCAGGACTGGCTTTTCCTCCGGTGGCATGGGATATGATATTATGACAGGGGCACTGTCCTTAGAATCGGGCAGCTTAGGTTCCATCCTGCCTCCACCACTTACTAGCTGTGTGACCTTGAACAAGTGACTTATCCTTATCTTTTTTTAAAAAAAATGATTTCATTTATTTGAGAGAGAGAGAATGAATGCATGCATGAGAGAGAGCAGGAGCAGAGGAAGGGGAAAGGGAGAGGGAGAAGCAGGCTCCCGGCTGAGCAGGTAGTCCCAAGCGGGGCTCGAACCTAGGACCCGGGATCCATGACCTGAGCCAAAGGCAGACGCTTCATCGACTGAGCCACCCAGGTGCCCCTCCTCTATCTTTTTAAAAATGAAGATAATAATATCATTTCATTTAAACTTGTGATAATAACAGCACTTATTTCCAAAAGGTGTTTTGAGATAATGTATATGCTAAGTGCAATGTCCAATACATTTTTTAAAAAAGCTCAATTGTTGATAATGCTATCACAAGAAATGGTATTGAATTTGGTTATTTGAAATTGCCCTTCTGATATCATTTCAGGGTGAAACTTTGTAGGTGTTATTTCTTCTGGAAGGCAAGACTTGTTTTAGAATCTGAAAAGCAGTGTCAGACTTTATTCAGATTGGCATAGAAGGGGGAAAAAGGAGGAAGGAAAAAGGAAAGGAGAGAAGGATGAAAAAATACAAAACAATAGATAACATTTCTATTTCTGAAAACCACATCAATATTTCTTTATACTCATGGCAATTCAAAATATTTGGCTACCAGTGATGAAGTTACCCAGTTATAATTCTCAGCAAGGAGATAGTCTGTTTCTGAGAAAACTGTATATCCAGAAAGTCTCGAGGCCCTAAATAGTCCATGTTCAGAAAAGGGAAAGTTTCAAGGTTATGAACTCAAGTCACCCCAGCCAGAGAGCTCAATTAATATCCTCAGGGTTAAGTTTGTTCTAGATACATATATCATTTATTTATATAAGAATTTATTTTCGTACATTAGAATCAGTATAGTACATTAGAGTTAACAAACCTGAATTTGAATTCCAGCTCCAACACTTAATAGTTGTGTGGCCCTAGACAGATTGCTAGTAACTATACACTTCAATTTCTTCATGGCTAAAGGGGAAACCATGATGTTACCTTTTGCATCCACATGTTGGGATGATTCAACAAGATCATACACCTAGAGAACTTAGCCCAAAACCCAGCATATCATAAACACTCAGTAAATATTGTCTATACTTATGTTCATTGTTATTATTATTTTCATATTATTTTCAGCTCCCTTCCTTTATGAAGTGCATCCTTCTCTAGTGCGTCAGTACAAACTCAGCATGGCCCAGAGTGGGCAGTCCCGTGGCTTTTGCTTTGCTCAGGCCATACCCAGAGCCCACCCGTCCAAACAAATGCACCACTCCTTTTATTCCATCTTAATCTTTCTCTTTTTCCACATCCTGCATCTGGAGATCGTCTCTTTGCCAAAATGGCTTGAGGCTGCCTCCCCTCTCTGTACAAAAGTCCTTAAACCCTCTACTCTTACAAGCAATTTTTTTTTCTTCCCACTAACTTGGAAATGAAGAAAGATTCCCCTCCCTTCATCGAGCACTGATTTTTGACTTATAATTCCATTTCAACAAAACCACTTGCACTAATGCTTATCCACGGTGTAAATAATTCATTAGAAATGTATATTTGTTTGATGTTTATGTCCTTGCCGTGTGTCTGCAGAGTCTGTTATATCAGTCAAGGAAATATCAAGACTCTTAGTCACCAAGGGAAATGGAAACTCCCCCTCTTCAAATAGGTGAAAATGTAAGGGGCATGCATGTCAGTCTCAGGAATGCAGAATGCTAGCACGGCAAGGGACTTTGGAATCTACATATTTTAACACTATCACTTTATAAATGTGGAAAATAAGTTTCAGAGTATTACACCAGGGCCATAGAAGGGCTTTCGACATTCTGGTTTGGGAGGGAGGCTAGATGCTGGGAAGGGAAAAAGATAGGAATGGCAAAGCCAGATATACAGTGGTTAAAGCCAGGGTTTTGACACTGTAGACCACATCTTAGTAAGTGTTTCATCCTGGACAGAAAATACTGGTATTCCAGTAGTAGGTATTCCTTGTACCTGGAAGGGTAGCCAAGTATTTCTCGCTTCTCTCCAAAATAGCGGATTGTCTTCAAACTACCTGGGTCATTATCATCATCTCCCTGACTTCTTCACTAAGACCAAGAATGAAATACAAACAGAACTAAATTTTAGTATTTCCTGATACTAGAGAGGAGCAAGGTGGCATATTCTCTGCTGAGTTTCTTTACTGCACAGGACTGCTGGTAGCCATGGGTTTTCTGGGCCCAGATCTTAAACCCACATCAGCTATGGCTGCACACAGCGTGCCCAGAGCTGGCAGGTGCAGCTTATCATGGGCCACATTAGTACTCCAATGTCATCTCCAAGCATGGCGATGGAAGCTTCAAGGCAGCAACAGTGAGAGAGAGTTGAGAATTCAGAGCAGAAATTTCTAGATGCTTACCATTATTTACTCTACAGAGTATTCGAGTGGGACTCACATATGGAACACTATGGGAGTGGAATTGGAATATCCCTGTTCCTCTGGAAGGGACAGCATAGACCCTGGCATCCAGGGGCTAAGAACATTTCATACCCTAAGGCTGAAGCTAGACAAAGTAGAGAGTGGGCAGAACTCATTAACTATAAGGGGGAAAAGAGAAAGAAAAAGAATTTAAGAGATATTCTAGGCCCAAATGGCATTATTGGTGAAGTCTACCAAATATTTAAGGAATAATTTAAACCAATTCTACATTGTTCATCAAGGCCAGCATTATTCTAACACCAAAACCAGACAAAGACCTTTCAAGAAAAGGAAACTATAGACTGATATCAATATCTTGAAAATAGATAGCAAAATTCTAAACACAGTGTAGCAGCAAAATTTTATGCGCCCCCCCCCCCCCAGGTTTTCAATCCACAGGAACAGGGGAGAAGGAGAAAACTCAGGAAAGGGCAGCAAAAAGGAAACGTGGGAAACTCAAGGCAAAGAAGAGGGTTGGAAGCAAGTGATGGATGACATTGCCTATAAGAATTTTCCAGGCATTTGATCCTACTGGGGAGTGTCTTATAAAGATTCCCTGCTGTCTAGTTTGTGAAGATTCTTGGGTTGGGCTGCCCAGAGGCAGAGCCTGAGATGAGATTCTGGTGCATATGATTTGCTGAGGGATTGTTCTCTAGGAAAAATAGATAAGTGAAGGGAAAAGATAAGGAAAGAGCAGACACATATCAAGGATATAGTCCCAGATAAAGTTTATCCTTGAGATGATCCACAGGGTGTGCTGGATTCTAAATTGCACCACAGAGTTGTTCCATTTTGAGGCAAGGGGATGGGCACCATATGTACTCTGATTCAGTCAGTCGTTAGGTGCTAGGGAGTAAGAGGGTATAGCCATCCAGTGTTCCTGGGTTAGATGGATCATAAGCTAAGGGCAATTCTCTGCAGAAGTCAACAGGTATAAGCTGTTAGCTGCTGTACTCACTACACATGAGGGAGTAGGCATCACAGCTGCAAAGGGACCCTCAGTATGGCACCAACAGTATCTACCACAGAGAACCCACGACACGTGGTATCTGAAGTAAGTATTGTAGTGGAGTTAGGATGGGAGGCATCCAGCAACTATTTAGAAGGTAGATTAGGAGGACCTACAGCTAACTGCATAGGGAGGGGCAAGGAGAATTTAGCCGATGGACCATAAGCAGTACAAGGCCATACTCAAGTTGCTGGCCCTGAGGAAGGAGTGATGGGGCCATTTTCAAAGATCAGGAAAGAAAGGAAAAGAACAGGACTTGGAAGGATATACCAAGTCTGCCTTGGGTCTTTCCAGTTTGAAAAGGAGATAGATAGCTCTTGCATAGCATCCCTGGAGCTCCATAGGAGTTCAGGGACCAACTACATGAGGAAGGTGGGGCCAGGGCCATGAGGAATGGACATGAGAAAGCCAAGAGGTCTCGCCCAGGGCTCCACGTCCTTTCTGTACCAGAGCAAGTCCCGTTGTCTTGATTGGGTTGCCCCAAATTCTGACTCTGAGAAAAGGATTAAGGCACAGGTGCAGATAATGAAGCTGGAAAGGAAGAAAGAGCTACAAAGCGTGTATTAATGAGTAGATTTTCTCTGAGGACAGTAGAGGCTGTTGGAGACCCTCTGAAGATTGGTGTGGAACTCACCTCAAATATTTCCCACTGAGTGGCAGGGTACTAGAGTCTTTTTCCACCATGTTTGGAACCACATTGGTTGAAAGTGGCCCTGAGGGGGGTCTCAAGCCCCTCAATTCCACACATCCCTGCAGGCCATCTGAGGGATCCTCTGTAGAGCCTACAGAAGAAAACTCTTGGGAAGAGGAGCAGGGACACCACCTGCCTGCCCCGCTGGTGAACTCAAGCCAGGCCAACGAATACGGAGCAAGACTTCAATGGCTCCTCTACGTCTGCTCCTCTCTGTTTCATATATTGAATTTCCGCATAGGATATTTTTTTTTAAAAAGATCTCCCGTGAGGAAGAACAGATTGGGCAATAGTTCTATAATCAAAAGTCCACGGCAAAAAGCACTCTGAAAGAGGGACTATTGCCTTCTCTGGTCTCACCTCCAATTCTCCATGTAAAATGAATAGTGTACCCTGGGGACATCCCTCCCATTATCTGGTCTTGGTGGAAAGGGACCACAGTAGATGCAGGATAATCTCTGCCATATCGATTTCCTGTGCAAGCTCCTCGTGCCTCCAGGGAGACACCACCGCTTTCAGGGCCTATTAGCAGTTGTGTCTTTTAACCTCCCAGTCAGCCCAGCACTGGGAGTCCCGCAGAGACTCGAGCTCCAATGACTTCACCAACACATGGCCTGGCCAGACAGGAGCTCACGTACCCTGTATCAAAGCCAGAAACTGCACTTTCCGCCAACCCAGGGATAAGCAAAGAATGGCATTCAATAAAGCCTAAGTTATACAGCCCAGCATGGCAGGGAAGCCAGAAGGACCCTCACACAATGAGCCAGGCGGCCATCAATCAAGTGTCACCTGGGTTCCCAGCGTGTAGGTTGAGCCTGGATCCTGCCAATCACACTGAAAACCTCTTTCCAGAGGAGGAATTGAGACAGCTAGCCCTGTGAATGACAAAGGCTATCATTCCAGCAAAGCCGTTCCATTCCACAACCTGGAAAGGAAGGGCCATATAACCAGTATGATGCTAAAAATATGCACTATGTATAGGAAATAATTTTCTGTTTGTATTCATTTCTAGGAAATTCTTGGCAAAGGCTCTACCTTCCCAGGAAAATTAGATACAGAAATGACAATAAAATATATTGGATATTTATCCTTTTAAAAAATAGGATACTTATCCTTTAAAAAAAAAAGATTTTATTTATTTATTTGAGGGGGAGGGAGCGAGAGAGCACAAGTGGGGGGAGGGGAGAGGCAGAGGGAGAAGCAGACTCCCCGCTCAGCAGGGAGCCCAGTGTGGGGCTAGATCCCAGGACCAGAACCCTGGGATCATGACCTGAGCCGAAGGCAGACACTTAACAGACTGAGTCTTCCAGGCCCCCCAATATTTATCACCTTTTTCAAGATGTAGAACCACCTTACTGTGGCTGAGACAGAGGTCCTTTTTGATACTTTAACATTTCCTTTAGGCTGGACCAAGCCCAAGGGGAAGCTGTAATTATCTGTGTTTTGGTAAAAAATGTCATGATGACAATTTAGTTCAGTACTCACTGTAGTCTTTATTATGCTTTTTATGTAACAGGCAACATTCCTGTTAATTTGTGAATTACTATCAACCTGCACCTTCTTCACTGTTTTCAGCCCTTTCTCTTAGACCTCAGAAACCCATGCAAACATACAGTCTCCTGAGCTTGTAACTTGGCCTTCTTACTGGGAATATTCACTAAAGGTGTATCACACGGTACTTCAGAACGAGCTCTGGGGCCAGGTTGTCTGAGCCGGATTCCTATTCTGCAATTCATCGAGCATGCAACATTAAGCAACTTACTTAACCTCTCTGAGCCTCGACTTCATCATCTGTCAGTTGAGGATAATAGCGCCCACCGAATAGGGTTGCTGTAAAAGCGCATAGAATCATGCAGGGCACAAGTGCTAATTTTGATCTCATTACTTCTCAGCTTGTTACTGCCGGCTCCCCTGGTCACAGGTATAGTTACAAATGTGCCCTTGAATTGGAAAGCCTCACAAACGGCTCCCGGCACAGGGAATACAGAGTCGTTAAAGCATGGGAGTGATGAAGAGTTAAGATTTCTGAGATGCCAGCAGGAAGGTCAGAGGATGCTTCAAAGTCCGAAGCAGCCCACAGTGGCAGTGGCCCTAAGCATCCATCACGTGATGGAGCAAAGGAACCCCTGCTTCTGGAGGGAGGAGGGCAATCAGCAGGTGATAGCAAAGGTGGTAAGCATGACCCTAGACCAGTCGGGTGAGGCAGACCCCCAAGCCAGCTAAGAAACCAACATGGGGTCGGGCTGCGTCATCTCACAGTGAGGCTCCTCGCCATCGTCATTCTCCTCTTGTCACATGAAACCATTCCTGCAAGGCCATGCTGCTCACAGGCCCTGCTCTCTGGGAAGGGCCTGGTGGAAACCCAGCCTTCTATAGCATGGAAAAACAGGCCTGTTATCTCACTGTCTGGGGACTTCCCCCTTCCTGACTCCACGTTTTCCGAAGCAGGTCTATTGCTCAGCCTTACAAACAGCTGGCCATCAGAGGAACTTATTGTAGGACGGCACAGACTAAGAAGACACTTAGAATGAGAACATTTGGAGGGGTCACAAAATGTTGGAGAAAGAGGTCCTCATTGTGAGAAACCCTCATTGCTAGGGTTTCTAACTTAATTGGCAGATGAATTGTTTTGGCAAATGAAATTGAACATGGAGGCTCGGGGTACAGAAACACAAGATGCAGAGCTGTTCTGTTGATAGAGGAGCCTGGAAGGCCCCTTGGCTTGGCCTGCTCTGACCCTGAGGTAGCTCAGAGCAACTTCTAGCTCTAAGGAACCTGTTGGGAGAAAACTGCTCTGGTGCCTGGGGGACAGACAGAAGAGGAAGCATGGTCCCAGTATTCATTTCTTGGGGCTGCCATTACAAAGTGTATAAACCAAATGGCTTAACCAACAGATTGTCTTATAATTTTAGAGGCTAGAAGTCCAAAATCAAGGTGTTGGCAGGGTTGTTGGCTCCTTCTGAGAGAGAGGAGGGAGAATCTGTTCTGTGGGTCTTAGGTTCCTAGCTTCAAGTGGTTTGCAGGCAATCGTTAATGCTCCTTGGCTTCTAGAAGCATCACCCTAACCTCTGCCTTCATGTTTGCATGGAGTTCTGTATGTCTGTCCATCTCTGTGTCCAAATTCCCCCTTTTTAAAAAAATTTTTTTTATTTTTTAAATTTCTTTTCAGTGTATCAGAATTCATTGTTTATGCACCACACCCACTGCTCCATGCAATATGTGCCCTCCATTAATACCCACGACCAGGCTCACCCAACTTCCCACGCCCCCACCCCTTCAAAACCCTCAGATTGTCTCTTAGAGTCCACAGTCTCTCACGGTTCATCTCTCCCTCCAAATTCCCTCAACTCCCTTCTCCTCTCCATCTCCCCATGTCCTCCATGCTATTTCTTATGCTCCACAAATAAGTGAAACCATATGATAATTGACTCTCTCTGCTTGACTTATTTCACTCAGCATAATCTCTTCCAGTCCCGTCCATGTTGATACAAAATTGGGTATTCATCCTTTCTGATAGAGGCATAATACTCCATAGTGTATATGGAAAAATTCCCCTTTTTATAAGGACATCACTATATTAGATTAGTTCACACTGATGACTTCATCTTAACTAATTACATCTACAATGACTCCATTTGCAAATAGGGTCAAATTCTGAAACACTGAAAATTAGGACCTCAATATATAAATTTTGAGTGACAGCATTCAATGCATCACAGTCCCCGTGGGTCACCTACTAAGCCGGTCACCAACTAAGGGATTGAAGAACAGGACGGAAAAGGGGAAAGGACAATAGGGAGGTGAAAATAACATCTTTAGCTGAGAAATTACAGGATAAATGGCTCAAGGTGGCCACCAGGCTCCCAAGAAGAGAGCCAGCCACAGCTCTTCATAAAGGACATAGCCGACAGTGGAGCCATCTGTGCAGAGTGTGCCTGTGAAATCCAGTGTTTGATAAGATGCCCTTTCTGCCACCGGCAGCACACACAAGATCGTTCTCCTGCTTCCAGGGACTTGCACCTCCACGTACCCTCTACAGACTGGCTACGCCATCTTTGTAGGCTACCAGATTCCCAACAGAAAATAACTGATTCTGCACGGGTTTGGAGTTCTGCTATTTTAGGCAGCCAGTTAAGGAGCTGCATGGACATCCTGCCCTTACAACAAAGAACAATGAGACCAAGGAGAATCTGGATGCATGAAACCTGAAGAATCCAGAAAGGTGGTGCAGGATTCCTTCCCTATGACTTAAAAGAACCTCTCTGCCCGTTTACAGAAAGTCTGAAAGGGCAAACTTTGGAAAATTCTGATGTCCACGTTGCATCCCAAACCACTGAGAGCAGAATGTCTGGAGGCAGTATCCAGATCCCAGTCACAGTGTGCCACCAAGCTGTAATATTGCTGCTTTAGAAGTTAGGGAGGTTTGGAGGCTCTGGATGGCTCGGTCAGTTGAACATCTGGCTCTTGGTTTTGGCTCAGGTCATGATGTCAGGGTGGTGAGATCAAGCCCTGCGTTGGCCTCTGTGCTCAGCAAGGAGCCTGCTTGAGATTCTCCCTTCTTCTCCTTCTGCCCCTCCCCGCACTCATGCACACACACCCTCTCTCTCAAATAAATAAATAAATCTTTAAGAAAAAGAAGTTAGGGAGGTTTATGTATATATCTATAAAATAGAAATATAAGTATATATGTGTATGTCTGTGTATGTATATAAACAGACTATGTATTCTATATATATATACACACACACGTATATACTATACATTATATATGTAGCTTGGATATATATTATATATATAGTATACACATAACAACATACATACAAGCACAAAAATACACATACATGGATATAAAACATCTATTTTTCAACAGTTGGAAAAAAGAAAGTATGTCCTTCCCAGTGTCATGCTATAATATTTTTTCACAGGCCTACCCAAAAATCATTTAATTGCCTAGGGGAATATGCCTCTGTTTGACCTTTTTCTTGCTATTGATTAGAACTCAGCACTTTTACTTGTTAACATGTACACTTTTATCCAGTCCACATGCAAACAATCTCTGTCCAGCAGTAAATATAATGCTTGAGGTTACATTCCTATTGCCCTATAGGACACTATGAAGCTTTGTATCTTATCTGGCAACCTATTTCCAACCTATCAATCTTATCCTAAGTGTCTTTGTTCGTTGTCTATAAATATCTAGTTCCTCTATTTTTCCTTGAATTAGTTTTGTCATATTATTGGTTCCCTCTTTAATGAACTGAACACATTTTGACATAAATTCATGGTATTTTGTATGAAACTCGTTTCTTCAACTTCTAAAAAATTATGCTTTGACAGTATTCAGACTCTTGTATACTCTTCATCAACCCCCTTAACTTGCCTGCCATGTTGGTACTCCCTGACGCTGTAAATTCCCATATTCTCATTCACAGTTAAGTCCATAATTCACCTCAGGTGAATGCTTAACCAGATTGTCCAGCTAGTCACTCATCAGAACTCTGTGGGAATAAACCCAAGGAAGGGTATGTTTTGGAGAAGGAGCAAGAGTCAAGAGAAGCAATGCAATGCCTAGGAGGAAGGAGAGGGGTCATTTAGTAAAAGAGAGATGAAATATGGTAGCCCTTAGCACCTGAGGATGGAAGGTGGAAGCAGAGAACCTCAATTAAGGAGGAGGTCAGAGGCACAGGAGATTTTACTGACTTTGCAATTTTGGTCCAGAGCTAGCCTGGACTTGTTACATAAGGATAAATAAACGAAAGATGAATGAATGAGTAAAACAGATTTAAATGGTTAGAGACTGGATCAAACAGCCTATATTGGTCTCATCTGAAACATTTCTAACCTACTGGAGCTGCATGACAGACAGCTTTAGGAAAGATGCCTGCCTGCTGCCCCAAAAGTGCTCCACCGGCTAGACCCAAAGATCATTTGACTATGACCTTGACAAAGTCATTTGTAGGCTGATTGAAAGGAACCTCAGCCTCAATTCAGAAATTCATCAACCTCTGACTATTTTCCTACTTAAGGGTCATATGCTATAATTTACCATGGAAAGTAACACTTCTTCCTTCTTTACTATTGCTAGTAGGACTTATTCCCTGTGACATTAGCTTCTGAGAGACTCAACTGAGCAAGCAAATTATAGGACTGAAGTCAGGGATATGTCCCACTCTGATCCCTGACATGGTCACACACTAAGCTGAAGTCAGCATTTTTCAGATAGTTCATCAGCAATACTAGGAGACCTTTCCAGCAAGGTCGCTGTACCACTAAAGCAATCATGTGTGTGAGTGCCCCCAGCCAGACTGAGCTAATTTAACATGAAGTAATCAGAGATAAGAAAAAGCCACAGGAGTTATAAAAATATACACATCGGGTATCCTATCCTTGCCAAGGAGGAAGGGGAAGTTTACTGGAGGTGAAGGGAATGCACCAAAATGATAAGAAAAGTGAAGTCAAGAATGAAATGAAGATTTTATGAGAAGTTAAGATAAATAATAGAACAGCTCTTTTTCAAATATAAACAGAATAAGAGGTCAACTAAGGACTCAGTGGGGTTTGCCAAGATTGGAAGGAAGGTCACTTGTCAGAGGAGTTAGACGTTATGGAAAAGATGGGCGGATGTGTGTTTTCAGCACCCGCCAGGGAAGAAAATGCACAGGGAGCCAAGGCAGAGAGTTTTCATTAAGGAAGAAAACATAGTAGTGACAACCACTGGGGCAAGGACATCTCCAGGGTAGAGGGAGTGTGTAAGTCCATTTGGGAATACTGAAGCCTGGAATCCCTGGTGCTCCTGAGGAGGAAAAGAAACAGTTATGAGCATAAGCCCAGTAAGAAAGGCTTAGTCTTCCATATTTTCAGTCTCAACTCCAGAAGGCAGACATCCCGTACTCCCTTTCGCAAACAAACATCAGACATGGTGGTAGGACCTCACCACTTGAGCTGAAAGTCAAGGCTAAGCACGAGCCCCCTTCCTTACAGCCAAATTTCATCACTCCTCTTTCCATTTCCTTCTCATGCTGGGGGTAGAGCTGGTACGAACACTTGATCTTAGACCAAGGAGAACTAGTGAGGGAACTAGAAATAAGACCTTTTCCAAAAGCCTGTGCTCTCAACGTCTATACCCAAGTTGGTACCAAACATCAATTTCCTTCTTTTTCTGGCCCCATGAGGCCCCCTATGGTCTATTTCAGTGACTGGTGTTAAAAAAAAAACCAACTCATTAGGAAAAGATCATTTTATATCTCTACCTCACACCAGACTGAAAAAATAATTCCAGGTAGATTTTCATAAACCACAAAGATATTAGAAGAAAATACGAGCTAATGTTGGAGACCATTCTTCTACCTATGAGTCAAGTGTTAGGAAGAATGAAGCAAAAGCTGTGTTATAGATGCCGTTGGTACCTGGTCCAGGTCCCCTGGGATCTTTTTTCTCTTGGGAGTGCCATAGCCCAGCTTCTGCAGGTACTGTTACGATCGATTCTCTGGAGAATTGCCCATTGTTAATTAAGTCAAAGTTGCTGGGAACTTCTTTCCTCACCTTCTTGAAGCTGAGGTTAGACGTAACCCAAAACTGTATCCTTGCCTGTTCCTCATCCCCATCCTCATTCCCTCCCTTCACATGTAGTTTTCTCCGGAGTCTTTCTCTAACAAATCATCAGTAGACAAATCTCCATTTCCGCCTCTGTTTCTGGGTACCTTGACTATGATACCTGATATAACTAAATAAAAATGTAAGTAAGTATTATGTGGAAAGATATCATGAATACCTTTGAAAAGGTATTTTATACATGTATACATATATGCATATAGATTTATATCTATGTTATGGGTATAATTGTGTGCCCCAAAATTTATATATTGAAGTCTTCATGCCCAGTAGCTAAAAATGTGACTGTATTTGAAGATAAAGTCTTAAGAGAGATGATTAGGTTAAAATGAGGTCCTTAGAGTGGGTTGTAATCCAATTTGACTTATTTCATTATAAAAAGGAATTGAACGCAGACACCAGGGGCATACTTGCATATTGGGAGGGCCCTCTCAAGACACTGTGAAAAGGCAGTTGTCTAGGAAAATCTCTGTGTTTTTCCTTTACTCCCACACAAAATTCTTCTGACACTAGAAGTGTGGGGTTTTTTCCCCCATATCAACCAATTTAATTCAATTCAACCTGCAATTCAATTCAATTCTGACACTAACCAGTGTTAGAGCTGATCCCAGAAGTGAAGAGCTCAACCCCTTAAGACTACACTCGACCTCAGATTGCAAGTAGTTGGTCCCCGGGTTGCCCACAACTTCTGTTGAGCTGACTACAAATTAGAGTTTCCCACCACCCACTCCTTTAATTCGGTTGTTTGCTAGAACAGCTCACAGAACTCAGAAGAACATTTACATTTACTGTTTTATTTTACAGTAAAAGATATGATAAAAGATAGAACAGTCAGTTGAAGAGATACACAGGGCAATGTTTAAAGAGTTCCAAGTTCAGGGGGTTCTGTCCCTGTGGAGTTGGGGTGCTCCATCCTCCTAGTACACTCATGTGTTCCCCAAGTTGGAAGTTATTCAAATTCTCTAATTTTGGAATTTTTATGGAGTCTTCATCATGTAGATATAGTCAATCAGAAAGTTGGTCTCTAGCCCCTCTACCCTTCCCAGAGGATGGGAGTAGAGCTGAAATTTCCAACCTTTTAATCACAATTTGATCTTTCTGATGATCAGCCCTCATCCTGAAACTATCCAGGAACCCACCAAGAGTCATTTCATTATAACAGATGATACTCTTATCCCCCCAGGAAATTCCAAAGGATATAGGGACTTGTGTCAGGAACCAGGGTCAGAGACCAAATGTTAGAACAAAAGATGCTCCTAGTGTTCTTAGCACTTAGAAAACTACGGGGTTTAGGAGCTCTGTGTCAGGAACCAGGGGCCAGAATATTGGTTTTGGTTTTTTTTTTTTTTTTCCTCCTTTATTTCACAGAAGCCATCTATAAGCCAAAGAGAGAGAAGCCTCAGGAAAAAACAAACCTACCGGTATCTTGATCTTGGTTGCACCTGCAGAACTATGAGAAAATACATTCCTGTGGCTCAAGCCCCCAGACCGTGGCATTTAATTATGGGAGCTCTAGAAAACTAATCCAATCTATATAGAGATAAAATAGATGTCTTTGACTCTCTCATATACATATACAACAAAACATCATCAAAATATATAAAGAGGGGTGGCTGGCTGGCTGAGTCAGCATAGCATGCGAATCTTGATCTCAGGGTCATGAGGTCAAGTCTCCCATTGGGCACAGAGATTACTTTAAAAATAAATAAAGACAAAAACCCTTAAATATATACAAAAAGCATTCAACAACAACAACAAAAAAATAGGGAAATGGACAAAGGACTTAAATGGACAATTCACAAAAAAATAAATCAAATGCCAATAAATATCTGAGAAGATGTTCCGCTTCTTTATGTCCTCCTTTTGGGCTGCATCTTCTCTACTGACCAAGCCCTGTCTCTCTACCAGTCCTTTGCATGTGGCTGTCCATTCCAGCTCTCCCTCATTATCATACCCACACCAAATGCCTGGACAGTTCTGTGCACAGGTAAGTACTAGTAATCATTGGTGACAATTTAATAGTGTTCTGAGGTAGAGAAAAAAGACTAGTTTTAAGATAATTCAATTCAAAATGTTATCATAATGGTCCAAAAAAAAATCACAAAAGAGGAAGAATAACCAGCTCTAGTAAGTAAAAAAGAAAACTGTTTATCGCAAGTCATGAAAGAAATGCAAATCAAAAGGCAATGAGATTACTTATTCCAAGTTTCCATAATATACATAATGAAAAGCTAGAAAGCCTTGCTACTTGGAGTTCAGTAAAAGGTATTTTTAGTTTGTTGGTGGCATTGTTAGTTGGTAAATACAATTCGGCAAAGCATTTCTTTTCTTAAATGCTGAATAAATCAAAATATGGAAAACATCAATGAGAAATAATGTTTATAGTCATGGTATTTATGATAATCAAAAATTAAAAATACTTCCAAATGTCCAGTATTAATGGAATTGTCATAGCAACTACAGGACAGTCACTCAAGGGAAAAGGACAAATATAAAGATCAGATATCAATATGAAGTTAATATAAACACATATAAAATATGCATATGTGTAAAATTACATATGCATAATGACTATACCTATGCCAACACATGCCAATAAGAAACTAAAAAGAATACAGAAAAGAATCTCAATTTTAGGATTTGTTTTTCTCTTCCTTTTTCTCTATTTCAAACGTTCAACATTTTTATAGCGTACATTTCTTAAACACTAACATTTTGTTAGGATAAACACACCATTCATATGTGTATAGATGAGTGAAGCAGACAATGCTTGCAATTTTAAAAAGGTTAATCCCAACATAGGAATCCCCAAATAAAGATTTTGATATTTATTTTAAAAAAAAGACTCGTATTTATAATAACAGCTGACAGTTCCTGAAATCTTGCTCTGTCACCACTGTACTCCATGCATTATAAGAACTATCCCATGTAGCCCTCCAACAATCAAGTGAAGTAGATAAGATTCTCTTCTCATCTAACAGATGAGACCATGGGGAACTAGAGATGTGAAGTAACCCTTCCAGGTGCAGACAGTTTGCAAGTAGTTGTCACAAAGACTCCTAGCTGCCCCCCAAGATGCATGTCTTTTCTTCTATGATGGAGAATCACAGCTGGGAGGTGGCTGCTGAGCCAGGACTATTCCCCCGGGCCCTCCCCCACCCTGACTTTGCATCCAGATGGAGCCATCCTACCAGAAGGCATACAACACATCCGGTGACAACATGCTTTGTCCGCAGGGCAAACGCTGATCTATTAGGGAGGATCAGATCTACAAATCAGTCAAAAGTCCGAAACCGAAGGTGAATGATTAACAGAAATAATTGCCTTTTTAATTTAAAAAATGGCATTAAAATTAAGCAATATCATGTGTCACTGGTTCAACTGCCAGCATTTGAACAATGTTACTTCCCCGGACTGAACCGAGTGCCAGGAAATGGGCCATTTCCTACCCCACTGGTGAAGAGTAAGTTGATGCTCCCTTTCTGTAGCAGCTTATCAACATGTACTGGGAGCCCAAAGACTTCAAATTCTGTAAAATCCTTGACCTAGGAATTCTTTGGGAAGCTATCCTAATGAAATAAGAGATATGAGTACAGATACACAGCAAAAGTATTGTCAGTGTCAGAAATTTTTATAAGACTAGTGGAAACCACATAAATAGTTCTAGGGAAGTGGACAAATTCTACTTTGGCTACACAGTGAGTTACTATGCAGCTATTTTAAATTATATTCTGAAAGAATATTTAACAGCATGGAATGATCATGATACATTATACAGTGTGATTCCATTCTTACTGTGTTTTACAAACACATCTATATCAGGCATGAATTTTCTCCTTCCATACAGGTGCAAGAACTATCACATTTCCTTATTTCTCTAAATGGAATGAAATCTGGCCAAGAGTCCCATCCTGCCTGGCTGAAAGGAAGAACTGTGTCAGGGACTATTGCCCACCCTGTCACACACATGCATGAGCACACACACACACACACGCACACACACACACCCCTTCCTCTACGTCTTCCTACTATCCTGGGGCTTATGTGGTACCCAGAAATGGAAAAGGGCCCATCTTTAGACCGTGCTCAGCTGTCCAACCCCAACTCCTCAAAGTACCCCTTGATATTGATAAGGACTGCAGGTCTGGAGGTGGGAGTCGGGGTGATGCTTATAGCAATGGACTTGTCATTGTTTTGGCTTTGGGAGGCTGGTACTAATGATCTCAAAACACTGATGATCAGTATTCTGTCCCCAAGAATAGACCACAGAGGCTTTGTCACTGGGGGGTGGGGGAGTGCTAGGTGAGAGGGGCACGGATCTCTGACCCTGAAGGCACCTGTGCTCTTCTCTCTATCTCTCTTAGGGACTTCAACTCTTTTCTAGGACCACTCCATTCTTAAAGCTCCATTGTATTGTCCTCTCCATGTAGGAATATTCTGTCTTAATTCTATGATAAGTCTAATCTTCCAAACTAAGGCCTTGGTTGATTATTTCTTCAATGACCCCTGAGACCCAAATAAACCATCACTCTCCATCCCTCAAACCGAATCCACATTCACATGCACACTCACACGAAAACCCACACACAAGCCCACACACAGATGAGCTTAAACCTTAGAATACAAAGGGAAAAGAGTGGTTTTTACATCTTTCTTCTCAGAAGTATGTGTGTGTTGGGAGAAGAAGATAAAAATGGAAGGGATGAAATAGTAGAAGTGGGAGAATTAATTACATTTTTATCCTCTCCCAACTAAGCGGTGAGAGCAAATAATCAAACTTGCCACATATGTGTACATTAAAAAGATGTCAACTAGACTTCAATAAAAAAAAGTAATAAAAACAATAAGATGTTAAAAGTGTTTTACATTGAGCACTGGGATTGTAGGAAATTTCTTATGTTCTTCTTTGTATTTATCATAATTTTCTCAGTTTTTTACAATTAACATAGGTCATTTTATTATATTTAAAAGAATGCAAGTAATTTTTCCCATGCCAACATATCAGCTATATTTCTTTTTTCTAATTTTCTCACCACTGTTTCTAATATGCCAATGTATTTTTACAACAAAGAATAACTAGAAAGCGAAGAGATTTACCTTATTGAAGGGCATAGGCTGTGGCTATGAGGGTATTAAAAAAAATGAGAAAGGGGACATCTGGGTGGCTCAGCCAGGTAAGCGTGTCCAGTGTTTGATTTCAGCTCAGATCATGACCTCAGGTTCGTGAGATGGAGCTCTGGGTCATGCTCCTTGCTGAGTGGGGAGTCTGCTTGAGATTCTCTCTCTCCCTTTCCCTCTGTCCCTCCTCCCATACACTCTCTCAAATTAAATAAATAAATAAAATATTTAAGAATGAGAAAGAAATTCTAATAATATGTTTTAAGTGGTCGCTTCACAGGTAACTTTCTGAGGTGACTCAGTTAATTGATTTTTTTTTAAGATTTTATTTATTTATTTGACAGACAGAGATCACAAGTAGGCAGAGAAGCAGGCAGAGAGAAGAGGAAGCAGGCTCCCTGCTGAGCAGAGAGCCCGATGCGGGGCTTGATCCCAGGACCCCGGGATCATGACCTGAGCTGAAGGCAGAGGCTTTAACCCACTGAGCCACCCAGGTGCCCCTGAGGTGACTCAGTTAATGTTAGCATTGATTTTAGGAGCAAACATCTGGATTGATTGCTTTACTTGATTTAAATCTTTTTCTTTCCTTCTATAGATATGCCAAGCTTGATACTATTATGGGTACCCACACAGAGGTGTGCACCCACATTGTGACTAAATGCCTGTCTTTACAGAAATAACATATAGTTATTCCTCTGATTCAAAATACAATCTCATTAGAAGATGGGGTCTTAGATGGTGTCAAGTTCCACAACAATTGCTATCATCCTCCATTTTTCCTCTTTCAGAATCAGAGATTCTCTTGCCAACTGTCAACAGCCCAACCATCAGATAGGAGTAGAGATGGTGATCATCCCACAAAAAAGCCAGCAGCCCCATAGAGGTGCCTGGAATAATGAGAATCCCACACACTCTCCCACTTCATTTTCCATTCTAGAGGCATTCTATTTCAGTGCTCTCTTCTTCTTTTCATACTTTTTTTTTTCCCCCACTTGGGCACCCATCCAGACATTAAAATTCATATCTTCCTTTAAGAAATCTCCATCATAAACCATCATTATCTTTGCCTCCAGCATAGATAAGTCTTACATATGTGGTTCAAAGCACCCTGGAGGGAGACAGGCGATGGATGGAAAACAGAGAGTAATAAACAGAAATATTCAGGAACATGCCCCCCATGTTGGGCCCATCTGATTCAGGAATGCCTTGTGTTTAATATCAAACCCAGGGATGATTTGATACAGATACAGATCTGAAGGGGTTCTTGTCTTTTCTTCTCTTTCTAAGTTGCCCCTAGTCACCCTGAAATCATGACCAGGTTTTTTAGTACAAAAGGCAAACTCCTACAGGCCCAAGAAATGAACTCATCTGCTAGTCATTGGCTCCAAGTTCAGGTACCAAGTTCAGTTTCCTGCCTGGGTTCTTTATGTCTTTGGTTTTCAGAGCAGTTCCTGCTCATAGGTCACTCAGAGAAAGAGAATGTACATGAGAAACACTGAGAAGACAGACCGGGCTCCAGCAGTTTTTCCACAGCCTGAACATCCAGAGATGGCCTTTTGGTTTGCAGCTGTAGCCAAGATAATGATGTTCAGAACATCCTTTCCCAAATTCACATTGTTCTGAAACTGAACTAAAGAACTCTGAGGTCCCTTGGGGTTATGTCTTTAATTAATTCAATATTCATTATATACTACTATTTGCCAAGCATTGTGTGTATTTGTCTTTATAACACCAGCCTTAGTCATAATAAGCACACAGTAAGTGCTTGTTTGTTTCCATGGATGAATATTTCCCCAATTAGAATGTGAGCTCTAAGAAGTCAGGGACTTAAATTTGACATATCCAGAGTGCTTAAAAAGCTTTTGTTGAAGGGATGGGTTGATTAATTAATTAGTGTGACTAAAGTAATTAACCCACACCAAAAAAAAAAAAAAAGTTGTAGTGGACAATAGTGGGGGAAACATATGGTTGTACAATGGAAATATTTTGGGCTTTTGAAGTTAGATCTGAATGCGGATTCCAGGCTTATCTTCTCAATTTTGATTTCGCCATATGTGAAAGAATATAGGAGTGCTTGGGTGGCTCAGTCAGTTGAATATCCAACTCTTGATTTCAGATCAGGTCATGATCTCAGGGTTGTGAAATCAAGCCCCCACTGGGCTCTGTGCTGGGCATGGAGCCTACTTAAAATTCTCTCCCTCCATCTTCCTCTTCCCCCTCTCCCAGGAGAAATAAATAAATAAATAAATAAATAAACAAATAAATAAAATGCAGGTGATGATGCTTATTTCATAATGGTGGAGAAAGATTAATGTACTGCAGAAAGTTCCTAGGACAGTGCTCAACAAATATTCTGTCTTCTCCTTCCATTTTCCCCAATCTCATCAGGAGGCTGGACAGTAGAAAGAAAGCAGATTAGCCCTTGACAAGAATCTCAGTGCATGTGTTTCTTCAAGGCCCTCCTGGGAAGGAGAGTGTAACATAGACTGGTCATACCCTAAAATATATGCTTCTCTTTTCCTCAAGGTTAGAATCCCCGGGTTTCAACACATGGATGCTGAGAAGAAAACTACATTTCCCAGCCCCTCTTGTCACTAGCTGTGGCCATATGACTGAGTTCTAGCCAATGAATATAAATGTATTTCTAGGGCCTGCCTTTATAGGGAAGGAGTGTGTTTCCTCCCCTTTTTCTTCCCCACTCTCTGTGTAAGACTCAGACATAATGGTCAGCCATCTTGGGCAAGGGGCAAGGACACGACCCTCTGGAAAGCTGACATCAAGAGAATAGTGGCGTAAGTCCCGGAACCCTGGAGAAACCATGTTGGCCCCAAAATGACGAGAGAGAAATAAACATCTCTCTTATTTAAATCACGTATATTTTCAGTCTCTGTTATTGCCGATGAAAGTAAATCTGATCTAATACAGACATATCAGGAGATCTATAAATATCCCAGTCTTGTTAATGACAAATCTTCACCTCAAGCAATTTTTCAGCCTCCCCTGTAGTGCTCCCAGGCACCAGGCAAGGCTGATCTGCTTGGCTGGTGCTGCCTGCCCATCTTCTTCCTGGCTTCATTCTCCACAGATTTAAAGTCCCCAGCTGCGTTATAGCAACCAATCAGAATCCAACCTAGTCTTGAAAGCCTCTTCCAAGGTTAACCTTGTTTATGAAGCCTTCCTCAGTGAATGGTAAGCACTCCTGGATCTCTCCCTTGTCTGAGCTCCATAACGGCTGGCCACACCACTGTCACTGGGTCTCAACTCAGGACCGCTTTCTAGCCCCTGGATTTTCCTTTTGTTTTACGGAAAGCCCTTCTTCTGTATTTTAACAGCAAGCTCATTAACAGCTAGAACTGTGTTTTAGACATTTGAATCAAATTTTTGTATCTTTATCTGATTTTGGAAGTTATCTTTCACCATGAAGCATGACGCTCTGAATAGAACTTTTAAAACATGTGTGGACGTTACTGATTTGTTTACATATCATCTTCGATTGTGACTTCCTCCAAAGGAAAAAAAAAACAAAACGTGTTATAATAACTTCTGCGTCCACAGCATCTGATTCATGCATGGACCTCAGTACTCCTTATTAATAGGTGAATAAATAGATTTTGGTCGCCTTCTAACACTTAGAATGCTGTCTTGTACTTAATGCCTGCATGGCTCTAGGTTAATGAGTTAATGTGGCTAATGCCAAGGTAGGAAGCTTTTTGATCTTTGGGTTTGGTACTTAGATGGCTTAAAACATTTTCAATTGCAAGCATAGATGCTTGATAAAGTGACTTATGCCAAACAGAAATTTTAGTCTCATGTAACAGGGAAATCAAATCAGTGACTTCAGATAGTGCTAGACCCTGAGGTTCAAAATAAGCCATCAGAGCTTATTGTTTCTGTCCTGTCTTAGATGTGCTTCTCTATGGTGTCTCTTCATGAAGGTATCTAGCAGCCCAAGACCTAGCCTAGTAACCCCAGCAGCCAGACAAAAAATATATATTCCCTAAAATCTATGTCAAAAGGGGATCAGAGAGTGTTTTGATTGATTGGTCCAGCCCGGGAACATATGTCCGTTCTTGAGTCACTATGGCTAAGAAGTTTGGGTATTTTCTGAACACATGAGGTCACATGGCCACCCCCCTGTGGCTAGACGAGAGGGACAGCTAATTAAATTGCATCAAAGACCCAACAAAGGGAAGGGTTGTATTACCAGAAGAAGAGGAAAGGAATATAAAACAGACAATCCAACAGACGTCCATCACCAACCTGGAGCTGGTGCCTCTTCCTAGATTCAGTGTGCCCCACGCTTTTGCCTGGGAACCACCCCATTCTGGATTTCTTCTTGCCATCTTCTGACCACTGTTATTATCCTGCAGTCACCTTAAAACATTTCTTCTGTATCTCCCTCTTGCCCACTCCCCTGCACTGTCATAGTGAGTAGTTTATCAAGCAGAAAGGGACTTGGCACCCCAAGAACTTAGGACTCTGCTTTGCCTCCTGACTACCTCAAACTGAGGGTCTGCGGTAATTGGAGCAAGTCCCTGGTGATGCCATACAAGGAGACTCCGCTTCTAGGCCTCCCTTTCTGGCAGGAAAGAAATTCAGTTTGACCTTGTTGACTGGCCCCACCAGCCTGTCAAGAAAGTACTCGGTAATCTAATGAAGAAATTTGGGTTTTGTTTTTTTGTTTGTTTGTTTGTTTTTTTAGATCAGAGTTATTCTCCAAACTCTTCAGAAGAGTACTGGATTCTCCAGCCAGTGTAAAAAAAAAAAAAGGACTCCTTGAATAATACGAGAATCTCAAGGTCTCTGTGTTCTTAGTTTGCCAAATTTTGTAGCCTGTTGAACACAGTTGGCTCCCAGCAGGAAAAGAGCCTTTCAGGATTGAGCATTGAGTGGTTCAGAAAATGAATTCCGGATATAACTCTGCCCCAGAGTCATCCCACCTCTTTCCATGTTCTTTCCTCCTCCTACAGAACCACACCCATGACTTCTTTTAAATAGCGCAAGCCAGACTTTGCGCAAAACTTCCTGGAGTGCTTTGCCTTGCCTGAGTGTTCCCTGAAGTCAGTGCTTTCCTCTGGTTTCTCTCCAACGTGTCCCAGGGTATCTTTAACATTCCCGTGATCGCCTTTCTTGACTAACGTGGAGTAGTAACTTCACAGTTTGCAAACCACTTTCCCAAGCATTTTGTATGAGTATCACAACAGCTGTGAGACATAAATATTACTGTTGTGCCCTGAGAGATGAGGAAACTGAGGCCCAAAAGGAAAATGTGAGAACTTGAGGTCACATGGCTGGTAAGCGGCAGAGCCACCTCCTCAACCCAGGGCCTCTCATGACAAATCCCTTGCTTTCCTTCCCATAACATACCACCTCTAATCACATTCTCTTTGATGATCTTGTCTTCCCAGTAAGTCAGTGATCTTCTTGAAGGTAGGATGAATGTCTTTTTGCCTCTGGGTTCTACCTGCAGAAAGCCGAGCACAGTACCATGTGTAGGATTGGGATTTCAAAATAATTTGTTGGCTGAAGCCATGGGCACCTGGCTGCTGTGAGCTGAGTTGTTTTGGGAATTCAGCCTAGCAGCCAGGGCAGTGCACACACAGATGGGCTATATGCTCACTAGCATCTGGAGGACCAACAGAGTGAGGGCTTCATCTAATAGTGGTTAGAATGAATTCTTCATGTATCCATTCATTCAATTGATTATTGTTTTCTGTCGTCTATGTACCAGGCAGAGTGATAGGTGCTGGCTACACATTGATAAATAAAATAGGCACAACCCCAGCCCTGAGGAGCTTATACCTCTGGGAGAGTCTTGGAATCAAATAGGTACAATCTAATGATGAACTCTGCATTATTCTTTCCTGTATTAGTTTTCTGTTGATGCAGAACAAATAACTACAAACTTAGCAGTTAAGAATAACACCCACTTATTAACTCACAATTCTATTGCAAAAAAAACGAGCAAACTCAGCTGGGTTCTCTGCCGAAGGTCTTGCAAGGCCAAAATCAAGGTGCCAGCTAGGCTGAGCTAGGTTCTTGGGAAGAATCCACCTTGAAGCTCATTTCTGGTTGTAGGTAGAATCTAGTTCCTTGTGGTTGTAGGATTAAGGTCCCTGGTTCCTTGATGACTGCCAACTGGGGGTTGCTCTCAGCTTCTACAGACCACCCTCAGGTCTTTCCCATGTGACCATATCCATCTTTAGCTTTTGCTACCAGCTGGAGAAAACTTTCTGCTTCTAAAGGATTCATGTGCTTAGCCCAGGCCTACCAGAACTCACTTTTTTATAGTCAACTGTGCTGTGTAACATGACCTAATCACTAGGTAATATGTCATCATATTCATAGATTCCATCCATACTCAAAAAGGAGATTATACAAGGGTATTAATCACTGGGTATCATCTTAGAATCTGCCTACCACATAGCCCTGCTCAAATTTGGGAATTTACAACGTCACATGACTTTTGCTATGATCTAACAAGTCCTCTTTCCCTGCCCTGTCTCGTCTGTGTTTAACCATACCATGCGTCTCTATACCTTTGCATATGTCAGTGTCCCTGCTAGGAATACTTCCCTTGCTTTCAGTTCCTTCAACAAAATCCTCCTCAAACTTCAAGATTCAAAGCCTTCAGTGACCTCTTAGCACCTTGCCATCCCTCAGTCAATGTAAATATTCCCTCATCTGTGTTTCTATGGTACTTTGTCCATCCCGCCACTACAGAACCTCCCATGCTAGTAGAGTCTTAGTCACCAAACTGTGAGATCTCTGACAGCAAAAGTTCCACCCATGTTTGCTTTTCCAGAGCCTCCCATGGATCTTGACACCTAAGTACTGGCTGGATATTTGTTGAATCATACTAGATGTTCTATTGGGGGACTTGTGATTAGAAAAACAAAACAGATCTCAAATTTGGGTTAGGGTTGGAGTAAGATGTCTGTAATTTTTACCTCCCCAGCATAAATTCATTAACATTGTTTACTGCACCCCAGTTTGCCATTAGGGAACCACCACACTCCTACTTCTATTCATGTAGTTCATATGGGAATGACCCTATTACCCCTTTCAAGGTCATGACTCAGGCTTTGCTAGGAAGAGGAACCGGGACTGATTCCCAGATGGACACAGTGCCATTCAGCTGAGAGTCCCTTAGCACTCTTACACTGAAACCTGTGGGAAAGGAGTTCCTCCTCCACGTTGTGTTTGTACAGCTATAGAATAAAGGCTTAGACAGCTCTCTCTGTCATCTTTTGGGGGGAACCTCCCACATAATGAACAAGACAGAAAAATGTAAAGCTAAGAGATGACAATGGAGATATACTGAGTCTTGAAGACATCATGAGTCTCTGGATTGAGCTATGGGCAAGGCTTGTCCTCCTCTGGAATTTACCAATAAACAAAATCTCCTTTGACTTAGATTTCCACTGACACAAAAATTTTCTCATTTATTAATCTGAGTTGGGTTTTTTGTCCCTTGCAACAACAAAAAAGGTGAGTGGGGGTTGCTGAAAACTTAGGGTGGTAATCTCAGGTCTTAGAAAATTTTTATTTATTTATATTTTTAGATTTTATTTATTTATTTGACACAGAGAGAGAACACAAGCAGGCAGAGTGGCAGGCAGAGAGAGAGGGAGAGGGAGAAGCAGGCTCCCTGTTGAGTAGAGAGGAGCACAATGCGGGCTCTATCCCAGGACCCTGGCATCATGAGTTGAGCGGAAGGCAGGCACTCAACTGACTGAGCCACCCAGGTGCCCCATTGGGAAAATTTTTAAAGAACAACCCCCTTCAAGGACTAAACCTCAGGGCCTGAGATCTAGCTTTCTATCAGTCTTCCTGAAAACCCAACAAATGGGATCATCAGACAATGCAAGAGGAACTACCCCTCTGCTTCTAGCATCCCAAACTAACTTGCTGAGGCCTCTGTACTCTGTTTTGGAATCCAGATAGCAAAGATCTTTGAGTTGATACTGTGATGACTGATGGGACACAGAGTAATTACTGTTCTAACCATCAGAAGCAGTAATGTAAGTCTAGTGGCCAAGACTTTCTGAGGGACACCAGGTGTGCAATTTGCAAGCAAATGACAATCGACATGACCATTGATTGCTCTGACCGGCTAATTATGAGCCTGTAATTTCCTGGCCCCAGGATTTCTCCCCCACTGCCCATACTGGAATCTCCCACAGGATCTCATTTGTTTGCCTCAGGTCATCCTTTGAGAGGAGCTTCTCTCCTCAGCCTTCCCCAAGTCCTTCTCCAGTGTGAGCCTCTCAATAGCTGTGTCACCTGATTTCAAAGGGGCTTTCAGCTTGATGCACAATCAGCTCTTCCTCTCAACGATTTCCCCATCCCCACCATTACCTCAGGGCACTGGAACTTTGCTAGGAGCTGCTGACAGATCATTAAAGATCCCAGCTGTTCCTGATCCATAACAACCCCTTTCAACCGGGTCTCCTTCCAAGAACAGCTGCAAAAGCTCCAGAAAGGAAGGGAGGAGACACATTTAGCATGATAACAAATCAGTAGGGAGTGACCACTTTACCCCAAAAAGCTGGGATGCAGATGTATCCACCCAGCAACAATCCCCACCCCTCAGGAGAGGGGCAAAATGTGTGCTGTCTCTGTGTGAAAACTCTCCTGTAACCTACGGAATGATTAAGAATCCCCACCCCTGCTCCCAGGAGAGGAGTTTGAAAAAGCTTCTCGCTTTCCTCATAATGATTCACTGGAAGATCTCGCAGTGCTTACAAAAAGCTTATTATCTCGGACACTCACACAAGTAACACGTACTCAAGTTAGACCACATTAACAATGTTGATGAAGTACTCGTGGCTGGCATCTGATCACACACAGGGCACTGGGCAAAATGCTCTACATACATTTTCTCGTGGATCCTCACAGCAAGTACTGATGGGTGAGGAAACCAAGGCACAGAGAGATTGAATAACTTGCCCACGCTTGCACAACAGAGAAGTAGAAGAGAGATTTGTACTCAAGTCTGGCAGACACCAGAGCCTATGGTCTGAATTTCCAGCCCATGCTCCTGCCTGCACCCCAGGCTTTCTGAACTCCTGCTGTTCCCTGCTGGACCAGAGCCTGGCAGTTAGTGGGTGCTCAGTGACGTTCAGCTGAATTATTATTTTTAATATGAAGACTGATTCACACCACTGTGCTCTTATACAGATTGTTTTCTCTTCTCAAAACACTCTTCATTCACAACTACTTTGTCTACCTGCAAAACATCAAATGGTTCTTCAAGATTTATCTTAGTGATGACGTACAGTATGAAAGACTTTGAGAAAAGCCCCCTGCCTGCATCTAGGGGATAGTTTTAATCTTTTCTTAATAATTTCCTTCACACTTCCACATATCTCTATTATGGCACAATTCTTCATGTATCAAAGATTTTAATTCTCGCCTTACCCATGGCAGCTATGCAAAATTGCCTGGACTCTCCCATTCCATGACCACAGGAAGTACTTCTCAATATTTCTGCTAATTCCCAAGGCTTTTGCATCTCCTGATTTGCTCTTTCAAGCTTCACCTTTCTCTATTATTGTGTGTGTCCATCATCTTCCCACTTTGAGATGAAGTTCAGCATCTTCTTTGATTTCTAAAATCAATATGAGGTACGCATGCATTCATAATTTGGGAGTTAGGGCATAGTTTGGGAGAAGGAGTCAGGTAGTGCAGTACTCTGCCTTTCACTGTCTTAACTCCAACCCTTATACCTTCCTGCCTCTCTCTTACAAGCAAAATAATTCCTCAAATTCTTCATATGGTCTATGCAGAGCAACTTCCCCCAGAATCCTGGCACCAGGAACCATCAAGGCCTTGGGATGAAGGACCCACAAGGAAGTGTGCATAGATTATTGAGGGTGGAGGGTCACCCCCTACTCTAAGGCCTCATGTGTTCAACAATTATTTATTGAGCACCCACCGTATGGGAGGAAACTGGGATATAGAGATGAGGAAAAACAGATGGAGCTCTGCTGTTACGACACTGACATCCTAATAGAAGGGACACAAAATGAATGAGTAAATGAGATGATTTCAGGTTGAGGTGATATGAAATTTACTTGGTCGGGTGGGCAGTGACAAATTAGGATAGAGTGGTCAGGCATGGACTGTCTGTGGAAGTGATCATTGAGCTGAGAGTTGAAGATGTAACAGAATCAGTGTTGTGATGAACTAGAGACCAACGCTGTAAACTGAAAAAACTGAAGACAAAATGTCTGAGTTAGCAATAAATGTTGTGTGTCCTGAAAAAAGGGTGAGAGTGGTGACCATAAAGGAAAACAACAGAGATAGGTAGTAGCAGATTGTATAAAAGGTTCAGATTTTTCTCCTAAGTTTGATGGAAATCTATTGGAGATTTTGGAGATACTGGTGACTTAATTAAATTACCAAACCATTTGTCTGAACCAAACAAGAACTTCTTCATCTTTATGTACACATGTTTTATCTACTATATTAAAAGTTCCTTGAAACCAGAAACTGTGTCTACATTATTTTCATCATTTTATACTAGGCAACCAGCCCAGTACCTAGATACATAGTCAGTTGTTTTATTGTTGTTTATACACGTGAATGAACAATCATTAAAAAAATAATGATAATAAATAAATAATCCTATGAAAAAATATACCCTTTGATATTTCTGTATTATTTATAAAATATCTAGCAATGAGGAATTTCAAGGAGAAAGCCTGCAGTTAGAGTAAGTAGTTAATTAGGTTTTTAACAGGATGCTTAGAGGAGGCTAGCAAAGGGGGAGTCAGGGTCAACTAGCAGCAAAGTTAGAGACCTGTCCTGGCAGCACTCCAAAAACAAAGCCACAAGAAAGTGGCTCAAACCAGAGAGGCCCAAGATAAATAAGGCCAGAAGCCCTGACCAAGTAAAGGAGAAAAGGTATGAAATCTGGCTCCCAAGAAATCCCTTCCCCAAATAATAAATATTCTACCCCTAGTTAAGAACCATCAATACAAGATAGCAACCCAAACCCTAGGGCATGTAGCTCTTTCTTGAGCTCACCTGCTTTCACATCTCAAGACTGTATGCTCACTTTAATAAAGTTACCCACTTTCAGTGCTCAACTGCTGTGTCTGGTCTCTCCAAGAATTCTTTCTTGCTAGGAGACCAAGAGCCTCCAGCAACATCCTAGGGATAAGTGAGGTGGAGACCTCAGGGCCAGGAGTCTCCTTGGTCCACTTGGCAACAATATCAGAGAATCCTTGGCCTTCTGCCATCATACTAGCTCCCGCTCTGCCTTTCCTTCTCCTCATTCTTCTTCATGTACTCCTTCATCAAGCATTAAGCAGAGTCCTTTGCTAGCAGCAAACTAATTCTGGAGTCATCCTGACCCCAAGCTTTTCAGAAGAATTCCAGCAACAACTATTAATATAAAAATTAATAACAACTGCTTGAAGTAACAATATTAATATCTTATACAGTCTAAAACATGTCACATGTTTACAAAATATATACTTGATTAACCCAAAAGAAGACAAGAAAAATAAGAAGGAACAAAAAAACCCCAGATGTAATCAAAAGTAAACAAGATGGTAAGTATAAAACCTGTATCAGAATTACATCAGCATGCCTGGGTGGCTCAGTGGGTTAATCATCCTATTCTTGATTTCAGCTAGGGTCATGATCCCAGCAACCTGGGATCGAGTCCCTGCTGAGCAGGGAGCCTGCTTCTCTCTCTCCCTCTGCCTGTGGTTCTGCCTACTTGAGCTCTCTCTGTCTGTCAAATAAATCAATAAAATCTTAAAAAAATAAAAAAGAATTATATTAAATGTAAATGGTTTTTTAAAACATTTTATTTTTGTAAATTTATTTGACAAAGAGAGAAAGAGCACACGCAGAGGGAGTGGGAGGCAGTAGAAGAGGGAGAAGAAGGTTCCACACTGAGTAGGGAGAGCTTAATCCCAGGATGTCGTGATCATGACCCAAGCAAAAGGCAGTCGCCTAACCAACTGAGCCACCCATGCACCCCTAAATGTAAATCATTTTCAAAAATCAAATTAAAAGGAATGTATTGTCAAACTAGATTAAATAAAAATATACACATTGTATATAAGAAACAGAACTTATATAAAAGTCCACAAAAAAATGTGGAAGAATAATAAAAGTTATACAACACAAACCCAATCAAAAGAAGCTGGTGCTACATTAATATCAGATAAAGTAGACTTAAGGCCAAAAAAAAAAAAAAAGAACATTTCATAGTAATAGAAGGGACAACTCAAGAGAAAGATATAGCATTCTGAATTTTTTATACAATTAACATAATTTCCAGATATATATAGCAATGTTGACAGAACTGAAAGGAAAAATAAGCAAACCTGCAACCATATGCAAAGTCAAAGAAAAGTCATAAGGAAACAGAAATCATTTTGAACTAAATGGCAATGAGACTACTACTTGTTAAAGTGTGGGATCTAAAGCTAAAACAATGCATATATTAGAAAAGAAAAAGAGGTTGAAAACAAATGCTGTAAGTTTTCATTTCAAGAAGCTAAAAAAATGAAGAAAAATTAAATCTGAAGTAAGTAGAAAAAAGTAAGTAACAACAACAAAAGTAGGCACCAATTAAATGGAAAACAGAAAGGCAGCTGAGAAAACCAAGTCAAAGAAAATGTTTTCTAAGAGATTAACAAAACTTATAAGCCCCAAACAATACTGATCAAAAGAGAGAGAGAGAGAGAGAGAAGACACAATATTAGGGGAAAAAGAGAGCCACCACTATAGCTCCTACAGACATTATACGGACAATCTGATACATAAATCCTACAAAATACTCATAGTCCAAATATGTAAAAAATTCCTACAAAAACGAAAAAGAAATAAATAATCCAACTTTTAAAAAGGCAAAATCATTAAAAGGCGGTGCACATAAGAGAATATACAAATGTCAACGAACACATAAATGTCTTAGTCATCAAGAGAATGAAAATTAAAGCCACAATAAGATGCCATTACACCAGCATGAGGATGACCAAAACTAAAGAGCTAACAAAACCAAGCTTGGGTGAGGATAGAAAACAACTAGAATTCTCAAGTACTGCTGGAGGAAATATTGATATACTTTGGATAACACTTATCAGTATCTACTAAAGCAAACCTATGTGTCCCTATGACCCAGCAATACCTATGTATACAGCTTTCCAAAATGAGTGCTTATAGACAACAAATGCCTATACAAGAATGTTCACTGTTCTTAATCATAAAATCTCCAAACTAGAAATAGCAAAAATATCCCAGAGTGGGATGGATGAATCTATGGCCATACTCAGTAGCATGAATCTTAGAGATAATATTAAGCCAAAGAAGCTGGACACAAGCAGATTCATATAAACCCATGACTTTGAAATTTAAAGCCACAAAACTAAACTATAATGTTAGAGATATCTTTTGGGATGGCACGTCTTGGTTAATAAGAGGTACCAATAAACCAGCTTTCTGGGGTGCTGGGAACGTTCTATACTTTGAAACTTTGAATTGAATGATAGTTTCATGAGTGTGTGTATATGTAAAAATTTATTGAGCATTATAAGAATTAAGATTCATGTACTTCACTGTATTTGAGCTATACCTCAGTTAAAAGCTACAAAAGTTGTGCATTAATTAGGCATTCTTTAAGCAAAGAAAAACACGTTAGCTATTAAAAACAAGTCATGTAATAGCAATAATAATATAATAATAATAATAAGCTTTTTTCTCCCCCTCAACCCTGTGGGTCCCCCAGACAAAACAGCAACTTATTCATAATTATACTCTTACTTCTTGGTACCTCATAGGTGTTTAATATGTAATTGTTGAATTATACAGAATTACAATGAGAGGGCATAAGTTTATCATGTTTCCCCTTTTAGAGTGATTTCTCTCACTCATCCAATGGGGTAGTCCAGATGGCAAATCTCTAGGAATCCATTGTTTCCACTGTGTTGGGCCAACAAACCATGCCAGCTACCACATGGAGATCGTCAAGGTTCTGCAAGCATCAACCTCAAATAAGCCCGGGGGCTGGCAGATACCTAGGAATGCTGAGATGTAAAAGAATGTCCATTGATGTCAATCGGCCTCAGTGAAAGCTTGAAGGGCACAAATAGAAATGAAATTCAACACAGTGAGGCAATAGTATGGACAAAATTGAGGTGACTTAAAGAAGTTAAAAATGAGGTTACCCTGAAGATCCCATTACTAAAATTGATGCCTAAAATATGACTTGAGACATCTGTCAATGTTGACCAATCAGTTCTCGGTAATTCCAGTCAAGCTCACTGGAGAATAGTGTCAAGGAAGTACAAGTTATAGGAGCATATCTCAAATGAACTTTGGGAAAAAAATTGATTCTTGGTAACTTGCTCAGAGCTTTTATCTCATCAGGTGCATTGAATCTTATTGGAAGAAAGGATGTGCAAGCACAGTTGGGCTGATGGACATGCCTTCTATAAAAGGCTGTTCTAAAGGGAGCAAATGTATCAACATGTACCCAGCCATGTCTTGACTTTGAATGAGAAGCAGAAGTATCACGGTCAGTAGAAAGGAGTTCGTTACTGAGGGAGACATGGAGTTTGTATCATTGCTGCCTGGATAAAATTGCTTTTGGGTACAAACACTCCTTTCCTCTGATCCTTTGCTCATAAATATTTTGATAAATATAAAGGGGCCTTATTTAATTTCCCATGTGGAACCACAGAAGGAGAGAGACTGGGACCTTGAGCATGATGGTCTGATCGCTGGGAATGGTTATTAACTAACATTTGCTAATCATTTTGACCAGCTACGGTGCTGTAGGCTAAAAGTGCTACTTCAAAAACCCCCAAATCTCAGCGGATTAACCCAATAAAAGTTTGAAAATTTGCACCTCATTTATTGTCAAGTATGGGTCTTGGGTGAGAAAGGGCAGGGAAGCTTTAATCTACGTGTTCAGTCAGAAACCCAGGCCTCTCCTATCATTGCCACCATTGTCCCCCACATCTGCAGAGTCATTATTTCAGCTGGTGGGTGGAGAAAGAGAGCAAAGACAGCACAGAGCAGGTTTGCTGAGCCAATCTGAAATTGATGCACATCACATGTGTCCACGATTTAAGTGGCTGGAACTCCGGCACGTGGTCACATCTAACTGCAAGGAAAGCTGAGAAATGACTTTCTGAGTGCTCACAAAGGAGCACTCAGAAAAGGAGAGCCTGCAAACTGACAGATCCAAATAGTTTTTTCCCATCTACTAAGTTATTTACATGAAATATAGTATGTAATCCTCATACCATTCCTTAAAAAGCGGTACTCCTATTTTCTTAATCTTATAGGAGACGACGCAAGAACAGCTAAGTAACTTGCCCTAGAACAGGCACCTAACTATGTCTGAACAAACACAAGGTTAGAACACAACCCTAGAGTCCATATTTTAACCACTTCACTACCCAATAGTTTTATGTATTGTGACAAATTAATAAATCAGCCTTCAGGGCGCCTGGGTGGCTCAGTGGGTTAAAGCCTCTGCCTTCGGCTCAGGTCATGATCTCAGGGTCCTGGGATCAAGCTCTGCACTGGGCTCTCTGCTCAGCAGGGAGCCTACTTCCCCCCCTCTCTCTGCCTGCCTCTCTGCCTACTTGTGATCTCTCTCTCTCTCTCTGTGTCAAATAAATAAATAAAATCTTTTAAAAAAATAAAAATAAATCAGCCTTCAGGTTTTTAAAAAAGATTTATTTATTTATTTGAGTGAGAGAAAGAGACAGGGGGAGGAGCAGAGGCAAAGAATCCCAAGCAGACCCCCCACTGATTGTGGAGCCTGATTCAGGGCTCGATCCAATGACCCTGAGACCATGACCTGAGCTGAAATCAAGAGTTGAACGTTTAACTAACTGAGCCACCCAGGCATCACTTGCCTTCAGATGTTTAAGTTTCAATGCACTGATAGAACTGTAAGTCTGAACATGTAAATGGAGAACTAGATTCTAGAACACAGTGACCCAGCAAGGTTCTTCTTCCTGTGAGGCCGTGATGGATAGCCAGCTTCTAGAGATCAGTGCATCCTGACTTGTCAAACTAATAAGGATATGAGGTAACCGAAAATGAACACTTACCACCAAACCACGTATGACTCTGAATGTCTTACACAAACTGAGTGTCTTAAATCACCAGTCTATATTCTTCTCTACTTTTTCCAATTAGTGGAGAGAAGGGTAGAGATGGCCGGCTGGTTAGAAAACAGAGCTAAAAACAAAAACTAAAAACTCTATGCAGTAGGTCCTGTTATGAAGGAGCTATGACTTGAAGAAATTAAGAAACTTGGCAAGGTCACATAACTAGAAAGAGCCAGAGGCAGGATTTGATCCAAGGCAGTTATAGCTCTAGAATCCATGCTCTGAGATAGTATGTTTAAAAAAAAAAAATCCAATAAAGATGGTACCAACAGTGTTATTGGTGTATTATTTCCCTCCACAGTGGTTCCCGTAATTACCCACATAGAATCAAACTTGACACAACTCAGCTAATATCAGCTCCTCTTCCCAGGAATTGAGGGCATTTCCTTAAATAGTTACACAGGAAATATTTATGACACTGAAGTTATTTCAATTGTGTTAAATTGAAGTTTGCAGTGTGGTACCTCTTTTTCCTTTAGTCTACAGCCATAAAATAAAAAGTAGCTAAAGCAC
Source organism: Martes martes (assembly GCF_963455335.1). Taxonomy (NCBI): domain Eukaryota; kingdom Metazoa; phylum Chordata; class Mammalia; order Carnivora; family Mustelidae; genus Martes; species Martes martes. The sequence continues at coordinate 21,493,906 of NC_137891.1, read as the reverse complement.
TTTATGTAAATCACCTCATTTAATCCTAATAAAACCCTACCACAAATGCAATCTTACGTCCACTTCTTCAGGTCATAAAACCAAATTTTTAACATAAGGAAACAAAGCCCGGGGATAACTGACTTAGATCTGAGTATAACATTCCTGGTAACATGTTCATATGAGTTCTGAACATCTGTCTACAGAACAAGAAATAGCCTACTCTGGCATTCCAAGAATATAGTCTGTTGAAAATTCAGGACTTTACTTTCACAATTCTGTCTTTTTGACTTCCAGGGAAGTCATTTCCGTGAAGCACTGGTGTGAACAACAGTTACAAGTGGGAAGAGCAATGGGACAAGGAGAAGGAAGGAAACAGTCCCAGAATTGTAGAAAGAGTGTGAAGAAAAAAAGAAGACTTCTAGGTTCTATTTCTGGCTCTGGCTCTGTTTTCTAACCAGCCAGCCATCTCTACCTTTCTCTCTACTAATTGGAAAAAGTAGAGAAGAATATAGACTGAGTGTAAATCTCCTTCTCATTTTCGGATGAAAGATCTACATAGTGGCCTGCACAAACCCTGAGCCAATCGTGTTGTGAAATCCACATTGTGTTGTAATATATTGCTTTCAAGTTTTGCAGGAATACTTTTCCTCTGAATTCATGAGGTCAGAGAAGGTAACATTGCATTTTGAGGTGGAACACCGAAGATGGGTATATAGCACACTGAAAACAGGATGGTTGTGAGCAAAGCTTGCCCTATGCTAACCTGTAATATCAGTGAAATTTGTGATCCATCCAATCCTTTCTCTTCCTGCACTCTTTCTTCTTCATCAATTGTTCCCTTTCCCTAAGTCATTTTTTTTCCATATCATTCTATGTCTTCAATGTTAATGACTAGGTAGGTTAATTCTCTCAGGAGTACTGTATGTTGGAAGCATTCCTAAAGAAGATTGAGGCTGTGTGCCCAGCACTGTAGTCCATTAACTGCCCTCTTTTTTTTTTTTTTTAAAGGATTTTATTTATTTGGCACAGAGAGGTCACAAGCAGGCAGAGAGGCAGGCAGAGAGAGAGGGGGAAGCAGGCTCCCTGCTGAGCAGAGAGCCTGATGTGGGGCTCGATCCCAGGACCCTGAGATCATGACCTGAGCCGAAGGGAGAGGCTTAACCCACTGAGCCACCCAGGTGCCCCTGCCCTCTTTTTTTTTTTTAATATTTTCATCAACATCCTCTTGTTTGGAGAGGATGGTGAAGGAGGAGGAAGGCTAAAGGGCACTGAGGTCCTTCTCAATATTGGGACATACTCTTAATCTGTGTAGAACATTTGTCCAACTTCCATGATGAATGTTTTCCCTCCAGTATCACCAGCAATGACCATCCTAAATTGCATCGATTGTGGTGGTTTTCAACCTTAGCACTGGAGTTTCAAGAGACAAACAAAGAGTTTCCATGAATAAAAGTATGTTCATAGTGACAAGCTAAGTGTGGACCTCAGTGCAAATTGTCTTGGTCCTGAGATGGCGTTTTGACTGTAGGCCATGCCATAGAGTTCCAAGACTATCAGGTCGCTACTAAGTTCTTCTTTTTTCATCTTAAACAAGTGGTCCAGGGTCATGTCAATAGTGATGTCCACACCAAGTTTTAATTCCTTGTATCCTAAGCAAATCTTTATAATGTCAAAGTAGTGTCCTTCAGAAGTAGGGAGATAAACCCCCTTTTCACAGTCACCATCATATCATTATCCCTGATTTCTCCAAACAGGACTACTTTCTTTTCAAGTCTAACTGATCAAAATGGGACCTCCAACATCTAGCAGTAAGTAGCCCTTGTACATACCACCCACCCACACATTTGTGCCCACTATAGGGCACAAATATGAATCCATGGGTCTGGGCTCAGACACTCAGACATTTTCCTCATGTTCCCAACCCTGTTGCCTTTCATAGACTAAGGCATCAATCACTTTTTAAAAGAAACCCTCCTACATTCATATAAGTCATTTCAGATAAATAGATAGCTGAAGGCTATTGCTCCCACCACTTTATAAATATGCCCAAGTATCCTGAATTTCTTTTAGGCTCCTCTGAGACCTTCATCCCTCAACCTACACACAAAAGTACAGAATCTAGGCTCATATAACTCAGTGTCACAAATCTCCCCCCAATCCTCTTTAATTTCTAAGGCATCTAAGTACCTAAAAATAGCTAATAGCTATAAATTTTAAAAATATTTATTATCTAATAAAATATCTAAAAGCAATCTCCAATAAGTCCCTAAAACTTAGAATCCTTCTTTGAGTAGCTTAATATATATTTTTCTCTCTCTTTGCTTTACATGCAACAATTCTCCACTTTGCAAACACAGAGATGTGACCCTCATAACTCAGTCCCCATATTAGAAATCTTACTATTATAATGTTTGGTCTCAAATCTCTGAGTAGTTTCCTGTTGGTTTTAAGAAGTGTTATGTGGAAAATGTGTACATTTTCACTCCTGCTTTGACACTGGTTGATCCTGTCTAGGGACTGATGCATCTCACTGATTACAGAGCAAAGAGAAAAACATAGTTCTTAGTTTAAAACAAGAGCAGCTGCGTCATATGTCGCTGTGTTTTGGTAAATCCATCATTAGAGAGAGAAAAAGAGAGACCTCAGTAGAGCTTAAGCTCTTTGTCTAGTTATGTAACATAGAAATTCTTGGACTAAATTAGCTGTGTAGCATCAAGTTCATGCTGGTTCTATGATCTCATTATTTCTAGATCCTTATTAAAAGCAAGGTACTAGTTATTCTAATTTCAAAGTGTCTCCTCACACTCTCACACAAAAAACCTTGGTTAGAAAATAAAAAGTATACTCTTATTTAGACACATACAAGGAGGTTAGTCACTTTGGTTCATTATTTGTAAATAGTACAACAAGCCCCAGAGATTTTTTTCGTAAGCTTACAATGGTTCTGCAATTCTATGTGGACAGTGCATGTCTAGAATCATGATTGCCCGTTGTCTCTCCCAGGATTATTTAGGGGGGGAAAAAGGTATGAAAATACATACTCCTGGACTATTTGGAGAATTACAGAATTATAATGATCAGGGACTAACTGTAGTGATTAGAACAGTATGGGAGCTACATAAGTACCAACAAAGACAGGGAGCCTCCTAATATATGAATAATACAATACCACCACATCATCTTCAGCTCCTGACCATTTTTCTTTTACATTCATATTCATTTAACAAATATTATTGAGTATAAAATGTGCCCAAATCTGCAAAGACGTAGGAGTTACAACAATGAAAAGATGGTCTTTCCTTCAAAAGCTTGAACTTTTAGGAGACATTGACTCGTAAAGAGATAATAACTATTTAATATTATCAGGGACATAAAGAATGCAGATACAAGGTGCAAAGGGATATCATCATACTAATAGATTAAAGGAGAAAATTCTTAGGATTCTCTCCATAGGTGCTCATAGCATTCAATCTCCTGGCCATAAGGTGAGAAACCTTATTACTTGTCCTCACTAGAACTTTTGCTCTCTGCTGATAATGGGGGTCATGTGAGAACAAGCATTTAGCTCTCTTGTTTTACCAACTCCTGGTTCAGTCTCTCCTTGGGAGAGATTAGCCAGGCTCGTCAGTTGTCATTCGTGGAGCCCCTCAAAGTGGGCTCTTGCTCACTTGGACATTTGGGCCTATAAGCAGAAAGTGTCTTTCTTTTCTGCTTCTTGTCTCAGTGTGGGAATGGCCTCCTTATCATATAGGATCTCTCTCTTCCTCTATCCTTATCTCTTTATGTATTTATCTCCATCTCCACCCCCACCTCCAACTCAACCTCTTCCTCCATCTCTTTCATCTCCACCTCCATCTTATACCAGTGATGGGGTGTGTGAATTAGGCCAAGATTCTAGGTAGGTAAGCTTCTCCAGCAAGGCTACCAAGAGCTCTGAATTATAGGAGAAGAATAAGTCTTGCTCAGCAGTATTAGGTAGACACTTCAGTCGTATATGACTAGTGATCCATAGTGTCTCTTCTCTATAGTTTGGTGTACAGAATAGAAGAGGGAAGAGTCTTAGCTTCTCCAACTCCAACATCTTATGCTGGCTCATCATGCCAGTTTTCTCTCCTGAGTCTTCCTGGACACACCAATTCTCTTGCCACCATCTACATCCTGAAATTTAACTATTGCCAATATAATGCATTCACTCGCTCACCAGATACATGAATACTCAGTGTCTGGTTCTGTGAAATGTCCTAGGAATTCAGCAGTAAACAAAAGAGATATGGTCTCTGTCCTTGTGAACTTAGGGCTTGGCCTGGGCAAAAGATAGTAAATAAATAATTATGTGGATAATTTACTACATTTTTGATACATGCTGTGAAAGAAAAGTTGAGTAAACAATAGATTATGAGTAAGACGATTTTAACCGGGTCAGTGGAATGATGGAAGGCCTCCTTCAGGAAAGTCACATTTGGAGTGAGATGTGAATTACCCAGATTGAGAGTAGGCAGATAAAGACTTTGAACGAAGAAAGAATTTGAGTGACAGAGAAGAGGGAATGAGGCTGGAGAGGTATATCATAGAGGATCTTCTCCATCTTTAGACCTTGATCTTAAAAGCAATGGGAAATCACTGAAGGATTTTAAGCAGGAGAGGGTACATGATCAGTTCTGTGACTTTAAAGAGTACCTGGCAGCCACATAATGAATGGATTGCAGAGAGGCTGCTGAGAGTCCAATCTAGAGGCCACTGCTTGGCCCATTGTGGGAGAAGTAGAGATGGAGAAAAGTGGTTGGATTCAAGATACACCTTAGGGGTAGAATTAACAACCCTAAGCAACTGGAGATTACAAAGGAGGAGGGAAAGGAAACTGACAAAGATCATTTCCAAATTTCTGGCTTGATTAAATGGATGGATACAGGTGCCATTTTTTAAAAATAGGAAACCAAAGAAGCAGTCCCTTCAGGACCCCAGAAAAGGATCAAGAGCTTCCTTCTAGATAAGTTGAGTTTTAGGAGATGTCCACATGAGCTGTCAGCAGTCAGTTGGATATCTGAGTATCCAACTGAAATGAAAAAAAAAGATGACTGAAATGAAGATATAAATTTAGAATTTGTCAACATATAGATGGTATTTAAAGCCCTGTGAGTGAGGAGATCCCCCAGAGAGAGTGAAAATGAAAAAGATAAGAGATTGAGAGAGTGAGATCCAGTTGCCAACAGAATTAACTACTGTTAACCATCACTGGGGAGAGCTTGGCTTTGAGTGCTCAAAGAATAATGGACAGATTTTCTTTCAATTAAAATGATAGGATTAGGATTTGGGGGAAGAGAGGATGCCTATGACTTTTCTAAGCCACCCCAGTAGTTGGCATCTGCTCCTCCCTCTCCTGATTCCGAAATTCATCTATAAAAGCACAGCACTTTGGGATGTTAGTTAAGTGAGAGTAGAGAAATACTCTCTTGGATGTGTGTTATTTACTTCTGGGGATTAGCTTTTCTCTACACAAGTGCCATCTGCAAATCTGTAGCGTTAACATTCTCACTAGCCCCACTAACCAAGTGAAATCTTGGTGTGAGGAGGCAGAGAGCAGGTCTCCTACCAAATCCTACCATGCAGATGCTTCACAGAAATTCAGTGAACAGATCACAAAGGGAAGAGCCAACCACCAAACAGCAATCTTCCCACACCATTCCCTGGGTTGGTATTTAGGCAACAACCCGCATCTTCATTTCAAGACCCCTGAGTCTAAGAAGTTTTCTGAAAGCTAACCAAGTGTACTTAAAACTTCACATCAAGAGCCAGTTGGTCTTTGTCACTCAGCTTGTTTCAAGTAGGCCAACTGCAATATGCACTTCTTCTTGTTTTCTTTTTTCCTATGATCCTCATAAATGGTGCCCAACTCACCACAGGTCAAACACAAGGAAAAGATGTCTCAGTGTGAGAAGAAATATGTGACAGCTGGTGAAGTAGGGTCCCAGCGAGGAAAAAAATAGAATAAGGCCAATTTCGAAGTTTCCCACTGTGCTCTGAAAGCATTACCTTGGAAGCCAAATTTGGGCATAATTGTGAAAAACACTTCATTGCACAGAATTATTATATACTTAAAATGCCAAATCAATTCACTCAAGGTTATAGTATAACCATCCATTCCCCATTTACTTTCTTTTTTTTTTTAATGGCCCAAAGAAATGAGTTAGTAGGAAACCACACCCAGTATTTTGCTGTTCATATGGGCTAACACTAAACGTAAATAGTTTAATGGGTGCCATCCCCAGAAATTCTAATTCAGCAGCTCAGAGTGGAGCCCGTGAACTTGCACTCTCAACATGTTCATAGGTAATGCTGGCACTGTTGGCATTAGGAGCCTATTTTAAGAATTACTTTCTACCCAATCTCCCAGAAGTCCCCGTGGGGAGCCCCAGTTGCTCACAGTGGTAATCCGCTTGATAGGACACTTTTTCTTGTCTTCTTTCCCTTCCATTTGATGTTCCCACTCTTCTCCCACTCAATTCCTAGGCTCAGCATCAGCTTCTAGGACTAATCCAAACTAAGATAAAGGCTCAGCCAGAAGGTAAATAAGCAGTAAGAGGGCAAAGGAAAACAATCAGAAGCATGGCATCAGGGTGGCTACCTCTCCTTTTCTATAGGCATTTCTGCTGACCAGGGGCTTAAAACATTCCAGAGTTGCATTATCTTTGCATGCCTCACTCCAGATCCAAAGTCTCAGACTAGAGCATCAGATGGACGAAGTCTTGGGCCCATACCTGCTTTTTGGTTGTCTAAATGCCCAGATCTGAAAACTTGCAATAATCTTGGATTCTTTGCTGTTCCTTTACATCCCTCATCCACTGATCATTACAGCTTGCCACTTCAACCTCCTCATTTCAAAGACGTCTCCTCATCCATATCATCTAAATCTGTTTCAGGACCTCATCCCTTTTGACCTTAACAGTCTAGAGTCAAGTGACTGCACACATTGTTCTTAACCCATTTCCTCTCCTTTGCATTCCTCACACCCATGCTAGAATGAGCTTCACAGAATGACAATATGACTAGTCCCTTAAAACCTTCTAACAGTTCCTCAGGACAAAGGCCAAGATCAAAGAAGGCCTTCTGTGATCAAGCCTACTTACTTCTCCAGTCTAATTACTTCTTCAAAGCATATAGTCTACATTTAAGCCATACCAAATTACCGTCATTTTCCTAAGCAGATGTTCTCTTTCACTTCCATGCTTCTGCTATCATGCCTGGAATTCATTTATTTAACAAATATTTGTTGAAATCCAGCTCTGTGCCAGTCACTGTTCTAGAATCTAGATGGTGGTTATCATATAGCTCTATAAATGTAAGAAAAATTCTGTCTTCATGGAGCCTACCTATGAGCAGACCATAAACAAAATCAACAAGTAAGATGTCAGATGGTGACATGTGCCAAGGGGAAAAATAGAGCAAGAGGAAAGATAGGACATAAAACAATGAGAAGTTCAATTTCAAATAGAATGTGGATAGAAGACCTCAATGACCAAAATTCTGCTGGAGGAAGTCTTACAGATATCTAGGGATGGTCATTCTAGCAGAGGGAACAGCAGAGTTGAAGACCCTTCCTTGTCCCTCTCACTCTGCCCATCTTCTAATGTCTCCTCTTCCAGAACTCCTACTGGGTGTCTCCCACCTTTCTGGCTCCCATTGCCAATTCTCAATTAAGGATCCCATCTCAATGCTCTCAGAGCATGCAGGCATATTGTGATAGCATTTAAAATACTGATGATAATAAATTGCAATAAACATGTATAAGGTGCTTGCTGAAGGCCAGGCACTGTGCTGCTGGTTTACTTGGTTGAGCTCTTTTCAGTTCTCACCAACACTGTAAGAAGGTATATATTTATATCACTTCATTTTACAAAGGAAAAAAAAATTGAGACCTAGAGATGTTAATTCACTTAAGATCACTATGAATTCTAATCTTTGCTCCCTGAGCTCTGGCATAAGAGGGACTATGTGTCCCTCACAGTTGTTTGCTTCATAATGGTGGGGTTCTAATAAAGAGCCATCTATCTCAGTGCTTTGAATAGACCTTAACATGTTCGTATAATACAAAGCAAGTGTCCTCTGCATGTATCTTACTGAATCATGCAAAAATGGCCAGATGAATGTGGACACAGTTGCTGAGTATATCTGTGATATATCTGGCTTAGAAGTCAAATTTACTTGGTGAGAGTCCAGGGTCACCTCACAAAGAAAGCCTGGTATCTTTCAGAGAAGTTGGTATGGAATGCAATGCAAATCTGGTTTGGCTGCCAATCGGGAGAGATCTATCCTCCTTAGACAGAGGAAATCAACACTGGTTTCAATTATGAGTTCCAAATGGAAAATCATTTACTGATGATTTTCAGATGTTTGAATCACGGGTGTTAATGTATCACCAAGCCGCTTCTCATACTTTATGTTACTCCCCAGGTGAGTAGCTCCTGAGAGTTATTTATATAATAATAATCAACAGTTCTCCCAGGCAACCCTCTGTAGGCCTGCCAGTGTCTGAGATTTCTAAAGTTCTCTTAATGAGCTTACCATTTTTCAGGTCCACAGTTGTCCTACCCACCTTTCTAGCCATTATTTCTTAATTGGGGGTAATTTTGTCCTCCGGGGGACATTTGGCAATCTCTGGAGATGTTTCAAGTTAGGACAAGTCGAGGAGGTGGGGTACTATTGGCATGTAGTGGGTAGAGGCCAGAGTTACTGCTAAACACCCTACAGTGCACAGGGAAGCCCCCCCTCAAAACAAATAATCCCATGCTAAGTGCTGAGAGTGCTACTGCCCTATCTTGTTACGATGTACAAACCCTATTGTCTCCCTTTGATTCCCATCCTCGGATATGGCAGAGATCCAATGATAGTCAAGCACTATCCTTACCGTTGTTTATTGTGGAAAATCCTTGCATTACACAAATTCCCTGATGTCATTTTAGGATGAATCACTAGAGCAAAAATGCCCTCCACCCCTGTCCAGGAGGTGAACATCTCTTCTTCTTTAAAGCTCCAAAGTGTCACTTCCAATATAAAGACTTCCCTGACACCTCCCAGGAAGAACGGACCACCCTTTCCTTTGCACCCCAGCCATGACTTATGCACAACGCCCGCATGGGAACTATAACAAATTCATTGCCAGTATTGAGTAAGATGTCAGATGGTGACATGTGCCAAGGGGAAAAATAGAGCAACCTTTACAACCTCCTCATTTACAACCTTTACAACCTCCTCATTAGCTCCTCATTGGAGCTCAGTGACGATGTCTAATTATTTTTACAGTTTCCCAAGAGCTTACCTAGCACAGCACCTAGCCCTTAGGAAGCACTCAATCCAAGTGTTTGAAATGAATGCATTTTCAGAGGAAATCTAGAGTGGGTTTGTTGTACATTCAGCTACTCATATTCTCACTGTAAATGTGACTTTCTTCTCCAGTTTCAAATAGAATAAAAGCAAAGCAAAGCGCATAGTCCATCCGTTTGCCCTCAGCCTCATAGCCTACCCCTAACGTTCAAGTTCAGAAGGCATTACTCCAATGTCCTCCAAACAACAATATGAAGTCCTGCTAAGTGTGGGAAAGAATGATTAAAATAGGCTGCTTAAAAATCAAGCACTTTTGCACAGAAAAAGGAGACGCAAACAGCCTCTGGCACCTTCCTGTGAGTAACAGAAGTTTCTATTTTAAAAGAAAGGCAGTCAAATAAGAAGCAACTTTATCACAATGCCGCTTTCCCAGATTTCTTGGCCAAGACAACACATCAGCCTGTATTAGGCTCTTGGCGTTCCATGACGGATCCGGCTCCAGTGATGATTCAGACCTGCCATGTGAGGAATGGAGGCTTTCACACAAACTCGTCCCTTTAAAAAGAAGAAAATGCAGTCCAGTAAAATGTCCAGCTCTGTCGATCGTGTGCCGCAGTCAACTTCTCCCCCTGGCAGAGGACGAGGAAAGCAATGAGCATTGCCAAAGGCATGGTCTTCCCAAGGTTCCCCATATTTCTTCTCTTAAGTAGCTAAGGATGTCCACTTCCTCCCTTGACTCTGACGTGTCCATCTCCCAGAAGTTTCACGAGCACAGTGGAGAAACTAGGCTCACGAATCTAATTGTCTTCTTTCTTCCTCATCCTTCAAATTTCTTTGGTGTTGAGTGATCCATAATAGGTCCTAGATGAACTTCGTGTTGGGCATTAAAAAATACCCCACTTACGTAATTTCAAGGTATAAGTATTATTTAGTTAAGATTAAGTTTGCTTTTATTTTCATTAAGGGAAGGTTCTAGCACCGCCAGCTCCTGATAGGATTTGAGAAACAATACTAACCATTTAAGAATAAAACAGAACAGTTCATCTGAAGGAAACAGAAGCAATAAGTGTTATGCGTAGCCTCAACTGAGTTGATTATCATTCTTGGGCAAAATGTTGCCTTAAAGTTTTCCTGAAGCAAAGCCAGAGAGAAGGAACAGATTGGAAGTGAGTGCAAGTCAGCATTGAAGAATTTGAATATTGAGAAGCTGGGAGGCAGGCTTCACAGTCTCTTTCCTGAGGGAGCTCCAGGGGCAGCCAAGCGCCCTCCTGCCCAGCCCGGGAGTGGGAGCTCGCACCCTACGCAAAGCCTCTGGGGGCCTGACAAGAAGAGGGAGGTCACACGGGGGCTTTCCTGATGATGACCATAAAACACGGAGTTTCTCATGATGTGATGGAGGGCGTGGAGACAAGAGAAAAGCACTAGTACCCAAAACTTGGCCTCTCGGGTAGGATGAGCAGTGTGTTTTAGGTTCATTATGCCTGACTTTTCAAAAGAAGACCCATCGCGGAATTCCTAAAAGTCAGGTAATTCTCTTAAATAGTGAAGTCCTTACAAACCACCCCCCCCACCCCGCCTGGTCGCTATTAGCGGTAGCTACCACTTATTGGGCATTCCTCAGAGGCCAGAGGCTGCACTCATTCAACAATGATCATAAGAATAGTGAGAACAGGAATCAAGACATTTATGAAGAACTTTACGGGTGTCAGGCACTGTTCCATGCTCTTTATGTATTTTAAGGCATTAAGTCCTCTCCATAGCCCCTTAGAGCAGATAATATGACTCCAATCTTACCAGTGAGGAAGTGGAGGCATAAACTTACTTACTGGGGCCGCCAGCATATGGGTATTCAACTGGGGGGAGCTCGGGTAGGGACATAGACAAGGATTCCATCTCTCGGGACACACTCGTTATTTTAAGCAGCTTTATTAACATATAATTCATACACCATACAATTCAACCATTTAAGGTGTACAATTCAGTGATTTTTAGAATATTCACAGAGTTTTCAACCATCACCGCCATCAAATTTAGAACATTTTTATCGTCCCCAAAAGAAACCCCAAAGCCTTCAACAGTATCTCCCCATCCATTCTCCTCAGCTCTAGGCAACCAGGAGTCTACTTCTTATCTCAATAGATTTGCCTCATTTGGACATTTAATATAAATAGAAACACATCATTAATATATGGTCTTTTATGACTGGTTGCTTTCACTTAGCATCATGTTTTCAAGGTTCACCCATGTGGTACCTCCTGTTAGAATTCCATTTCTTTTTATTACCAAATAGGCCATAATCTTAACGGTGACACTGTGTTCCTCTCTGAGGCTGGTATTCTTATTTTCATTCTGTCCATAAGAAAACCGAGGTTCACTGAAGTGCAATCAATTGCGCAAGGTCACACAGACAATCAAAGACAGATGTGGCATCTGCTGCCCCTGAAAACCAACTTCTCAAAACCCTTGCTGACTCCAAAGTGTCTTTCCCTGGAGAAGTCACCACAGGGAAATTAGCCTCATGTGTCCTGGTAACGTTCTCCTTATTTCCACGGAAGCCAATAAAATCATAATTGAAAAATGAACTTGAGAATGGAGATCAGGACCAAGCATGGTGACTTCAGACAAATCACATAAACATTCCACACACTGGTTTCCTCATTTATGGAAGAAGATTAATGACATCTACTTCTTAGAGTTGGGAGGTGTGATGAGTCAACAGCGTTGCCTGGTGCCAGGCACTTTGTAAGGTCTTAGTCCTTCCTGACCCCATGCTATGGGGTTGTATGTGTTGAGGCAAATCTAGGACAAAAGATGGAGGCTGAGGAAGAAGGAAGGAGAGAAAGCAACAAAACTGTGATTGTGTGGGACTGTTGAGGTTATTTTCCTGCTTCTTGCTCTAGGAGAAATCAGTACCATGGAACATTTGCAAGTACGAGTTGATCTACACAAAGACATCTGGAGAGGACTCCAGGGAGAGCAGCTCCGTCCTCCCCTCCTTTGGTGTGCCTGTGGGTGCCCCACTTGTCATCTGCATGTTTCCACCCCTAAACCTGCATGATGCCAAAGAATTCAAAAGCTTTCGGTGGCAATGGAGACTTGAGCACATTCCCTGGGAAGCCTAACTGGGCTAAAACAATAACCTTGATACGAGCATGCCAATTACTTATTCAACCACATTTATTTCTACATTCTCCTTCATGTAATTAGAGAAGATAAGTATTAGGTTCAGGCTTCACAGTAGGTTTCTGAGTTTTGAAATGAAATCATTTATAATTAATTGAAAATTGTCTTTCTCAAAAGTAATGCAAGCCTATTTTTAAGATCTTACTAGCAGGCCCTGTATCAATTTGGAAAAGGCAGACATAAAACAAGGGATATGGAAAAAGAAACAATTAAAACATGCTCTTTTTAAAAGGGGAGAGAAAAGGGGAGGCTAATTAATATTACAAGCTATAAAAGAGCAAGTTGTTTCAATCGCTAAATGGATTTTTTTTCCTCTTGCAAATAAAGACTTTTATTCATTTACTCAGGTAATGCGCACCTATCATTAAAATACAATGGTTCTCCCCCTGGTTTCAGAGAATTCATTCCTTGTCAATAAAATATTTTTAAGAAGTTGTTCACGCAGGGTGAACAGAGGGACGTGAGAACAGAAGGACGTGAGCCAGTCGGAGGACATTTTTAGATGGTTCGCCTCAGGCTCAAGAAACTGTATGTTTTAGACCTAAATCATTGATCCACCCAGCCCTGGACTCCTTGCACATTAATCTACAATATGTTTATATTTAAGGAAATTGAGGGTCAGGGATGCAGCACATTAATAGAGCCTGCTTGGCACCTTCCAGGACTATTTGAAGATTGTGTGCATTGATTCAAAGAATAAGTCATAGGAATCTATTATAACAAAGAATAAAAGCTAGTCGATAGAGAACCTGCTCTAAACTCACAGAATTTTGCTGATAAATTCTCACTTCTCACTTTTTTTTCATAAACCCCACTTTGGTGGCCACTAACAAACCATGCATACTGACATCCAGGACCTGCATCATTCCCTATTTTCCCCACCCTCTACTCCCCACTCTCGACCAGGCATGGCCACAGAACTTGCTTTGGCCAACGGGACATTAGCAAGCATGACGTAAAGAGAGACTTGTCTCTTGGAATGCTCGCTTTGGAGACACACCCTCTCAAATCCCAGCCACCATGTTGTGATCAGCTCAAATTAACCACATGGAGGAGAATTAAGGCCCTTACTGAGAGTCCCAGCTAAGCTCTCCATCAACAGTCAGCAGCAACTCACTAGCCATCTCAGCTGAGTGAACCACAGTGAGTGAAGAAGACCCTCTAGTCCCTGTTGACCCTCTACAAATGAGCCATGCTAGCCAATGCTGCATGGAGCAGAGACGAGCTCATTCTGCTAAATCCCATGCAAATGGCAGAATCATGAATAAATAAATAAACGTCGCCATGTTAAGCTACTGTTGGGGGCTCTCTTTGTTATATAGACTTAGATAATCAAAACTGTGATTGGAGCACAGCACCAAACAAGGATGTGAGTGAACTCTGCTTTTCCAGTCCAATACCCACCGTTCTGAACCATCAAGAGGAAGAGAGCCTACCTCTGATAGGAGCTGAGAGTTCAAGAAGCCTGGTTCATGTTCCCCCCAAAAGGCTATCCTTTAACCACAACTGCAAAAGCATCATTTATTTAGCTCTAAGGGCCAGGGACTGTGCCAAGGGCTATATATGGATAGACTCACAGGATACCTCCTTTTATTGTCTTCGCTTTATTGCACTGCATAGATAATTGCATTTTTTACATAATGAAAGTCTGTGGCAACCTTGTGGCACCGTTTTTCCAACAGCACTTGCTCACTCCATGTCTCTATGTCCCATTTTGGTAATTCTTGAAATATTTCAAACTTTCTTGTTATTATTATATTTGTTATGATGATCTGTGATCAGTGATGATGACTCACTTTCGCTTTCGCTCAGTGGATGGTTAACATTTTTTAGCAATAAAGTATTTTTTTAATTAGGGTATGTGCATTGTTTTTTTAGACACAATTCTACTGCACACTTAGCCAGCTACAGTATAGTATAAACATAATTTTTATATATCCTAGGAAGCCAAAAAAATTCATTTGGTTTCCTTCATTGCGATATTTGCATTATTGGGGTGGCCTGGAGCTAAATCCACAATGTCTCTGAGGTCTACCTATATGGAATATCATTCTGTGCACATAATAGTTCTCTGAGACAAGAAGTAAATTCATATAACAGAAGGGGAAATGGGGACTTTGAGAAGTTAAGTCACTTGCCCAAGAAGTTCCAGCCAATAAGTGGTAGAATTAGCGTGCCATCAGTCCTCGACTACCAATGCATCTATCCATGGTACACTGCCTCCCCAACAGGACGGCAAGGCTGCCCCACCTCTGTAACCTGGGCCTTGCATTCCCTTTTCTTTCCCTTTGTCTTTATGCATTTGTTTATTCTAAATTTTATTTAATTATGGGAAGAACACAGAACATGGGACCTACCCCTTAACAAAATTTTAAGTGTACAGACATTATTGTTGGCTAGAGCTAAAATGTTGGATAGCAGATCTTCAGAGCTTATTCAACTTGCTTAACTGAAATTTTATGCCTGTAGATTGGGCCTGGCAATTCTTTACCAGGAGCCATAAAGGAATCCTACTAACCTTTCCATTGTCTCTAGCCATTGTCCTCCCAACTGCCCAAGCATTTTTCTTTTCTTTATTCTTTCCTTTTCTTTCTTTCTTTCTTTCTTTCTTTCTTTCTTTCTTTCTTTCTTTCTTTCGAGATGTAGTTGCCAAACATCAGATAACCTCTCTCCTCTGGGAAGGAAAGAAAAAGAAACCTATTCTCTTCAACACAATGTACCTCAGAGGAGTTCCTGCCACTGGTTTGTCTCCAACCACCACACACTCACCTCAGCCCCATTAGAGAGCTGGAATCACCATGATAAACACCACCCTCTCCTGTCATAGTCACAGTCCTTTACATTCACAGGAGATAGGGCCAGGAAAAGGAAGAGTCCTTACCCAGTGAGGCTTGGGCCCCGGGTGTCAGTAATCACTCTTGGCGAACGAGGCTAGATCACATGACATGTCAAGAATGTGCCATGTGTTGGCATGAAAACCCCTTATGTTTTCCGTCCTGGGGCTTGGGTATCAATCAGTTAACACCCACATATACAAATAGTAATGAAAATGACACATATCCTTTTGCCTTCATTTGGTAAGTATGCTTTTTGGATTCCAAGCATACTGCTCTCTTAGGCTCTACCTTTTTGTGGTATTTGTGTGTGTGTGGTAATTTTTGTATCAACTTAAAGCATCCTTGAAATCACTTGAGGCTTTTGAAAGATTTAAGCCTTCAAGAGAAGAAGCAGAGGTGCCTCTCCCTACACCTTACACCTCTCCCATTTCAAGTAGTTGGGTAAGAACAGACGCCTCAAACTGGTGTCTAAAGTGTTGAGCAGCAGTATTCACCATGAGGACCTCCCTCCAAAGCTGCTTCAATCCTCTCTGTAGAGCACTGACTAACAGCTGACAAGACAGAGCATTGAGTTAATACCCAATGTTAAGCCAAGTCAAAAATCAAATACGTCAATCACTTAACTAAAAGCGCATTTCAAAGGCGGACACAGCCAACTGGGTAGCAATCCTGAGCAAAGCTTGTCCTGGCAGGTGTCTGACGAAGACACTACTCTGTAATGCTTTGAGAGCCCTTCTAAGCAGTCAGCTTGGCAGTCCACTGTTCTGTTGGAAAGACATGCCTCCGGTTCAAGGAGCCAGAGCTGAGGAAGGGGAAGGTAGACCACCCATAAGCCATAACAGTTTGTCATACTTCCCTAATGCCACAGGAACACTAGCATGTTGATCTTGCCCTCCATCCTTCACAAAAGTAGATGAGAATCCCCATGCTACAGTTGAGGAAGCAGACATATGTTTTCCTCTTAGAGTCAGGGGGTCAGCTCTGCCTTTGAATTCCCAAGATCTGGAAATCCCACCCATTGGCCACTAAGTCAACACGGCACTCATCCTCCCCACATCAGGACATTGTCACAGCTAAAAAAAATTAAGGGAGAAGAAATGATGGGTGGAATAGGAGGATAATGGTGTTACTGGTATTTCTCAGTCTGCCTTCACGCAGACTTCTCTCGTGTTTCATATGCTCTGTCATTTCTCTCATCAGATCTCCCAGGGAACACTGTCATCTTAGGTTATCAGGGACTGCCTGAAGCAGAGGATAAGTGAATGCATTTCCCAAGGCCACAGACCAAGCTGTTGGAGGTCCTTGTTTGCTCCATCAATCCCACTTCCCAGATTTATGTTTGAACTATTCCATACTGGTGCTCGGGTAGAGGAACAGGACACTCAAGTGTGAAACAACAAAATACACCTTCTCTTTCATAAAGCAAAGCAATATACCTCCATCACAACACTTGTCGTGATGTTAAAATACACTGGTAGAAACAGACAGGAAGAAGAGCCACAAGAAAGAGCCTGAGAGTTTGTAAGGGCTCTCAAAAGGAAGCGGTGCCCCTTGAGAATAGTTCTTGAGTACATACCTGTCACGAAAAAATACCCAAGTCACCCACCCTACACCAATTCCCATGTGTGGGTCTGCTGTAACCAGGGAGGGTCACAGATATATTCAATTCTGTAAAAAGCAGCTTTTAAAAATAAAATTCAATTCTTGGCATGTGTTGTAATACTTCCTCTGTTCCAAACTTAATACTGAAGCCACCCACAGGAGTGCTGTCTTAGCCAAATACAGTAAAGGAAACGAGCCTTCTTGCAGAAGGCCCGCATGAACAGCATCCAACAAGCAGTCAGGCTGAGAAGGCTTCCATGATACAGCACCACTGGACACACTTCAACCAGGCAAGCCAGAGCTGTTCTGCTCCTGCTTTCTCAAAGTACCGCTCAAAAAGATAGTTCCATAGACCACAGGGAAAGATGGCCCCTGGCACTTGGAACTTCACATTTCAGGAAAACAATGCCCAGGTTTTGTCTGTAAATACAATCTGTGTTAAACACAGAATGATGACAGCTGAGAAAGAGACCTCTCATACAATCTCTGCACGGTCCACGACGCCCATCCAGTTGCCCTTGAGTATCTACATTCGTATGTAATTTACTAATATTTTCCGTACATAATTCTTATCTTCTCAGCTAGATTGTAAGTTGTGTGAGGGAAGAGACCATCCAGTTCCTGAACTATTTAAGCCGTTAAAACTCACTCTCCCTACATACCATACACTTGGCTTCATCTACAAGAAGGACTTCATTCAATGTTTCGTATTATTCACAACCGAGTCCTGAACCATTTGCTCTAACTCATTCATTTCTTGCTTCCTGGACTATTTGTCCTGGTTTTAAACTTCTAGTCTTTCTTCTTATAGATGACCTTTCCTTGTTCCTCATATTTAGCCTCGAATTTGAGACATTCTTCAGTAGTAGATAAGAGCGTAGGCTCTAAACCAGCCTCCCCTGAATTCAAATCGTGACACCACACTTTATGAACAGTATGACCTTGGAAAGGCTATTTAAATTCTCTAAACCTTAATTTTCTCAACTGCAAAATGGTGCTCATGATAGCACCTACATCCTGGGATTGTTGAGAAGATAAAATGGCTTATATGAAAAGCAATTAAAACAATGCGTGGCGTCACAGAATTGCTTAGTAAATGTCAGCAGCTGCAAAGCATATTTCTACCACTTCTAGGGCATGTGGACACTTTTGTCAACCTGGCACAGCTCATCCTCTCACTGCTGCTTATCTTCCAGGTGCTTTACACCTGAAAACTCAAGCCGCGTTCACTCCAGCAGACGGAGAAAAGAGCACTTATTTCAGTATGCAGAAACATCGTACCTAAGGAAGAGCGAAGCACTATAGTAAGTGCTAAGAATTTCTGACCCAGCGATTAATATCTTGTTGTCTCCGGATTATTTAAACTGAGCTTCACAGAGCCTTTGTTAAAACAAACACAAAAAGTACTTTTCCCCTTTCTAACTGGTTTCTTATCAAAGAAACACAGGCCTTGCTCTTTACCAGGGAGTAAAATTCACAAATAACCCTCTCCATGTATGACGTGTCTATTCCTGTTTTCCGCACTGCAAAGGACACCAAGAAAGCATTATTCATTCAATCAACTGACACTTATTTGCCACAGATCTTGCCTTTAGGTAGCTGGTATCTATTGAGACAAGACTAACACATATGAAATTCTCAAAGAGCTGTAGGAATTATATAATTAAGTAAAGGGTGCTGATTACAAAGACAGTATTGCTGCAAAGGGCATCTTTGGTAGAGGGCCCTGATAATTCACTTATTCATTCCACAAACACATTTTGAGCATAATCTAAGTACCGCATCCTGTGCTAGGCATTGGACGTAGCATTGGAGAGCGTTGTGATTTCTTCCCTATAGTCCCCCACTCTTCTCTGCAGTCTTCCCTGGGATAACAGCCAAATGGTTAGGGGAACTGATTCACATAAGCCAGTCTTGACACTTGACACACTCATCCATCTTGCCAGTGACTTATTCCTTCATGTCATTGATAGTAAAAAGAGTTGGCTGGGGACTTCTGGGAAAGCTCTTCCTTGGTCTGAAGAAACCATCACAGGAAAACACATCCCTTTCCCTCTGGTTATGGCCTTATATGGATGTGACTTATATGGATGGGAAGTCCCTAACTGCTGCTCACGTCATGTCACCAGTCTGAAGATATGGAAGCAAGGGCCAAAAGAACTATAGGGAGAAAGGATCGGTACTAACAGATTAACTCAACTTATAACACTGCTGTATGTCTGAGTTTCCAGCTATGGAATCTCACACATTTCCTTACTGTTTACATTAACTTGATTTTTTCCTGTTACTTGCATCCGTAAGATCATTGAGATATGATCAGCCCTCAAGGAATTTACAGTCTGATGTTGGCAATATGGAATCATATAACATAGGATTTTTTTTAGGATTAGTTAAGTACAATAGAAAAATGTTCCAAAAATAAAACTAGATCAAAAGAAGGAGGAGTTGGCAAAAATGTAAGAGAGGAAGCTTCACCAACTTCAATTAGTCCTTGAAGGACAGTCAGTGACTGATGGTAAAACAGTGAGAAATTGGCAATATCCCCAACCTATCACTATAGAACTTGGCTTAATTCTTATGTCTTCATCAATTTTTGTCAATACTCCGGACATCTTAAATGAGAGAACGAAGCAAACCTTCCTAGAAGTAAGAGCTAAGGTACTAAACATGTTCCTTCAGCTTGATTCCTGTTCCTGGAATCAGCCTGAAAGTTTCTCTTTTAAAGGCTATTTTTGATCTCTGAAGATGCAACTGGCTGCAGAATTATAGAAAATCAGAACACATTTACCCAGTGTGCATAGATCTTGGTAATTATGTGAATGGAAGAAAAAAAATTTTCTCCTTTGATTTCATTAGATGGTTGAAACTACACTTTTAGCCACCTTTTTCTACAGAAAAAAAAAAAAAATATTTGCTGTTAGTTTAAAAAGCAGATACCCCTTGACGAGACATGTAATTGTTTATTTTACATTCATTGCGTGCCTGTAACATTGGAGAATTCCAAACCAGATTTTAGAAATAAAATTACAGTCTTGCTATGGTTGTGGTTAGGAGGAGTCATAATATGGAAGCTTTGTTTAGTTGAAGTTCAGAACCCCAGATTAATTTCCAGCTTTCTCCAAGCACTAGCACTGGAGGAGAATTTAGGCCCTTAGTGTCACGAGTTCAAAGAAACATGCAAACCTTAGAAAGTTGTTTTATCATACCTCATTTAAAGATAAGGAGATGGAGACCCAGGGATGTGGCGAGGCTTACAGAATTTAGTGTCAGAGCCTGGCCAAGAGCCCCAAACTCTTAAGGTTCAGGCAAATGGTCCTTACGTGACCCATGCCGTAATATTGTTCTGTTGGACCCATGCCTCCTCTAACCCTCTAGATTGGCAAGAAGAGAACAGTGATGTTTGAAATCATACCAACCACTTCATAGATGTTAGACAAGGACTGGGATATGGATGAGAACTATGCTACTAAAACCAAGGGAAGAAAAGACAGGACCAGAGAAGGGACTAGAACACAGAATCCCACCAAAATATACACTCCTCTGTTGCCATGAGTGAATGGGACTTCAGATTAGGAGCTACCAGTTGTTGACATTGGAAGTATGTATTGAACTCCATTCTGATTAATAGAATTCTAAATCTCAGCATGGAAAGAGATCTTTGTGATTTCTGCAACCCTCCTCAGATGTTGGACATCCTAAGTCTCATTTTAAATAGCTCCAGTGAGAAAGAACTCATTGTCTCTCAGGGAAGCTCATTTTGCCTTCCCACAGCTTTGACCATAGAACATTCTTCAGTCCACTCTCTAAATTCTCTTGATTCTAGTTCTGCCATTTATGGATATCTACGAGGCAGCTGTCATATCATCCCTGAGTCTCCCTTTTGCCAGGTCCTTCATTTACTTCATTTACTTCTCATATAGAATGATCTTTCCCTGTCATAGGATTTTCTTGCCCATCTCTCCCTCTCCTGTGGTCAAACATACCAACTTTCCTCATCAAGTAGGGCTTCAGGTGTAGGGTGAGCAGCTTAGAAGCCAGAACTTCCCTTGCTCTGGAGATTAAATTTATGTGGTGGAACTAAAGCTATTAGTCTTTGAGATCACAGCCACCCCCACTCCACCTCCAGTCCAATAAAAATAATCCTGCATTGCCTGCTCGGTTCCCACTCCTTCCCAGTCCTGCTAGGGAAGGATTTTTGCTTACTGAGAGAAGCTAAGTCAACCCACATAACAAAGTGATAGAAAGAGGGGTAAGGAGAAGAAAGATCAGAAAACTTTATAGCCTATTACAGAGGAAGGGTTTCTTGGAGCTGAGTTTTATAAGAAAGAGACACTGGAACAGCTACAGGATATCAGGGAATTGGAAGAAAAAAGGAAAAGTCATGCTACAAAGTGCTAAGGTGGCTTAGTAATGGTATTCTCTTTGATGTTCTCCAAGAAATGCAAATAGAAGACTTCCATTGTTTTTAACTGCCTTTAGGTGTTAGATTTTTCCCTTGAATGTGACATGCCACTCTTGTGACTGGACCACATGGGTCACTGAATTTGTTAGGTTATGCACATTAAAAATAATCCTATAACAGTTAACAATGATTTATGTTCAGAGTGAGTTACTATGTACCATAAACTGTACTAAAGATTTCACATTTATTATCTTATTTGATTCGTTTTTAAGAGGTTATTGTTTTAATTCTATATTTATTTGGGAGAGAGAGGCAGGGGGGTGGGGGTGTAGAGGGGAGGCAGAGGAAAGAGGGGAAAGACTCCCAAGCTGACTCCATGCTGAGCGCAGGTCATGACCTGAGCCGAAACTAAAAGTCAGATTCTTAACCGACTGAGCCAACCCAGGAGCCCCTATCTTATTTAAATCTTATAGCACCTCTTTGAGATATCAGTTATAATCCTCATTGTTGGATGAGGAGGCCATAGAATGTAGATGGGTGAAAGCATTTGCTCATGGCCAGACAGGTAAGTAATGATTTAGTTGTTTCTCAGACCCATGTCTGTTTAACCAAACCCCATACATTATCTCTTATGGTAGCCTTAGAGCAAAATGTCTCCGTTTTTTGTCCAAAAACAAAAAGAGAAAGAACCAGAAATATGACTCTGGAGTTTAGGAATCTTCTGATGCCCCAGGGAGATCATGCTACCTAAAGTTTTTCTCATGAGTAGACAGTCAAGTCCTGATCCAACATTGAGATCAGAGCCAAAAGCAACACACTAGTTGAGATTTGCGGCATATTCCTTAGAAAGAAATTCAGACTTTCAGAAACTTCAATCTCATTTCCCACAATGCTGATTATGTAATTTTAGCCCATGGGCATTTTTTCCTTGAGCATATCAATTTAGAAACCTTAAAAAACAAAACTGGGTTCACAAAAATGTAATTGATAAAGCTAACTCTTTCCTAGCTGACTTTATGGTTTCAGCTAAAATGCAAGCTAAACCGAATTCCATAATGGACCATACTTCATAATAATTGTAGTCTATTTGTATGCAAATAGCTGAACGGCGTCTCTCAATTTCAGGCTCTGGCTGTAAACTCACATTGGTTTTGGGTAGATTCTAATTATGCATCTGATATAATAGGTATTGAATCAATGAG
The DNA here is from genome assembly GCF_963455335.1 of Martes martes. Classification (NCBI taxonomy): domain Eukaryota; kingdom Metazoa; phylum Chordata; class Mammalia; order Carnivora; family Mustelidae; genus Martes; species Martes martes. The sequence goes on along the minus strand of NC_137891.1, from coordinate 21,471,380 downwards.
AAATTCTGACACGAGTTTTGAGAGTTAATACTTATTATTCACTATTTGAACCTTGGGTTCAAAAGATGTGCCTTTATAATCAAATGTGTTGTGGTGTACCATTATTTAGCAACTGTTTAATCTACAACAGGTTATTTAATTTCTCTGAGCCACAGTGATGTAAAAATGGAAATACTAATGACTCTCTTATAGGATTATTGGATAATTAAATAAGATAATATATACAAAGTCCTTGGAACAATATTTGGATCAATAAATTACAGTTTTTCCTCTTCTCTGTCGCCAGACCAACCTGATAGTCATTGGTGTTTCAAGGGGCCAAATTTTAATAACTTCCTTGCAATTCATTTCTTTCTAAAAACACCCCAGACAGGGGTCCCTCCATGACTCCAGTCTGACCTTGAATGAGAAGACAGAGCTAATACTCAGTAGGAGCTGAGGGAGCAGGAAACACACTCAATGGGCAGGGTCAAGTAGACACATACATAAGTTCTGCTCTGGTCCACAACCCGCTCACCTAGTCTCACATGATATCCTCAGGCATGACTGATGCTTACCCAGCCCTGTATTTCTGAGGACAAGGGCCATGGAAGGAAAAAAACATTCTTTACAGGAGATGTTTATTTTCCCATTAATAAAGGGAAATTACTTTGTTGGTTGGGAGCCCAGATTTTTAAATTACTCCCATGGCTGTATCTAAAACCAATTCAATATTTTAAAACTCAAATTTGTTTGGTATAATAGACTGGAGGATGTCATAACTCGTGACATGGCCAGTCATAAAATGCTCCATGGGAACAGGAGGAGTGGGAAGAGGAAAATTGCAATCATTTATGTCTAGAGGGGTCTAGTAAATGGCTGGGACAAACCTAGCTTCAGAGTACAGGGGAAAATTCATCCAAATGAGTGGAAGATGCTTATATTAATTTTTGACAGTAAAGTGTGATTGAAGGAGGTAAAGCTTTAGAGGTAGACAAGCAGATCTTGGCTCAAATCCAGGTTCTGCCCTTTCTTTGCTGGGTAATCTTGGGTAAGTTATGGACTTGGCTAAACCTCAGATTCTTTGTCTATGAAATGTGGATCCCAGTATTAATTTCATTATGGGGAGAAAAATAAGCAAAGTACTTGGTTCAATGCCTCATATATGCTAAGCTCTCAATAAATAAGAACTATGGTTAATGTTATTTTCTTGTTGTTCATGTGTTAGCAGCTACTGGGTGTTAGGTCCTTCAACATAGCTGTCCATTTTCCTCCAAGCTATAATGCCCTGCCATATTTATTAGCATCCCCATTTTACAGACAAGAAAAATGACCCAGATGTCCAAAGCTGCATAGTTAAGAAAAAGGCAAGCAGAAATTAACCGAGGTCTAGCTGACTTCAAAGGGCACATTATCTCCATTGCCTATCCCGATACCATGGACGTGAAAAGCCTCCTTCATAAGATGTCAGCTCTAATCTAAGAAAGGCTTTGACCTTTGAAAGCAAGAGGTGCCAGGACATCCTGGGTATGTAGAATCCAGAAAGAAAACTCACTTCAGGGAAACAACCAACTGCATTCAAGGACATTAGAAAAGTGGATCCCAACCCTCGAGAGCTCAAGGCAACATGGCCAGACTCAGAGCAGAACTGGCTTAGATACCAGAATGGGTGGCACTGGCTTTCCTGGAAGCCTTCTAGAGTTCTTAAAATCCCTGTTGACATCAGGGAGGATTAGGCTCAGGGTTTAGGGTAGGTACCAGCTGAGCTGCAGGTGGGACTCAAGTAGATCTAGCTGGGGAAAGGAACAGATGAGAAGCAGACAAGTCCCGACATCAGCAACCAGTTGAATGGCACATTTTTTTTTTTTAACTTTGCAAACAGTTTCCCTGAGATGGTGCAGACACAGTCTTAAACCTGTCAATTCTAGAGGCTCCAGATTTACACATGCACGCTGCACTGTCATTCCCCAAGTACAATACAGCAGACTGCAATGTTTTTTTCTCATTATTGCTAACCACTGTTCCATGACCTTGGGTTTAATGACAGCTGCTTCTCTAGCCTCTTCAAATTAGCCAGTACCTTCACCCTGTGCATTGGCAATTCTGGAAGTTATATAACACTCCTTGGCCAATAACTTGCACCTGTGACCTATGACCTCAGGGTTTGTGCAGAGTCAACACATACAAGGAACTGGTGAAGTCACTACCCTTAACCATGTCCATGGCAGGCATCACTAATCAATCACACCATTCCTTTCAGTTTGGCTGAGAAAATCCTCATGACCACATCCCAGGTGGTCACCACCAACGGATTAGATTTTGCAAATGACAAAACTTATTGACCAGAGAGAGCTAGTGATTTACCCTTCGACAAGTAACTGAATTAAAAATTAAGCTAATAATGGATGCTTTAAATTGACCTCCCTGATTAATGGTATAAAGAAATGTCCAAGTACATTGGAATTTTGTGATCTTAAAATCAAAACCAACCAACCAATCCTCCCCCACCAAACCTTATTATATAAGAAGGAATAAGGAACTCTGGATTCTCTCACTAGCTGTCTAATTAAATTTAGCTGCTATGTGCCAGGCTATATTCTAAGAACTTTACATATGTTATCACATTGAATACACATAACATACTAAGTAGGTACTTTTAGTATCTCCTTTCACCAATGAATAAGAAAATATTAAGGGGGCTAAATAACTTTGGTTATGTGAGGTCATCAGAAGCAGCAATGAGATTCAAAAGCAGGTCCACCTGACTTTATAAACAGACCTCTTATCCTCTACATTTATGTTGTCCTGACTAGGTACATGAGTCTGCTGTCTCAGGGACCAGATGATAATAAAGAGCCATAGTAATGGAAATTTGCCAAGACAGTCACTCACCAGAATCCCAGGAGGACCAGGATATCAGAAAATTTCCCCTTGGCAATACTAGAGCAGGTTTTTTTTTTTTTTTAATTTAGTTTAATTTAATTTTATTTCTTTTCAGTGTTCCAGAATTCATTGTTTATGTACCACGCCAAGTGCTCCATGCAATATGTGCCCTCCTGAATACCAACCACCAGGCTCAGCCAACCCCCCAACCCCCTTCCCTCCAAAACCCTGGTTTATTTCTCAGAGTCCACAGTCTCTCATGGTTTGGGAGATGCAAGAAGACTACATGGGCAAACATCCCATTGGTTTCCTCTGCTCTGAAGGCACTTTTTTGTCTATAGCCACGTGCAACAGACATCTCCACAGCCTCAACAGGCACCCTTGCCATGGGAGGGAGCTTGAGATATGTCGGTCAATGCTAAACCATCAGTTACAAGATAGTCATCAATCCCAAAGTCCTTGCCATTCCCTAGGTATCTTCCTGCTAACACCCATTCTTCCCTTTCCTTGACTTTTGGGGTGTTCCAGAAGGGGAGCATAGCACCAGCCCCAGAGGACCCCACCCCTGTCCAAATAGCAACTTAATTCTGGAAATTTCCTCTGGCACTGAGAAAATTGTGGCTACCCCAGTGCAAGCTTCCTTGACTTCTCTTCATCTTTCAGATTTTCTCTATTTTCACCTCTTCCTTTACAGTGCTCTCAAAGTAGAAGTGTCTCCCTCTTGACCAACGTTGCCTCCTCTTCTGGCACGGTGTTCTGCATTTCTCCTAGAATTGGTTATTTCTGCATTTCTCCTAGAATAGTACTCCATTTGTTATTCCCTCCCTGTCTGAAAAAGCAGTGAGATAATTCAGGCAGTTAAAGCTCTCCTCTAGCCTGAAAAACATACCTTCCCTTGAGCCTGCTACCCTACTAATAAGATTTACTCTTTTTACAACACCAGAACGTTTCTGACACCAAATGTGTAGGTTTTTCCCACAACAACAACCAATTCTTCAACTCTCCCGATACCAACTGGTTGTCCAACAATTTAATTCAATCCTGACATTAACTTCCCGGAGCTGGTGTCAGACCATGTAAGTTAGAGGCACAGACCCACAAGACTACTCATACTTGAGATGCTGCTCCAGGCTTCCCATATGTCTGTCTGACCAGTTATAAATCTGGGGTGCCCATCACCCCCTCCTAAGGCTCTATAAACTGCTAGAACTCAGGGAAACACTTTATTCATTAGCTCAGTTTCTTACAGAAGATAATATAAATTACACAAGTGAAGAGCCAGATGGAAAGGTACATAGGGCAAAGTTCAGAAGGGTCTCAGGAACAGGAGCTTCTGTTCCTCTGGAGTTTGGGGTGTGCCACTCTCCTGGTGTGTAGATGAGTTCACCAACCCAGAAGCTCTCAGAGCCCCTTCATGTAGTATTTGTATAGAGGTTCCATTATGTAGGGATGGTTGATTAAACCAATGGTCATTGGTGATTAAGTCAATCTCCAGCCCCTTTCCACCCTCCAGAAGTCAGAGGGTGGGGCTGAAAGTTCCAACCCTCTAACCACGGGGTTGGTTTCTCTGGCAACCAGCTCCCAGCCAGAAGCTTTCCAGGAGCCTACCCAGAGTCACTTCATTAGCACAAACTCAGGTAAGGTGGGAAAGGGCTTACTGCGAATAATAAGACACTCCTCTCATCCCTAGGACTCTGGAAGTTCGAGGGTTTTAGGAGTTCTGTGCCAAGAACCAGGGAGAAAGACCAAATACATATTTCTTATTCTATCACAATATCACACCTACTATTGCCTGATCTCCTTCTTTCCTCTCTCCACTAACATTGTTGCAAGAGTAATTTTTCCCACCAGCCTCTGTTTAATCACTGTACCTCCTCGCTCTATTGCCTCTGTAATATCGTGTCTGTTACCATAACTCCAAGAGAAATGACTTCTGTTGGTTATCCATATGGATGTTTGTATTAGATTACATAATGAGGACTTCTGTTTATAAGTGACAGGAACCAACTCAAATTGCTCAAAGATTTAAGGAGGGAAGGGGGCATATTGGTTCATATACTCAAACCTTGGAAAGAGTAGGAATGGACCTGGCTAGAACATCATCAGGGTGCTCTGTACAACTGTCCATCTGTCTCATTTCTACAGCCATGCACCAACAAGGAAACAGTTTGTTGGGAAAATCCAGAGAAAGGACAAAATTGGCCTGCCTTGAGTCACATGGCCACCCGTTGACCCATTCACTCTGATGGGGAAGCTATGGTGACTGGGTCAACCTAGGTCCAGGGTCTTCAAGGCTAGCTAGAGTAGGGTAGTGTCTGTTGCTAAAAGAGCTGGGGAATCACACACACAGCTTCCAGAGAAATCATGAACTGTGATCCACCATGATTTTGTGTCCACCAAGCACTTACGTGTAATGCTGAGAATTACGCACAATAAAATAATAGATGGCAGACATGGAGGGTCATTATCAGTATGGCACAATCATTAAGGCTGAAAGAAATGTTAAGATATACTTGCATTTCCAGCCGAATATGTGTTGAGGGTCCCAGACTGGTGTGTTGCCTGAGCTGTACAGTTTAGAGGTACACCCAGTAGGGTGAAGCATCTGTGAAGTCTTTCAGTTCAAGCCCAAACCCCTCTAAGAGAGCTACCACAGTTACAAGTTAACCTCTTGGCAAGAGTAGGTAACAAACAACTCAGAACAAAAGACTCTGTAGCATCCAAACCGGAAAACTACTGGAAACTTGGGGACAGTGGAACTTGAAAGAGGGGCTGTAGGGGAAATTCAGCACATGGGACTATCCTACAGCAGGAGAGTGCTGTGACGTTTTCTAATTATTATTATCCCAACCAGCAGAAAAGCGAAGCCAAGAAAGACTTGTTAAGGACTTGCCACATGTCAGGTGCGCTAATACTCCCCAGGACCAAGTCCAACCCATTTGACAGATGAGAACACTGCGGCTCTGGGAGCGTTACAACTGTGCCCAAGTTTACACAGCCAGATTGTGACAGGCTTGGAAATTTCACCCAGTTCTATCTGCATAGCTCCAAAGTGGAGACCATAGGCAATTACTAAGAAAATTTGAGTCAGAAACTAGGTGTTTGGACTGCCAGGATAGTGCCGTGGTCTACGGAATACAACACTTTCTTTGTGTGTCCCGTAATGTCAAACCAAACACTTTTCACAAGAGTGGGGTTCTTCTGTCTCTTTTCAACACCAGCAGGATGGGCAGGAGGTAGGTGATGTTCCCTGCTTCCCAGCTAAAGGCACTGAGCCTCTGAAAAGACAAACTTAGTCCAGCAAGGTTGTCCTTCTCAACCCTTCCCAGCAGGGCTGAGACCCCTGGAAACATCTCGCTTCTGCTTTTAGTAACCACATCCCCACAGTTCAGCAGATCCTGGAACCAGGCCAGGCGGGTTGTTTTCTAGTGAACTCATCTCTCACGCTTTTAGCTTCAATTCCTCATGACTGTTTTATATTCTGAGCCCTGCCCTTATTTTCAGTCTCTCATAAAGAAAAGTTGTTACATTAGAATTGAGTGACTCCGTCTGCCTCCTTCCTCATCTCAGACTGTATTTTTACATTATCAAGTAAATTAAAAGCCATACATTACGTGTACGTGCGTTATGGAAACTCATTTACGATTCTGGTTAGCACGCATTTGCAGAACTTTCCCTGATCCAGGGCCGGCCACGATTACCAATCAGGTGTAAATCAGCATTTTGCTGTGAGGAATACTGAGGGGCTGGCCAACCTGGCGGGGTCCATTTTGTCCTTTCTCAAGTTTCATGTGACCTCCCGGTCTCTTCGTCTGAGGAGGCGAAGGAGGAAAAAGCTGAGTGCAGAAAGGTCACGTGAACCTGTGGGGCTCTGGGCCAGGACGTCACGCCTCATGGAGAAAGGCGAGATACCCCATCCTTGGCCGGGTGAAGGGGGGCAACGTCTCCCACAGAATCACCACAATAATAGCAAGACAGTCAATACCCAGGGCCAGCTTGCTGGGTGTGCAAAGCATACAATTGCGAAGCATCTGGTTCTGAGGAGGGCCTCATGCCTGGTTTCCTGCTCTGCTGTCACCACCTTGAAATTCTGAATAATTTTTTAACAAGGGGCCCTGCGCTTTCATTTGGCACTGGGCCCCACAAATTGTGCAGCCAGTTGTATCATTTGCTACCACTCGTGAGCATTTCCTCCAAGTCGACGTTGAGCGAATGTTTCTCTTGCATTATCTAATTTAATCCTGTAACAGTCAGTTATTCTGTAAGTATTGGGCCAGACTTTAGGGCCAGGCACTCTGTGAGATCCCAAGGATATCAGAAGAAATGAGATGGCGTGGTTCGTGCCTTCATGGAAATGACATTCAAACCCATATGGACACCAGTAATTTCAAGTTGTAATAATCGCTCTCACGGAAAAAAAAAATAGTAAAAGTAAATTACTGAGGTAAATATAACAGGAAGGATTCATGTAAAATAAGGTAGCCAGAAAGGGTCTTTCTGAAAGCCTGAGAAGTATAAACTGGACTCATTTCCCAGATGAGGACACTGAGTCTCAGAGTAGGTGACTGAGCCAAGGTCACAGGGTCAGACAGTAGCAGAGACAAGCTTTGACGTCAAGTCTGGCTAGTGTGGTGGCCACTATGTTACAGCAAAGCTTCTCGAAAGTTAATGCGCGTGGAAATCAGTGGGGATTACACTACCCTGTAGATTGTGATTCAATAGGCCTTGGGTCGTGCTGATCCTGCGAAGCCCAGAACCATGTTTTGAGTTCAAGATCCTAAACCCCTGTGCAGCAGAACATGGTTGGGGGTGGTCCTCAGATAGACTCATGGCACCAAGACCTGGGGGGCCAGCTCTTGCTATGGGAATTCTTGTGGGGTCCGTGCCTGTGGACAGGTCTAGATGGGCAGAGTAGCTCAGGGACCACAAGACCTCAAGGGTCTCATGGATCTGCCTGAAACTTGGGTTAAAGAATAAAAAGATCCAACCATAACAGTTTCTGACCAGGAAGCTGGAAGGAGAGCTGACCAACAAGAAAAGGAGCCTTCCCCTCCTCTAGGGGTTCCTTCCAGATCCCAGAGCCCAGATTTCTCACCCTGAGTGTTAGGTCTAACCACCAGCTCTTCCACTACACCTGAAGTTCATTTTCTTTTGCAAAGTTCTCTATGAAGACAGAGCATGGCCAGCGAACATACTCGAGTTAGTTTCAAGTCATCTTTAGATTTCTAAATCCTAATTTAAATACCTCACTCTCATTTATTTTTGTCCTTATAGAAGTACGGGAGTCATTTTTAAAATCTCTGTAATAATCTTTTTTGCTGATTCTTCTACAGTTTTCATGAGCCAAATATGACATTATAAAGATCTGACTAATTTATGGCAAAAATAACCACTTCCCAGCCCTCATAGAACATCTTCCTTTTATTCCTCAACAATGCATTAAATGTATGGCCAGCTATGGATGCCAGGCCTTTCTCTACTGTATACATATGCATTCAGTCTCTCTGTTCTCTGTGGTTGTGTGTGGGGTTTTTTGTTTGCTCATTACTGAGAGCATGGCAATTAACACAGTAAACTGGCACTAGTAGGTGATTAATAAACACCCATTAAATGAATGTATAAATAACCTTGAACTACTTTCTGTTGAACTATAACTTGTATTTAAACTATTACCTGTCTTTCAGGTGAGTAGGACCCTCCCCAAAGGGGGAAGTGATGTCACTTCGAGCAAAAATGTCGACGGTGGCACCTAAGAAATATTTTTCATGAATAGTGTTCGGCACAGGAGTACAGAATTTGTAATTTTTGAGAAGATAGGTAGAAAAGAAAGTAGGAAAGAGCCCAGGTCTGGAAGTCAGGTAGTCTAGCTTCTAGCTAGCGGTGTGACCTTGGGGAATTCATTACACCTCTCTGGGCTTTGGTAAACTTAGCCAGGAAATGGCAGGGAGGATAGAACTAGATGATCTCAAAGGATCTCTTCAGCCCTAGCAGTCCGTGGGTCCATATGAACACTTGGACTGAGGTTTTGAAAATAGAAACCAGTGCCAACAGGGAAAGATCTGCCTAGAAATACAAGTACTTACCCATCCGAGAGGACCCTTGGACAGAAACAGCTCCTGCTCCGTACCCTGGAGTCGTCTATCCTACCTTGTGGTTATTACAAAGTCCTGATGAACACAGTTGCCTGTTGGACTGTTTTTTGTTCTTCAACAACGTCTGGATGGATGCAGTGTCCTAGCACATCATTGGGCTCATGTTTGACTCCAAAGTCCTCAGTCTTCCTAGTGGTGCATCTGATCTGCCCTCAGAACCCCCACTGACTTGGGGCGTTCCCTGCCGGTTTGGACCCATTTAACCCACACAACCATCTGACACCAAGGTAGGTGATCAGATATCCTGTGGATTTCAGCTCTCTTCTCCAAGATATGGTCTCCCCGAGGCACCGCGCTCCCTCTCATGTCCTTCAGGTAGATCACTCCCTCTTCTGCTTTGTACTTAGGCCGTGGGCGAGAGATCCCGGCTTTGGTCACCATCAGTGAGCCTCCATCAGCCCCTGCTTCTTCCCGCCTGCCCTATACTGGGAGCCCATTTTTTTGGCAAGAAATTTTGTTTTTGTCTGTTTCCAATCCAATACCAAGCTTCCCACAGGTACCTAATGTGCCATCTGCATTTGAGCAAATATCATCTCTGCATTCAGCCCGAGTCAAGGGCTTTTCTCTCAGCATCTGGAATTTGTAGGTCTGCTGGAGGCATTGGCAGAGCAAAACACGAGTGGAAACAAAAGAGCATCTGTGAAATGGGATAACCTACAGACAGAGGCCAAGGAGCTTGGAGCAGGCAAAGGAGAAAACTCTGGCTGTGGGTCAGGGAGAGGAAAGCAAACGAACGTAGAATCTGGGCTGTGGATCTCGGTGTGCCTAGCAATGCAAGGAGGGTTTTTAACACCAGTGAATCATCTCAGTGGCTCTCTGTGTGTGAGGGCCCTTCCAACATCCTGAAGCAGGGACTGAAGCTCGGTGAAGGGAAACGACTTGGCCAAAGTCAAGTAGTGAATAAGGGGGTTCAAACCCAGGCCTGCTTAACTTCAAAGTTCTGTTCTTTCACTTGGAGTCAAACTGCTCTGAGGGGAGGAGGACGAGTCAGGACAGGAGAAGGAGGTACAGCAAAGGGTCTTGAGTTTGAGCCCCATGATGGGTGGAGAGATTACTTTAAAAGTAAATAAGCTTTAAAAAAAAAAAAAAAGACATAGTTTATTAAATATTCACTCTATATTAGGCCCTGTATTGAAGCATTTAGTTAAGTTATCTCATTTAATCCTTGGCAGTCCTGGGAAGTAATATCATCTCTAATTCCGGATGATAAAAATACAGCCCAGAGAAGTTAGGTGACCAAAATCTCACAGCTACAAAAAGGGGATCTTTAGCTTTGAAATGAATTTCCTTTGAAATGAATTTAATGCATATTATACAAGATAAACTATGAATACCTTACCATTTGGCTAACTTAAGCATAATTTATATTCAGCCATAATTCTCAGTGTTCACAGACTGATGAGAGTCCCTGAGACACTTTCAGAACATCTAAGAGGTCAAAACTATTTTTGTAATAGCATGAAGAGTCCACTTGCCCCTTCCACTTGACATTTGCACTGATGATGCAAAAACAAAGGGACCCAGAAAGAATCAAGCCTCCTTGAAGAAGTAACTGAGCCAGGGACCGCACAGCGGGCATGGGGTGAGCCAGGGACACCTATGCTAGAAAGTAAGAAAGGACTCAAGAAAGAAAAAGTGATTGGGACACATCCCAGAGACATAGGAAACAGCTTTGAAGGCTCCCTCTGGCCAAATCTGAGTCAATTTTAGCACCCAAACAATTAAGTAGAGGAATGTATTATAAACAATTGAAAAACTTAAGAGTTCATGAGTTCCTATCAATGGAAGATAGACAAGAGACGGATGAGTGAACAGAGAAACAGTCAGAGAGACATATATACATACGTACAAAAGAGGGGGAGAAAAGAGAGCTCTTGCTCACGGTAGATTGCCATGGCCCATGGGGAAACATGGACAGAGCCCTGGAGTTAGAGCATCATTTTGTAACCATCAAAACACAGGCAGAAATCACCAATAAATGCCAAATCCAGAGGGAATTTGGATGAGATGCAGGATATTTGCATGGACTTCAAGTGTCTCTCCTCAGACTACTTCCTGTGGTAAAGGAGAAAGATGAAGCATAGTAATTACACAGTCAAGAGCTTGGACCACACCTTGACTGGTGATCACAATTAACATTGTTGACATTACCAACCAAGACATATGGTGATGGCAGCCCTCCAGATGTGGTTCCCGAAGATGATACTCTGCAGGATTCTGGCCTGGAACACATACTCTGAATCTTATCGCAATGAAACATTAGGCAAACCCAAGATGAAGAATGTTTTTGTTTGGGGGTTTGAGTTTGTTTTTTCTTTCTTCTTCTTCTTCTTTTTTTTTTTTCCCATGAAGACACGGAGAAGTGTGGCTTTTACTCTCAAAAACATCAGTGTCTCAAGGACACCTGGGTGGCTCAGTGGGTTAAGCATCTGCCTTTGGCTCAGGTCATGATCCCAGGATCCAGGGTCCCGGGGGCCTGCTTCTTCCTCTGCCTGTGTCTCTCTCTCTAACAAATAAATAAATAAAATCTTAAAAAAAAAAAAAATCGGCGTCTTAAAAGAAAAAAAGTTTGTGGAAATAAATTCCAGATTAAAGATGGCAGAGGAGACAAGAGAACTAAATTTGATACTGGATTCCACACTGGATCTTGTAGGTATAACCTCATTAGGTCAATTGACAAAACTGGAATACGGGCAATAAAAAATTGTTTTGTTAATGTAACTTTATAAGGTTCATAACTGTGCTGTGGTTATAGAAGGGAACAACTCTCTTCTTAGGAAATAGGAACCGAAATATTTAGGGGTAAATGGTGACGATGTACATATCTCACCCTCAGATGATTCGACAATAAGAAAGGAAAAAGGTGGGGGGTGGGGAGGGGGAAAGGCAAATAATGAAGCAAATGGAAAGTTGAAAATAGTGAATCAGAATAAAGAATATATGGATGGTCTCTGTGTTACTTTTATTTTTAAAAATTTTTAAAGTTGAAAATTATCTCCAAATAAAAAGTGGCAAAAAAGCAATAAGTTCAAACCTCTGGTACCTCCGCGCACAACCACACGGGCGCCCCCAACCAGCTCTCACAGCCATTGGATTGTTTTCTTCACCACCACACAGTAACAACATGTTTAAAGCCACTTTCATTTTAAAATATCACTGAAGTTGCCATGAGAATTGTGAACTTAATAAGCCTTGATCTCTGGGTCCACATCATTTTAATATTCTTCATGGGAAAATGGAAAGTACACCATAACGCACATCCACTGCAGGCAAAATTATGATCATTGTCTCAAGGAAAAGCACTTGTGCAGTTGCTTGAGTGGGAACTGGATTAACTGGTTTTTCCCCTAACCCCCCATGGAATCCCATTTTGGCTCAAAAGGATAACTTACAGACAAACTATGGTTATTTAGACCTGAGTACTGATTGGGCAGACACTTTCTCAAAAACATGAATGAAGGGAGCCTGTCACTTCAAGGAAAATAGCAGATAGTATTTTTGCTACTAATAACATTTAAGATTTTCTGTAAAAACTAAGAAACATTAGAAATCTTAGTATCCCCCACCATGAGTTTGGGAGTGTCCCGACGCTTAAATATTTTTCTCATGAGATTGGTGGTGATATTAATCACTATGATTTTGGGTATTATAAATAAAGCGTGTCAATATTTGGAAGATCTACATAAATTCAGTGAACCAATATTTTCCAAATGACCAACGCATGATGATACAAAATCATGAGAGGCTCAAAGACCCATTCAAAGTGCAAGAGATACTAACGGATTTTCAAGTATCCAGGCAAGAAAAGTTTATTGAAAAGGTTTCACTTTTTCAAGAAGCTACTTTTTGTTGAGTTTTGGTATAATATCAAAGAAGAATCTCCAAAATTATGTGAAAGGCTATTGGCTTACTGAATTCCTGGCTGTCTGTGTGAAGACAGCTTTTTTTCCAAATACATTAAGCAAAATAAAATATCACAACAGAGTGAGCACAACAGCTGTCTTCTATTAAGCCAGACATAAAGAAATTTGCAAAAATATAAGACAAAACTCTTCTTACTGTTTCTGGCTTTAGAATATACAGCTATTTTTATTTTTGAAATATACCATTTACATTAAAAATGAAAGGGGTTTATTTTCTTTTAAATGTGTAAGTAAATAAATTTTAAAATATTTATCAGTTTTCATTTCTAATATGGCATCTACATAAGCCAAAGCTCTTTGGGGTCCCCAGTCACTTTAAAGAGCATAAAGGTGTCCTGAGAGCATTTTGTTTTGTCAGTGGGCAGGATGGGAAATCCAGGTGCCCTCTCTCAGGGCAACCAAAGCTGTTCCTGGAGGCTCTCTGTATAGGTATTTTTGTGAACCACACCATCGGGTCAGCAACAGGCACAGAAGCTAAGCTTGGCCAACTGTACTTCCTCTTCTGGGATTTTAATTCTAGAACAAAATGGAACTATGGCAGAAGAACGGCTTCTATTCACTTACTCTAGTTTTTGAGACAATCTGGAGTTGCCTACTTCCTCTCTGTTCAAAGCCTGATTTCTTCAGCCTTTCTTTCCAAGCGATGAGGTACCTCAGGGCAGGATCATGCATTTCTTGTCTTTTTTTTTTTTTTTCCCCCTCTCTGTTTTAGCCCTAAGAGGATTCTGTTGCTTGCTACCAAGCAAAATAATGATATATTCATTTCTCGCTTTGACCTGGGACTGCCTCCTTTTTGTATCCCCTCCAGGTTGTAGTTCTGCCCTTTATATTGAGTCCGTGTGTTCCTGATTCTGAAAAGTTTTGTTCTCTGGCTCAACATGATGACCAAGAGAGTTACAGTCTGCTCCTCCTAGTCAATCTTTCCCACTGGGATCCGAGATAAAAACCACCCCAAGTTGTTGAGCAACCTGACCGCTGAGACATTTCCCTTCAGCCTGGTTAAATTTCTCTTTGCCTGGAAGAGCCCAGGGCATTTCCTGCTTAGCCAATTAAAGCCCATTGTTTTGTCTTAAATTTAAGTAGGTGAAAACATTATGAGAACACCAAGCCACTCTAAAAATAACAATATGGTTTTGTGTTATTATTATGCGGTAGATGAAGAATCAGAGGGACCTCATGGGGCTAGAGTAAAGAATACTAGATTTGGAATAAGAAAGCCAAGAATTACAGTTCTAACTTTTTAATTCACCCAAGGTATGCCTTTGAGTGAGGGCTGGATGATCTCATCAGTCCTTCCCAGCTCTAGTTATATAATTTCAAGTTCAGCAAACATCACTAGCTATCACTTCCTCCTCCATGCCTCTTTAAACAAAACTCAATGCCACCTTTCCTTAGCAATACTACTCCGTGGATGATAGCACCAGGTAGACCTGGGCCCAAATCTGCGCTAAGTAACCTCACTTCCCAAAGTGTTCATTTTTGCCATCTAAAAACTGGGAACGATGATGTCAAGGCATTTGTTTGTGGATGAACGAGGTGGCCTGCGTAACAAATTGAGCACAAAGCCTGGAATAGAACAAACGCTTAATGAAGGCGATCTGTAATTGTGTTATGGCTACAGGTGAACATTATCGCCATGGATTATAGTCATCCTGCCACTGAATACATTTTTGCAGACAGCTTGCTATTTCTTCATCTGTAATTCTAAATGCGTTTTACCTACCACTCAGAAAGACTTCAGCTAAATTTACCACTTTGCATAGAATCAGCAAAAACAGTAATAGGATGTACTGTCAGTGAGTAATGGCATATATTTGTAAGGGATCAGAGTTCCCTGCAAAGAAGAGGGGAGGATTCAGAGCCCATCTAGGAGACCTCCTTTGCTGCTCTGTTGGCTACCCTGCAGTCTCTCACTCCACTGAGACGTGGCTCAGGAAACAAACTAAGACAGCATCATGGGCTCACCCTCAAAAGAAGCTGCCTTTCAGGACTTGTGTTTCTTGTGTTCAGCCATATCCCATCCATTGTGGCCTGAATTGTGTTCCTCCCCAAAGTCCATATATTGAGGCCATAAACCCCAGTATCTCAGAATATAAATGTGTTTGGAGATAAGGTCTTCAAAGAAGTAATGAAATCAAAATGAGTTTTTTTAAATGATTTTATTTTTAAGTACTCTGTACACCCAACATGGGGCTTGAACTCACCAACCCTGAGATCAAGAGTCCTGTGCTCCATGCTCCAGTATGAGTTCTTTAGTGTAGGCCCTAATCAAATATAACTGGTGTCCTAAGAATAGAAATTTGGACAAAGACATGTGCCCATGCAGAGGAAAGACCACGTGACAATGGAAAGGGAAGATGGCCACCAACAAGGCAAGGAGAGTGGCCTCAGAAGGAATCAGTCCTGCCAATTGATATCTTGGTCTCGGCTTTCTTGCCTCCAGAACCGTGAGAAAATAACGTTCTGTTGTTCAAGCCACCCAGGCTGTGGTATTTTGTTACAGCAGCTCTAACCAACTAATACGATCCCCAAGGCCTAGAAATGTGTGTGGCACACAGCGGGTGTTCAGTAATTATTTGTTGAATGAACCCAAGAATAAATGGAACAGTTGGCACTTTAGACAAAAGTAGGTTTTGATGGAAGTAGGTCTCCGACCACATCCAGCCACACATTTATTGTGACTAGAGAAACTCATCACACGAGCAGGTCTGGAAGCTCAGGGACTCCCAGCTCTCTGTCCTCGGTGAGTCAGAGAACGCTTTGTGTGAAAAGTCACAGAGGCAGAGGCAACAATATAGGCCAGCA
This sequence comes from Martes martes, assembly GCF_963455335.1. Lineage (NCBI taxonomy): Eukaryota > Metazoa > Chordata > Mammalia > Carnivora > Mustelidae > Martes > Martes martes. Next base: position 21,455,638 of record NC_137891.1, on the reverse strand, counting down.
ACAGAACTGGTCTAACACCCATAGAAGAAGGCAGGACCAGGGCCATTTAGGAATCCAGAACAGAAAAAGAAGATGGCCGCTACTCATCTCCAAAGCAAAAGATGCCAATTCTGTAGTCACGCCACTGAATCTTGCCCAGCTAGACACCTCTCAGCCTGTGTGGAAGAATCCATGGCTTTGAGAGGAAATGCAACAAGAGAAAAGTCAACTTTGCTGGTCTCAAGCCCCACAACTCAACAGGGGGATTGCTGCCATCTTTCCCAAAACTCTCCATTCCTTTTCTTTTTCTCTTTTCTGGGTTTGGATACCGAGGCCAACGTGGTGCTGCCTGAATCCCAAACTGCTCAGGGGCTGTTATCAACTAAGTTGCTTTCAGCAGCAAGGATTAGCAATAAGGACAGAAACAGCTATAAGCAGTTAGGACATGACCGGCTCACAAACCTCCAAGCCTAGAAATGGTCCATAATTTAGGGTTATTTTATCAAGAAGCTCTGAAGTATGCACAAGGATTCATGTTCCTTGTGCCAGACTCTCACAATTCAGGGTCACCCTGAAGGCAGCGCTTTTCATACCCATGGAATAGTAGCTCCTACTTCACACTTAGTAGTAAGAGCCACTTTAAGAAGACGTCCCTCACTGAAGGCAAGCAAGAATTTTCTGAGAATGCCCCAGCAGACCTCTCCTCATTTCTCAGAGGCCCAGTTTGGGTCCACATGCCCATTCGTGGACCAATCACTGGTAAAAGGAGAGAGAAGTATCTAGAACCAATTAGTCATATTCCTGAACCACAAAAATGTACTCTCTTAAGGAGGAAGGCAGAAAATACGAGATAGGCAATCAACGGTACCCCCTACCGTGCTCCAACTAGAACATGAGCAAGGTCTTGCTTATACCGGTGTCCGGGCTCTTTCCTGTCTACCTCACTGTTTCCTATCTGAAGAAACGTTAAAACTTACAAGCCAAGTAGATGAGAAAATGGTTAGCCGCCTTAACAACTTTTCCCTTACACAAGTGTAGCTTAGTTTCTTTCAACAGTGAGATTCTTGCTGGTAATTAGAAGTGGCAAGGAATTCTGACTTTCCTAGAACTTTCAAGAATAAGTTACTAACAATAAGAGGGTCTTTCTGTATAAAAACCATCCCCTTGGGGTGCCTCGGTGGCTCAGTTAGGTGAGCATCTGACTTCGGCTCAGATCATTATCTCAGGGTCCTAGGATTGGCCAGTTGGGCTCAAAGGAAGTCTACAAGCTCCTCACCCTCTGCCCCTTCCCCCACTCATGCACACATACTCACTATCTCCCTCTCAAATAAAGAAAATCTTCAAAAAAAAAAAAAAATCCCCTCCCTTCTGCCCCCTTTTTGTACATTAAATACAACTGGGGCTACTCCAAGACTACTAGAAGTCACTACTTCATTACAGACTGTATTTTCTGCTCTTTAAAGTAGCTACATTACTCTTAACAAAAGCTCAGTAAGTTATTGACAAGCATCCCAAGAGGAAGCCATCACGACTGCCAACCTTGTGCTTTCAGCTGCGGAGCGTCTCTGGGGGCGACGTGGGGACACTCCGGGGAAGCTCTAGCTCCTTCCTGCAGATGCCTTGGCACCGGAGGCTGCTTTCTTCAAGCCCAGCCCTCCAGGCAATTGGTTCTGATCCTTTGGCTCAGAGAGTCATTATCCTCTTCAGGTTTTGCAGCAGGAAAGCAATTGAGCCAAATGAAGAAATTAGAACCATACTCAGGCTTCACGGAAGCTTGAGCCCCAGCCCAGAAGAGCCCACTGAGAGAATTCCACACACACTCCACTGCACTTGAGCAGCTAATATATCAGGTCACACTCAAAAGTGTGGGATTCCATAGGGCAGAAGGACGTGGCCCAGGAAGGAGAAGGTATAGAGCCTGGAAAAAGATAAAGGTGCCACAAATAATTCCAGGTCCAACCAAGAACCCAAATCCCAACTCTATCTATTCAGTGGTACATCAAATGACTAAGATACCCTCTTTGACCTCACTTATCTCCCCATCTGTGGCAGGCAGGCACCTAAGCAGAAAACTCCAGCATAACGTGGTATGTGCTGTGAAAGAAAAATGCACGAGCTGCTAAGGTAGAGCAGGTGAAGGGACCTAATACACTTTGGAGAGGGAGCTGGGGAGAAGGGGTCAGAAACTCTCGAGGTAGTATTGGCTGAGTTTACCCTTAAAGGATAAAGGAAGGATACAGTAGGATCCCAGGCAGCAGGGACAACAGGAGCAAAGGCCACAAAACTAAAAACAAACAAACAAACAAACAAACAGGAAAAGGAAACTTAGAAGGACCCAAGAGGCTCCAGTGGTGAGATTATAGGAAACCCAGAAAACCATGTAAAAGAGTTTGAGGATCTGAAAATCCTAGCCAATAGAGAATTCTCTAGTGCTTTGTAGGCAGCAGAGAGATGTGATCAGGCATGTTATTTAGATGAACCACTCCACATACTTTTTTTGGTATATATGCATTTTTCATGTTTTTATTTTTATTTTTTTAACATAAAATTGGCCCATAGCTTTCATCAGATTCTAAAAGGTATTGATGACACAAAAGGATTATGGCCCCTGGTATAGGAAGTAATAATAAATGTGACCACGGATGAGAGATGTATGGTGATGGAGTACCTGGGTAGCTTAGTTGGCTGAGAATCCAACTTTTTTTTTTAAGATTTTATTTATTTATTTGACAGACAGAGATCCCAAGTAGGCAGAGGCAGGCAGAGAGAGAGGAGGAAGCAGGATCCCTGCTGAGCAGAGAGCCTGATGCGGGGCTCGAACCCAGGACCCTGGGATCATGACCTGAGCCAAAGGCAGAGGCTTTAAGCCACTGAACCACCCAGGCATCCTGAGAGTCCAACTCCTGATTTTGGCTCCCGCCATGATTTTATGGTCTTGGGATTGAGCTCTGTGTCAGGCTGTCTCCTCAGTGGGGAGTCTGCTTGAGGATTTCTCTCTCTCTCTCCTTTTGCCTCCCCTGCTCAATTAATTAATTAATTAATTAATTAAAAAAAGAAAGACATGTCTGATCATATTTTCAAATATTTAGATGATAGAACTCAACCCAGGCTTATTGAATCAGGCTCTGGACGTGGGCCTAGAAGTATATGTATGTTTGTAAATCTCCTTTGATAGAACTGAGAGCCAGAGAAATTCAGGAACCACCGGTCAGGACCAAGAGGGATAGGCCCTAACTCTTGTCTCCCCAGGACTTACCCACAGGCTTCCATTTCCTGTGTCTTTTTATTTATTCACATCATGCATGGCCTCTCCCCTCAAGTGAGGTCCTAACCTCACAGAAGAATGTGGTTTCACTCTCCAAAATTACAACAGAATAACCATAACTGAATAAGATAATCCCAGTTTTCATGTAATAGCCACAACCCACCTGGAGTAATGTAGTGGGGAGGACCTGTGACCTGGATGACCTAAGGGTCATTGGCTTTTGGGTGGCCATCTTGGGAGTAATTTTTAGCATCCGTGTAGAATGCTTAAGGTGTTCACCTAAATAACGTGAGGGTAGTTGTTTTTGTAATTAAAGATTCAGCGATATACTGCAGAGCTGTTGCCTTTCAGCAGCTTAAGGCTTTATTTTTACAGACACTATGAGTTGATGGGTGAGGAAAAAGGGGCCTCAAAATAAAGCATTTAGACAATGTTCTGCAAAAAATAGCTGTAGGAATTTGTTCCTGCCAATATCTAGAAGCTATAAATAAGAAGTTAGGGAGTGAAAGGAAGAAACTAGCATGAAATGATTCTGAGATATGCTTGGCTTAAGAGATTTTTCTCTTCAGAAATGTTGGAAACAGGTTGTAGATATGATACTCTAAAAAATCTGAATGTTCTCTTCCTCACCTCAGGGAAAATCTAGGTCAGATAATATCCATTCAGAAATAGTCTAAATCAGAGCTGGTTCAAGCATTTGGGATCATTAAGAAAAATAAATTAATTAGTCGGAGATAATTTTCCACATCTGTCAAAGATGCAAAATGTCTACCAACCCATAGGCCTGGCCTCTCCTCCCTTCTTCAGGAGCAGTTTGACGTATCACGGTCACGCAGGCATTTGTTTCTAAGCAGTTCGTGTGGTGAATCGTATTCTTGGTAATACCTTCTCCTTGGTTGATCCTTTGACTCAGAGGGACTTGAGTTTAGAATTGGGTTCATTTTCCCAACAAGAATCCTCAGGCCAATGAATTCAAAATTCAACTCCATTTTAGGGCCACAGGTAACTGATAATTTTCATTAACCTTGGCTGCTCCCACCAGTTTGGATAGCAAACAGTCACAGAAGGTTTGGTGGGATTTGACGTGTTATATTTAGTGGAAATGTCATATGAACTGGAGGATAAAATGTTCTTACGGAACTGCAACCCAGTATTTGCAAAGAGCACTTAAGAAACATGACTGTCTTGTTTAGTAAAAGGTAGGCTTTTTGGGTTGTGACTCTCGATGGCTTTGAGGATTTAGGGAATTTTTCTTATCCTGGTGTCACCGGAATCACAGGTGCCTGTGGATAGCCTTCAGGGAGTTCGTGGAGCTCTTCTATATTATGTCAAATATTGTGTGTGTGTGTGTGTGTGTGTGTGTGTGTGTGTGTGTGTGTGTAGCTTATCTGTGTCTCTGGGCCAGAGATCATAGCTCTGATTGAATTTCAAAGGGCTCTGAGATGCAAAAAAGTTGAAAAACAATTGCTTTCCTATCTCATAGCAGCATTCCTATGTTCCTACATTCCTAAGTTCCAGAAGTCTCACTTCGATGTACCCACTCTGCTTTCAGGAAAGGCCCTACTTAGTCTTCTCTTTGGCTAATATTTGAGGCCCCCATTTAGCCAGGGTTGGAATCTTCACACCCTATTAATGCTAGTGAATTTACATATTTTTAACATTTTTTAAAATTGAGGCCTATAGATAACATACAATAAAATACACGGATACTAGGTATATAATCCCTTGGGTTTTGAAAATTATACACACTGATATAATCATCTCCTATTTTGAAATACGGAAAGATATTCATCACCCTAGGCTGTTCCTTCATACTGCTTTCTAGTTATTCTCACCTCTGCCCCAACCCAGAGGCAACCACTGTTCTTGTTTATATCACAGCGTATTAGTTTTGGTTATTTCAAACTTCATAAAAATATTTTCCTGGGGCGCCTGGGTGGCTCAGATGGTTAAGCATCTGCCTTTGGCTCTGGTCATGATCCCAGAGTTCTGGGATTGAGCCCCACATCGGGCTCCCTGCCTGGCAGGAAGCCTGCTTTCCCTCTCCCACTCCCCCTGCTTGCGTTCCTGCTCTTGCTGTCTCTCTGTCAAATAAATAAATAAAATCTTAAAAAAAAAATTTCCAAATGGTGTCTTTGGATAAACAGGAACTATTTATTTTAATGGAGATCAATTTTTTTTTCCTTTAGGGTTGATAATTTTTTTTTTTTAATCCTTAGAAATTTTAGCTTACTCTAAGGCCAAGGTCAGGAAGATCACTTCCAATCTTTTCTTTTCTTTTTTTTTTAAAGATTTTATTTATTTATTTGACAGACAGAGATCACAAGTAGTCAGAGAGGCAGGAAGAGAGAGAGGGAGGAGGAAGCAGGCTTCCCGCTGAGCAGAGAGCCCGATGCAGGGCTCGATCCCAGGACCCTGGGATCATGACCTGAGCCGAAGGCAGAGGCTTTAACCCACTGAGCCACCCAGGCGCCCCACTTCCAATCTTTTCTTAAAAGCCATCGATTTTGACATGTTGAACTTATTTTTTTCTCAGCTTTATTGAGATATAATTGACATATAACATTGTGTAAGTTTAAGGTGTATGATGTGATGTAAGTACAATGTAGTGATTTGATCTATGTGTATATTACAAAATTATTACCACAATAAATTTAGTTAATAGATCCATCATCTCACATAATTGCCTTTCGGTATGTGTGTGTGGTGAGAACTTTGAAGATCTGTCTTAGCAACTTTCAAATATACAATATAGTATTGTCGACTACAGTCATTATGCTGAATATTATATCCCCAAAATTTATTCATTTGATAACTGGAAGTTTTTACCTTTGATTACTTTCACCCATCTTCCTACCCCACAACCCCCAATCCTTGGTACCACCATTCTATTCTCTATTCCTATGAGTTTGGGTTTTTTCAATTCCACATATAAGTGAGAACATACAGGGTTTGTCTTTCTGTGTTTGACTTACTTCACTTAGCGTAACATCCTCAAAGTTCATCCACGTTGTTGCAAATGGCAGGATTTCTTTATTTTTTAAGGATCAGTGATACCATATATGATTATTACCTATATGTAATATATATTATATACAAAATATTATATATTATATGTATACATATTACATTTGCTTTATCCATTCATGCATTGATGGACACTTACGTGGTTCCCCTATCTTGGCTCTTGTAAATAATGCTGCAGTGAACACGGGGGTGTAGATCTCTCTTCCGGAAAGTGATCTCATTTCCTTCAGGTACTCGTGAGTGGGACTGCCAGATCATAGGGTAGTTCTATTTTTACTATTTTGAGGAGCCTCCATACTGTTTTCCATAGTCGCTGTGGCAATTTACGTTTGTTCTAACGGCGCACAAGGGTTCCCTTTTCTTCACATTCTTGCCGGGTGGATGGTTCTGTGTACTTCAGGACATTTCTCTCTGCTCTCCTGCCCCCCGCACCCCTGTAAGTCTCTAACTTGCTTTTGATAAAGGCCCTATGTACCTTGAAGGCACCTTCTTGGCTTTCATGCCCTGTTTCCAAAATTTGAGCAGTTTCTTGCTCTTCATTTGGTGAGGGTCCGTGAAACTCAGAGGGATTTGTCTTAACTTTCTTGTCCTGCCCCAGCTTTTGGTTGGTCATGGCCATGCACGCAGTGGGAGTCCTGTGAATCTTGAAGGGGTCTTGATTCTGTGTGCTTTCAGGGGGTCTTAGCTTTCCTGCTCTTCTCCCCACCTTCAGTGGCCACTGCCTTGCACTGTGATGGTCCTCTACGTGCTGGGATGAGATACTTCCCTTCCGTCAGATATGGGTGGACACAGTCCTCCAGCCAGCAAAGACCTAGTATGTATCAAGGGGATTTCTCTGAGTTCTCTCGTCCTGCATTTCCTGCTGCATCCATTTTATGAGGTTGTCGTGGGAAAGAATCAGCAGGTAGGTGTGGCTCAGTATGTGACCGGGTCACCTAGGAATTTGAGTCCCTCATGCAAGCCTGTACATGGCGGCTCAAAGTTCATTAGCAATTCACCTGGTTTCTCCGTACCCCACTCTCTGATGGCATGAGGCTCTGGTGTTGCTAGCATGAAAGTAGCCATAGCATATTCTCCCGGGAATGGATCGTCTCTTCCTAAGATTTAGCTCATTTAAATTTCTTTGCATCTGCAGCGCTCTGCCGGGCTTTAAATGTCCATGATACTGTAACTTATTGGACTTACACTCATGGTAAGGACGAGTATGACGATCTCCTGCAACTTTCTACATCCTAACCAGAAAATGAAGTCAATTTTTTCATTTCCAAAGTCTTCAGGGCCAGACCTTTCTTAAAGATTTTGAGAAAAGCATGCTTTCTGCTACCCTCTCCATATTTCAGTGTGTACAGTAGACTCAGATATGACCCACAATTCCAGGGTTTTGCACTAAAAATTTTGCTTTAGGAGAAAAGAGAATGGGATTCAATGAAGCTACTGCTATTATTATTATTATTATTATTATATTATTATTATTAGCTACTTCCTTTAGTTTTTGCTGACAGCACCTGCCATTGGCCATGAGTCAACCTGAGCCATGTCAAACGGAACCAACCTCGTCTCTGGGTGATGATGATGCCTTTCACACACACCCAGGTGCTCACTTTTCCTTCTGGACATACTTCTGGTGGAGGGTGTCTGAGTTCATGTCCCTTTGTAATCAGTGTCCTTTCCACTCTTTTCCGTTAGTTAAATTGCTACTTATTTCCTAAGGCCTCACATAAACACACATCCTCCATGAAGTCTCTCCCAAGACATGTGAAATGCCTACTCTCCAACACTTCTGGCCTTGCTATACTGTTAGTGTGAAGCTTACTGCATTGTATCATGCATGTAATACTTGAGGAAAGAGGGTATCTCTTTTTAAAGTACCAACAGAAGATCTAGAACCGGGTCTCAATGACTTGACAGGCACACCCACCCCTGGGGTGAGGATAGAAATCATGACTCTGAAGAGGGAAAGAGGAAAAACAGGTGCTATTGGTAAATAAGAGGCACTAGCTCCCATGGATGATAATGTTTAAAATGCCTTTATTAAAACTCAATCGATGGGGTGCCTGGGTGGCTCAGTCGTTAAGCATAAGCCTTCACCTCAGGTCATGATCCCAGGGTCCTGGGATCGAGCCCTGCATTGGGCTCCCTGATTGGTGTGAAGCCTCCTTCTCCCTCTCTCACTCCCCCTGCTTGTGTTCCCTCTCTCACTGCATTTCTGTCAAGTTTAAAACAAAACAAAACAAAAAAACTCAGTTGATATGGAGATTACCAGAAGGAAGGAGAAAATATTTGAGAAGGAAGATTCATTTTTACTCTCTATTGCAACCTCAAGACCTACAAAAAAATTTTCCAACATCCAACAAGAGGGCTAATACCAGTAAATTAGTTCCTCCAAAGGAATGATGTCCAATTTTTTTTTTTTTTTTTAACCACTGAAGACAACCCTTTGTTAATTTTGCCTTTATGGGCCCCAATTTTTAAAAACATTATGGCTGTCAAACTGTAATTATGAGATTTTCTAAATAGCTTTTTATCAGGTTAATTTACTTTTCACTCAGTAAGCATTACAATACATTGAAATACCTTTTGAATATGTAGCAAAAGTCTTTAAAATGTTTACAAGGGGGGGCCTAGGTAGCTCAGTCGGTCAAGTCTCTTCTTTTGGCTCGGGTCGTGATCTCAGGGGCCTGGGATGGAGCCCTGCACTGGGCTCCCTGCTCAGCGGGGAGCCTGCTTCTCCTTCTTCCGCTACCTCTGTGCTTTCTCTCTCTCAAACAAATAAATAAAATCGTAAAAAAAAAAAAATAAAATGTTTATAATATTTGGCCTGCTAATTTTACGTCTATCATTTATCCTAAGAGACTGGTTATAGATGTGAACAAAGATTTTTCTTTAGGAATATTTATCATAGCATGGCTCGCATTGATCAATTTTTTATTTTTACGATTTATTTTTATTTATTTATTTATTCGGCAGAGAGAGAGAGAGCGAGAGCATGCACACATGCAGGCAGAGTGGCAGGCAGAGGCAGAGAGAGAAGCAGGCTCCCAGGGAGCCCGATGGGGGACTCGATCCCAGGACCCTGGGATCATGACCTGAGCCAAAGGCAGCGGCTTAACCAACTGAGCCACCCAGGCGTCCCAATCAAATGTTGATTATAATATTTATCACGTAAGAAATTTAAAAATATCTAAGTTTCCAAAAGTTAGGAATTAGGTGAAGAAAATATAAAATAGCTATACAGTGGAGTACTATGCATTCATTACAGTTTGATGGTTAAAGATGATGTAATGACAGGGAAATATGTTCACTATATATTAAGTTTTTGAAAGCATGTTATAAAATAACATGTATATATGGGTCTTTGGGGAGCCCTTCAAATAGCCTCCAAGTTCCCCTCTTCATAGCTTAACCTTTTTTCTCTACTCTGAAATGGGATCACTGAGCCTCTCTGATTAAAGACACATTTTAGATTTGATTTACAAGTCGATTTAGCCAAGGAAACCCGCTTATTTGCTGTTTAGGTTGGAAAAGAAATTCAAACTCGGCAAATCATTTACATATTGGCAAGCGTATATTCTCTTTCTTCATGTAATTAAAGCCACCAGGAAAGAAACACAAATAATTATCACCTAAACTTCATTTTAGTCCTGAGACACCTTAACTATATTCCATTAAATGAGAATTAAAAAAAAAAAAAAAAGCCCAGACCATTCCCCAAAGAAGTTCAGCGCAAATATAAAAACTTGACTTTGTGTAATTTCTGCTGATGGACTGATGGATTGTCTGTTCCTGGATGCTAGGATGATTTCATGTGGACAGACATTAAAATATAATTGAAGTTGCAAACAAGAGATGCCTGACACTAGAAAGATCACAGTTTAATCTGGGTCAGTATTAATATCCTGAACACGAAACTCAGAATGTTTCCTTTTTAACAGGTTAAGGAAAAGATTCCTAAAATAAACCATTTTGGCAAAATATTAACTATTAATAATAGGTTAAGACTTACATACTTCTTATTATATACTGGATGCTCTTTAAAGAACTTGATATTCAATTATTTCATCCTCGGGAGAACCCTATGAGGTACAGACCAGTACAATTCTGAGGAAATGAGGCACAGAGAGCGCAGGAAATTTCCATAAGGTCACAGAACCATCAAGGGCAGAAGCGGGGTTCAAACCCAGGTGGTCATGTTCCAAAGACTGTGACTTTAACCATCGCGCTTGAGCAGTTCATCTGAGCGAGGTCAAAAGCAAACACAAACGTTGGACCCACTGTAGGACCCAACCCACAAACGCTGGACCCAAGTAGAACTCGACGATCTCCTCCAAAGCATAGTTGTGCCCCAAACAGAAGGCAACATAGCCAGATTCGTTCCCCCGAGATTTTGAGTCCCTCAAATCGAAAGACTGCATCACGTTAAGGGTGGCCAATATGAAACGCCTCAAGTGTCCACCAGTAACTTCGAATTTTCTCTTGTTGCCAGCAGATTTGGCGGAAATGCTCAGATTCTAAAGCAACACCATCGTTCATTTATTAAGTGGGTTTGCTCGAGGTATTTTGGCATGCTACGGCATTCACTGAAACATCTGTGAGGTAGGGTTGGACTGAATTTTAAAGCTGCTTCTCCAACGAGCCTTCTAGTACGTTCTCACACTGGGGATTCAATCATCAGTCACACTGCAGGGCCAGATGCTACATGCAGTGCCGACATGACCACATTCCAGTGTGGAGCCTGGAACTTGGCGAATTCCTTGTTGAGACTTCCCTGAGGACTTGCCTTGCCCAACCCAACCCTGACTTCTCTCTCCCTTGCTTAAGGACAGGGAATAGGATTTTTTTTTTTTTTTTTTAAATTCCTTTCAATGCACCTAGCACAGGGCTGAGTAGAGGGTAGTTGTTCGGAAGATGCTTGCCGGGGCGCCTGGGTGGCTCAGTGGGTTAAAGCCTCTGCCTTCGGCTCAGGTCATGATCTCAGGGTCCTAGGATCGAGCCCCACATTGGGCTCTCTGCTCAGCGGGAAGCCTGCTTCTTCTTCTCTCTCTCTCTCTGCCTGTCTCTCTGCCTACTTGTGATCTCTGTCAAAAAAATACATAAAATCTTTAAAAAAAAAAGAAGAAGATGCTTGCCAATATTCTGAAGCCACCATTTTACAGATGGACAAACCGAAATACAAAACATAAAGCTTTGATTTCCAAAAACAAAATCAACACCTGACCCCGCCCCGCCCCCTGCCCCCTCCCAGTGCAATTTGACCTATTTGCTCCCCTGCAAATAGGTGCCCTTGGTGGCGTTGTTTGTTCTCTAAAATGCCCCAAGGAAGAGGGTGGAAGAGGCCGAGAGAGAGAAGGAGGAGATGCCCCTGGAAAGGAAGGTGGGACGCGGAGATCGAAAGAAGGTTTATTACTGGATGAACCTGGCTGCCATGGTCCTGATGCTTGGCGCTGCGTGCACACCTGGAACCATTTATAAATTCTTTTGGGAAATGCCAGTCTAATAAATGCTTCGCCAGCCAGTAATTCATGAGCTCTCCACAGTAGCTGAAACCAAAGGGGGGTAATGGCCACAGCTGTCAGGCTCCAGATGCCCTGGGCCCGGCCCAGCCACGCTGTCCCAGCGTCTGTGTGGAGGAACGCTGGGAACTGGGCATGTCACCACCACTCGCCCTGGCGTCCTTCCAACAGCACCAGCTGCATCTGGCCCGGAAGATGGCTGTTGCTGGCAGCACTGCGGTCCCTGCCAGGCTGGGCGCTGGGCGGCATCCAGGTGGGGACGATTGGACCTGCCCCCAGCACACGTGCTCCCACCTTATGTCCCCCCCCCCCACCCCGCAGTGCACAGAATCCCCCTGAGAACGGACCCCTTTTGTGGTCCACAAAAAAGATGGAATGAGAACCACGCCGATGAAAAGTCATGTCATTTATTAATAATTTCTCTTTTCTCCTTCTTCTATAAATCGGAAGGAAAAAGTCTTTGGTGACACTCGCTATAAAACAATCTATCTCGGATGGCAAAGCCCAGACATCAAGTTACACAGGTCAGTGAAGTAAATCAAGATCTATGGCTTTGTATTTTCTCGCACACACTCTCTCCAACATTCGTCAGGGCTTCCTTGCACTAAGTAATTAATAGTCTACATCAGATGGGGTAAACACTCCAGAGAAGACGTGTAGGGCTACTGCAAAGACAATGGCAGCATATTAGAAAACTGTCCCAGGTGTACATCGGATACAAAATAAGGTATACTTTCTTATTTTTCTTTTTTTGCTTTACCATTTGCCACATAAAGTAGTTCCAGTTTTCGGTGCCTTTCTTCTACCCCTCAACAACTCCTACACGTATTTTTCTCTCAGAGTAAATATACACGGCTCATTACATGGTACTCAGGTCATTTGCACGGCCCTAAATTAGTAATAATTACAACCCAAAGGAAAGGGACCTAGTCCTGTAGGACAGAGAACTATGGCAGAAATCAAATGGCCCTTGAGGCTTAAAAGGCAAAATGATTACAAAAGTAGAGTGACTGAAAGATTAGCTTGACTTGATTTTAAACAAGGGTGAGACCATGCTAATCGGAGGGCTTCCTGGATGGTTGTTACCTGCCTCTCGTTCCAGACGATAACACAGACTTCCTCACCTGCTTAACTGGGTGATGGAGGTCCAAATGTGGACAGCCCATCTCGGCACCCGATGTGAAACACGGTGGACTTTAATGGCAACTACAGACAGTCCCTACTGAGTAAAAGCCATGATGATGTAATTCTTTGATTTCTGGAAAAGGCGGAAAGAGGAGATGGTTTTCGGGAGTCATCTTCATTGTTGAGATTCTGTTGTAAATAGCAGCCTTTTTATCCAACCACAGCTTCCGGACAGGGTTACTGACGTGATGGGGGAGGCTGTGTTCTTAAGGATGCTGGATCTCATTTTTTTAAAAAGTAGACCCAGAGTCGAAAGAAGAATCTAATGTCTGCACGCTGAGGTTCTACGACGGAGGGAGACAAGTTTAGCACCTCTGATATTCATGCTTATGCACTGAAAAGTCAAAACAACTTCGTCCCCCTCAAGCATGGCTGAGAAAATGAGGCCGGCAGTAAAAGAACTTCTTGGTTAAATCTGGCCAAGAATGACAAAGCCATCTGAAAATGGAAACTAGGTAAATGAATTCAGCAACTCGAGGCCTGCTGGACTGGCCACATGTCAATTATATTAACTGTTAGAAGGCAGGGACATTTTTTTTTAAGAGTTCATGGTCCTAACCGGTCCTTTTTAAAACCGGAGCTCTCAGACACCGGAGGGAACGCAAGACACCTTCAGGTCTGGTAGCTTGCCTTGGTTTTTGCATCCTTAATTCAGCTTGTGCAGCAAGAGTCTTAGATTCTCACCCAGCAGAGCTGTCTTCTCCCCACTCCTGGCCTTCAAACAGGCTTGATTAAAATTTCATTAGTTCTTTAATCAAGAGCTCACATTGAAAGGGAAAAAAAAGGCAGTATATGGGTCTGTTCCTACCCCCAATTAAAGTTAAGTAACCTTTCTGAAAGGCCACTGGCATAACAGTCCTTCAGGTGACCAGGTATCCAGAACCACGAAAATAAAGGCTAACCTCATTGGAAAGGAAAACCCCCCAGAATCACTCCAAAAGGAAGGAAGCAACCAAGACTGGTCCTTCTCTGAGCACCATGTGTAAGAAGAAATGAACCTATGATGCACCTAAGATTCCAGGTAGGAGAGATTTCACTTTCTTCTGAGGTATCTTTTGGCGAGTGGGCTGCTCTGCCCAGCGGCGTGATCTTCTGGGACATGACCACAAGGATGACTTCACAGGCTTTGCTCTACAGCCCCCATTTTGGTTTTCAACAAAGGGGGTCTACTCCATGGATAGCAAACTTGATTTGGTATTTATAAACCTTTTCGTATAAATACAGAAGCCAGCTTTAAAAAATGATTAAGATCCTATGTACTAACGTGGAGCTAGAAAAAGATGGTTGTGTAGAAATCGTTATGCAGCCGAGTCCTCTGCGGAGTTTCTGCGTGTAATTCGTTACAGGGTTGGCACCGCACTCTCTGGCCATGGCTTCTTCCCAATTCATGTTGGCCCACTTAGGGGCACCTGGTTATCATTAAACTTGACTGAGCGATAACTCCTGACACCCCACAGAGATGGTTCTGATTTGTCAACTTGCTGCAGTGAAACAGAACTCTTGCCTAAGTGAATTAAAATTACATCTTACTATTGGGCCTCACGGATGTGCTAAGCATTGTTCAATTCCCAGCTGTATGTTCCAAATGGGAAAAGAACACACCAGCTAGCATCCCAGAGAGATTTGCTCAGACAATGACATGAAATGAAACCATGGAGATTTAAAGTGGCTGAGTGTGTCAGATCCTGTTCTCATTTATAATTACCTTTTTTTTCTTTCTTTCACATAACACACATTGTTTATGGAGAATATGCCCTGGGAGCTTTGTGACAGGTAAATCTGGCAAAGCAGTTCCCCGAATCTATTCATGTGACTGACTGGTACAATTAGGGACACGGCTCCTCCAGCCAAGTGACAACAGGCGTTTCAAAGTTGGCTTGGGGGTTGTTGAACAAAATGTTGCATTCACATTTTTGCAAAGGAGGAAGATAGGAGAATATTTTGGCAGTCCTAAAAAATTAAATACAAACTTGCAAAGGCCAGATGAATGAGGATTCATTGCTAACCCTTGAAGTCGCTGGGAGCTGCAGCTTAAATGACATCGAACCCATCAGACTGGGCCTTTCAGAGGAAGAAACCAGTGCAAGGACCATGGACCTAAGAATTCTTTTTCAACAGATACATAAGAGGGAATCACAACCACTTAGGAGAAAATATCCTGCGTTCGAGAGTGGGCTAACACTGGGTCACACTGGAGGACAGAGAGCCTTCGAGAACTGTTCTGAGTCACGAGGCCGCAGAGAACAGCCCCCCTTTGAGCCCCCTTGCCCACATGCCACTCCCAGCGGTGTCCGGATGCACAGGCTGGCCCTCGCTCTGTCTCCAGGCAGCACCGTGTCACCTCTCCGGACTCCTGCAAACACCCAGTTTCTCTCCCACCCGTGGGGCCTTTCCTCCTTGCTCTCGTGCCAGTCCCTTTCCCTTCCGGACGTCTACAAAGTAAGATGAGTTCAAGTCCCCTGGATTTATGGCTCCCACTGACCGGAGCTAGGCACTTGGAGTGATTTGAACATAATTCTGTGACGGAATTTTCTTCCCAGCCAACACTAGAAATAAATTTATGAGAGTTTAGGGGGGGAAAAGAAATCTAAAGTGCTTCTTGTTTATTCAGAGTAAGAGGTGGTAGGACCCGCTAATGTACCCCTCTGTTCTCTCTCGCCTCTTCCAAGTAGAAAAAGGCATTTAGTATGATAAAATCTTCATCTTTCACAACGGGGTTAAGGGATATATATGTGTGTATATATATATATATATATATTTTTTTTCTGTTTATACTTGCAGTTTTACAATCATCAGAAACTCAAAGCAGCATTTTTAGGGATAGAAATGTTCTTTTTAACAAGAAGCACAACGGGGCTTCTCCAAAGGTTTAAAAATTAAAGCGACAGAAAACGGTATTCACATTTGTTTCTGATTATTTTGTTTGCCAAGATCTCGCTGGAAACAAGCCTTGACCCAAAGTGGTATCAGGATCCCAGTGGCGAGGTCCACCCTTGGGGACTTTTCAGCAATGCTCATGTTCAATGGGGAGAATTTCTATGTGAGTACTACTTTCTCAACAGAGAAGTCTCTGAAACTCGAGGTTTGCACAAAGATGAAGAGCTTGTCTCGTGACTCCTGGTCTGCCACCGACAGCTTCACTGTCCCTCTGTCTCTAAACCAAAGCCTTCCGCCAGTGCTGAGCAGCCCTGTGCCAATGGTTCAAGGCATAATGGAGCCCACATCCCCGAAGAGCCTTGGGTTTCTGCTGTGGGTCAACACTTCCACCTCACTAAAATGCTGGTGGATTGTCTGGATAGCTCCTTGTGTAAACTGAACATTCTTAATTATCCTAGTGTTTTCTTGGTCCTAACTCCCCACCACCCACCGTCCCGCAAGGCAAAAGATGATCCCACCTGTCTATCTGAGACGTAAAGTTTTCTGTTACCGCTGTCTACCTGGAGGTCATAAGACCTTCTCTCATGCAGCAACATATTAGAGACAGAAGTTCAAGTGGGTCTGCAAATTCAAAGTGGCAAAGTGGAACAATGAACTTGAACTTGTCTTAACTTATGCCTGGTCATTTCTTGACACTGGGTGGAGAGACTTCCTGGGTCTTCCATGAAGGCTGAGCGTCTGTAACCGCAGGAGACCTGGCATGACCAATGGCAATGACGTTTGTGGGAAGAAGAGGAGCAGCTTTGAAATATTCACAACCAACACAATTTTGATTAAAGAAAGAACTCTGGTTTTTAATAGTTTTGATCATTAAAAAAGTTTAAACCTGCATAGCAATCATTTCAAAAATAATTATTTAATGTTCCATAATTAAACTGTACACAACCTAGTCTTGGGACATAGAAGCCAGTGAGGTGAGTTTGGAGCAGTCCTGTGCAGTCCCAGGAGCCAGGAGTCGAATTTTCATTGGCCTTTCTTTTTTCTTTTTTCCTTCTTTTTTTGTCATTCTGTTCATCTTAGATTATTTGGATACTTGGCACAATCTGGCTCCGCTGCTGAGCAGATCTGCACTGGGAAGAGAGAGCAGCTTGACCCCGTCCCTTCTCGCTTCCCCTCCCCCACTTGGCTGGATTCCTCAAAGTCGCTCAATGTCTCGGTATTTCTTCCTCAGAATAGAGACCTGGTCTTTAAAGAGGACAGGGTCGAGCCTCATCTGCGAGTGGATCAGCGGCATGTAGCCAAACCAGCTGGCAAACGTATTCATGCAGCTCTGTCGCTGGGCAAAGTGGTCAGGGTCAGCCCAGCGGGAAGCCCGAGAAGTCTGGGGAAAGGGAGACAAACCAGGAAGACAATGAGAGATGTGCAAGGTACGATGGGAATGCTGCAGAAAACCAAAGTCAGGTTCAAGGGCGAGCGGCAGAGCTTGGGGTCTGGACGGGCCTTCCCAGGCACAGGGGAAGACGCGAGCACCAATCGTGAGTTTCAGCCTTGCCAGGTTTTCCCAAGATACGCTACATTCCTTGATGTTAAAAACATACAAACAAAGCTCCACATTGACTGATTCTCCGGTCTGGGAATGATTTACGAGTTGAGCCTCGACTACTATGGTCAGTAAACATAAAACTTCTCTTTGTACATGTGAACAAATACTATGACTCACAACGTGTTTATGGTTCGAAGACAGTTTTCTAAAACCTTCTGGTTTACTTGGTTGATTCTGGGTAAGCAGAAATGATGGCTACCATCTCTTTAGCTCTCTGTGTTTGCCTTAAGGCTGGTTAAATATTTTGAGATCATGTAGAGGACACTGCATTAAAAGAAAGCCTTAAATGACTTGAGTGCTGAAATTTAAATAAGCATCATGTCATTCAAACCACATTTTTATGAAATAAAGAAAAAGGGAGCTCCCGGATTTGGGGGGAACCACCCCCCCCGGCAAGACTCCTTTATCAATAGGCAACTGTACAATGATGTTTATATGCATGTGTGTGTGCTCAAGGTGTTTTTATTCTCATGCACTGTTGAAAAATGCTTTCATAGGAAGGTACATTTTACTGTGAGAATCACTCAGAGTCACTTAAAAACCGTTAAGTGTCAACATGCTTGAAGGGAACCACTGAAGGCAAATACGAATGTCAAGTTACCTCTGAGCAGCAGAATAACAAACAAAACACTGCTTGTCAAGTGCTTCCGTGAAGCTCGTTTGAGCCTCATCACAGCCACCTGGTCAAGTGACCGCCCCAGTGGGCTAATACCATCCCCATCGCACAGACGAGGAAGCAGGTCCCCGGAACTTACTTTACTTTTTTAAGGCTAGAAAGGGGCAGAGCTCAGGTTCCATCCCCTACCGTTTATACTAAGAGAACGCTACTTGGTAAGCCAAAGAAAGTTCCTAATTAAGCTAACCAGATGAGTTCCTATCAGAGCACACAGTCCCAAAGGGACCTCATTTTGTTCCTAAATTGGTATGGGGCCAGGCTCCCTACCCACAGGCAAGTGCACACATATGCAAATGGACTAGTGTCAAGAGTTTAAGCTCATCCTTATTCTCTTTTACAGATGGGGGAAAAAAAGAGAAAGAAAAAGAATTCTGAATCATCCGAGTATCATTTTTTTGCCTGTAGATTTTAACGTTTATTTTGGGTCAACCAACGCATGAGAGAAGATATATTTCCCACGTAATAAAAACATAATCTTATTACACGGGATCTCCTTTTGCCAGTCATACATCATACATGCATGATAGGAAAGCGGGATACATACAGTACATATCTAACTAGACACATCGAGTTACATCTAAGGCTAAATTTAGGTTTGTCCCCAAATATGTGAAATACTGGTTTGGTAGAATTGGGCAAATCTATGAAAAGAATATAGAATAAATTCCTGAGGAACCATGTGTTATCAGAGTTTCACTCCTAATGAGTGTATAACCTCAGGGAAGTTCACAGAACTCTCTGAGCAAACAATATTAAGGAATGCTGTGTCCTTAAATGACACAGAGAAAAATGCCTGGGCACACAGTAGCCACTCAATACATCTTGCTTGAGTTGGAATAGTCTGTTGCCTTAAAGGCGAAAAATTCTTGCAAATCCTCTTGCCTGTTTTTTTAGTAGTTAGAGGGAAACAAAATTTTCCACTAGACTCATTGCTCATTAAGGACAGCAGCTCTGTCATAACCAGCATCTGGGCCAGGGCCCCATAATCCGTACACGTTTGTAAACACCGAATTAGGAAATTCTCTAAACTTAAGAACCTCTAAGATTTCTGCTCTTACTAAATTTAGTGAGTGGAAATCCATCAATTGTGTTAACATGAGGTCTGGTTAAGTTTCCCTTTGTCAAAGCTAGATCTGATTATGATTTTCAATAATGACTGGAACAAGGCACATGGAAAACCCCAAAGAACCAAACTGATCGAACCCTCAAGTACGTCCTTCCGGGCTGACTCAAATGCTACTGAATTCGCCATGATTTAACTCGGGTGGATCTAAATGGTCTAAAGGTTTTTAATTTCTTCTATATAGAAGCAGGCTTTGTCCAAGACGAATGAAGGTGGCTGAGCCTCGGCATACCCAGATCAGCCAGATACAGGAGCGGGGGTACAAAATAAGGAGCAGTGGAAGGAACAGACCCTGGGATTCAACTCCCACTTCCGTCTCTAATACTAGGTGACTTGCAATATATATGTTTCAATTCTTACTTTTAAAAGAGAAAACTCTTTTATGAGTTTTCTTACTCATAAAATGAGAAAGTTGGATTAGATTTCCTTGCCAAGTGTCTTTAGTATGAAACTTACGTGACAAAAATATTTTACTTTCATACAAGTTTTGATACATGGTATCGCAACACTGTGAGGTCAATTTTTACCATGTCCATTTTGCAGATCAGCCCACTGAGTTTCAGGAGGTAGCCGACTTGTGTATACTTCTCTGTGCTAGTTCTAGGGGAAAATCAAGGACTGTGATTCCTGGTCCGTCACCAAGATGCTCACCCAACTCAAGAGGCAACCACCAGAAGGCTGTGTTGAGGACAATACTATTAGCTCTTCACTAAATCAAGCCCCTACACTAAATTCACATAAATTCTTTGTAGGTCTTAAATTCTGGAGAAGGTTGATATTTCTCACGCCACATGAGAGCTTTTACATTCTCGACAGAAAAATACCCTTGACTTACATCTTCCCAATCATCCATGTACCAACCATATCTCCCTTGGGGCTTTCAGCTATTTCTTAAAATTCCCTCATTTTCCTTCCTAGAGGAGCAGCGAGCCCTCCTTACCTCAGGCTGAACCACCATCGAGCAAAGCAGGGAAGGAGAGTTCTAGTCTTACCTGCCCCATCATCGTCTCCTTATACTGCTTCTTTTGGGTGACTTTGATTGGAGGCAATTTTGTCACAGCAGACACCAGGAAATTCATGAGAATGTCCTCACAGTTGGCCAGTTGGTCCACCATGTTCTTCAGGCTGGCTGGCAGGTAATGGGTGTACAGGTAGTGATAATATCTGTAAAAGCCAGACGGGTTTCAGAGGTGGCCGTCATTGTATAATCATAGGTGGTCTTCTTTGGCAGGAAACCTATACGTGTTGTTTGAATCCCTAAACACATCATGAATGATGATGACAATAGCCATCACTTTTCTGGTACGTACTATATGCCAGATGATGTTCTAAACTGCTTTGCAAGAAATGCCCCGTATAATCCCCATAAGGAACCTATGATACAGGTACTATTATTATCCTTGCTTCGCAGATAAGTAAAGAAGGCACAAGAGGGCCACACAGATGGAGATACTGGTTGGCCAGCCTGACTTCAATATCAGGGTGGTTGGTCAGAAACTGAATACTTGGATGGTAAGAGAAGTTCTTACACGTAATCGGTATATCCTAACTACTGACTTAACCAGAACCATAATCAATACTACCCTATAATATACTATTCCATTCTGTGGGCTATAAACCATATTACTTTTACACTGTTAGAGCAAAACCCTCGTTAATCTCGTGGTCAATCATTATGGAGGACCCAAAATTAAGTTGAATTAGTTCTTACTCTATTTTTTTTTTTAAGAGGGAACATAATAGCATTTACTTATAGGAAAAATAACTTGAACCAATCACATTTACAGAGTGTTAGTGGCAGAGAAGAAAAGGGGAACAATGCACTTTTAGGAGGTAAGGTCTTAAGATCAAGATTCAGCCCACCTAAATGCTTATTCCTTCTACATTCCAACTCTGTCCCTGAGATAGCAAGATTCTCTATTCTTTACTAAAAAAGACTAGGCAGAAGAATGGATGAAAACGACTGAGTCAGTAACGTTAACCATCTACACTCACTAATTTGGCAGTCTTACCCAAATTCCCTGGCTTTAAAGACCAAATATATTCCAACAACTCCCAAGTGTGTATCTCCAACCCTGCTGTTTTCCCAACATACCCTTTCAGATGTCTCAACATGCCCAAGACTGAACTCCTGTACTTTCCCGAATACCTAAATCCACCCATAAGGGCTTTCCCCATCTCCTGATGGCCTCTCTATCCCTCTATCCCTCCAGTTCCTTAGGTCAAAAACAAAACAAAACAAAACAAGACAAAACAAAAACAAAAAAACACTGAACCATCAAAGTCTATATCCAATCTGTTAGAGCATCTTCAAAACACGCCACAACCTGATCACTACTGACCACTTCAGGCTCCCAGGTGCCACCATCTTTTGCCTAGATCTCAATCACCTCCTAATAGGTCTCCCTGCTTCTACGCTGCCCCCCATATAGTCTGCTCTCAACACAGCACCCAGAGTGGATCCCTAAAATATAAAAAAGACGTCTCCACTCTGCTCAAAGCCCTGTACTGGCTCCCATGGCACTCAAAGGGGAGTGAAGTCCTCACCATGGGCAGCGACGTCCTGCACATGGGGCCCCATGACCCCTCTCTCCTGCTTTCTGCTCATTCCACTCTTGGCACATTGGTCTTCCTGCTGTTTCTCCAACCTTCTGGTTCAGGGCATTTATCCAACAGCATGGCTCAGCTGTTCGCTATGCTAGAGCACTCTTCCTACAAAAATCCTCTTGGATGATTTCCTCTCCTTCTTTCAAGTCTCTGCTCTGATCTCACCTGTTCAATGGGGATTACTAGCCACCCTCAAACCTCCCCTTTAACCTTCACCATTCATGATCCTTGACCTGCTCGACTTTGCCTTTCTGCTCTATAACTCACCCCCTTAACCTATTACAGAATTATTACGAATATCGTGTCCTCCCCTTGTTGGAATGGAAAACCTACTTAGGCAAGAATTTTTTCTTTTTTTTTTTTTTAACTCTATGGTAAATCCCAAGCACTTAGAATAATGCCCGGGGCTGCACAATGAAGTATGTACTTTTGTTGCTGTTATTCTCAATGTTTAGTTACTTGATAACGTGAGTGTGTCCAACTCCAGACAACCTGAAGATGTTTCTCTACCATTATTTCCGGAAATGCAGTGGGCCAGAGGGAGGGTTTCAAAGACACATGCTGGCCACCCTGACAGAACGTGAACAGCGAAGGAGCCTTGGCCCAAGGTCCTCTTTATACAACAGCCAGAAGCTACGAGAGAAGGAGTTGCTAAACGTCGACGCGCGGGACATCTGAACTCCTCACTTGTGGTAAATAGCAGCTCCTGTCAACACCATGGAGTAGTCGTTCGTCCACTTGGACGTGTACCCCCACCGCTCCTTAGAGTTATCCCAGAAATGGCTGCGCGCGGGGTACCCCACGATCCTCTCGGGGAAGGTCTGCCACACGGTGAAGGCAAAATCCACCTGCAGGCAGAACACAAGCCAAACAAGCAATCAACAGTGTTAACAAATGTCAACAAAACATTACCTTCCCCCTGCTAATTCGTGATGCGAAATCCCGGGACTGTTGCGAAACATTAATTCCGTGTATTCATCAGCAAATTAAACTGACTGCTTGACATTTTGCCCCGTAATTATGTACATTTTAATGTTTTCTGTTGAAGAAACTTCAGATTAGTGCAGAAACGAAAGAAGAAAAGAAACTGCTGATATGTCCTTTAGAATCGAGTTTGTTCAAGCAAAAACACACGTCGAAAAAGCAGTTGTTGGCTTCCCCTCCTCCCTCCGGGGTGCACGTGACCGCTGATTCATGCGAGGCACAAACGCATCTGTTTTATAAACGGGAGATTTCCTATGTACATCCAGAGCGTGAACAGACAGCAGGCAGCATGACTAGCATACAGCAAAGCTGAAGTGACTAAAATAAAAGCATCCTCTTAAGAGCAAGAGAAAAGACGTTTAAAAACCACACAAGTTCGAACAGGAATTCAGAGCAGCTATCACAGCGTTGGAAGATGCTCAGTAAAAAGGAAATCTAGAAAAAGCATCCACGATGAAAAATCACTAAGAGTAAGTGGGGAAGAGGCCAAGTGAAGCCACATGATTATTTTATTTTTTAAAAAAGATTTTATGTATTTATTTGAGAGAGTGAGTGTGTGAGCGAGAGAGCACAAGCAGGGGGAGCAGCAGAGGGAGAGGGAGAAACAGGCTTCCCACTGAGCAGGGAGCCTGATGCAGGGCTCGATCTCAGGACCCGGGATCATGACCTGAGATGAAGGCAGACGCCTAACCGACTGAACCACCCAGGTGCCCCAACACAAGATTATTTTAAAGACAATGCAGGTAAGTGACTGCCTGGTGCTTATAAGAACCCGAAGTAGGTACTTCTCAACCTGCTCAAAACTGACATTTATAATTAGCAAATAATCTGTTTTCGAATGTGTGAGCAAATTTTGGACTTGCTATGATTGTTTGATGAATGATAAAGAAGTACACAGAAAGTAAAACAGTAACAAAACAGTGAAGAGTAAAACAGTAACAAAACAATCATATAATGCTCATATTCATGTATGTAATACTCTGGTTACACATCTTAACTCATGTACTCCTCACAGTATAACCCTGTGAAGTAGGTAATTTTATCGTCTTAATGTACACAGAGGGAAGCTAAGGCATATGGAGGTTTAAGTGACTTTCCTGAGCTAGTAAGTGGCAGAGTCAAGATTTAAACCAAGCCACCTGGCTTCCAAGTTGGCATGTACTGTGACCACAGCCTCCATTTTAACTCTTGCTCCAGTACTGAGAACAACTGAACTCTTACACAGGTTAAACATTCAGTCTACGGTGCTCGCTTCGGCAGCACATATACTAAAATTAAACATTCAGTCTACGAAGTTCCTTATCTCTTCTCCATAAGCAATGCAGATGGAAATTTCATTTATTCCACAAATATTTCCAGTTGTGGAGCTGTGATGGTGGATGGGAATGGAGTGATGGTGCCAGTTCCTACCTCCCAGAGGTTGAAAAGTAATAACCATTCGCAATAGCCAACAGGGAAAACCACCCAGGTTCTATTAACTGACAAATACATAAACCAACCATGGTATGTCCATATGACGGAATATCATTCAGCTCCAAGAAGCGATGAAACACTGAGAATATGGGATGAGCCCTGCAAACAGCATGCCGAAGGAAACCACCCACAAAAGGCCACATGTTGTAGGAAATGCCCGGAAGAAGGCAATCCGTGGAGACAAAAAAAAAAAAAAAACAAAAAAAAACCCCACCGGATGTGCGGTTCTAAAAGCTAGGGAGGGACTGATGAGTGGATATGGGGGTCTCCTTTTTGGGTGATGAAAATGTTTTTGAATAAGACAGAACTAATGACTGCCCATTGTTGTGAATGCAGTAAATGTCACTCAATTATTCACTTTAAGATGGTTAATTTCATGTTGTGAATGTTACCTCAATTAAAAGAAAGAAGCAAATCAGCCAAGATCACTGGTCCCCAAGCTTTCACCATGTGCACAACATCATTCCCTTTCTGCCACATTCCCACACCATACAATCAGTTCTTTCCTATTCTTTAAACTACCCATGCTTGCCTCCCACCTAGGGTAATTAGCCCTCATCCTAGGTAAACCTGTCAGTGAAACCCTAGGTTTGGTTGCTGGCTATATTGTTTTCTAACAAACACTAAATATAATCGCTGAAATATGCTTGTGATGACCCACGCAAAACCACGTGGATGGGGCACACACCATCCTTCGGGAACACTGGCCTGAGGGATCTGTGAGAAGGTCCTTTTATCTCTGAATCCTTCTGGCCTAGAAGTCACTGTTTTTGTGAACAGTCACATATTCAAATTTTTATGAAAATTTAGTTTGGCCCTCTAACTCAAGATAAGAGAGCCTTAAGACTATAGCTTGCCCTCCTCCCAAATGGAAACAACCAGAAAAAAGGTAGGGTGTTGGAAAATACGTTAAGGAAATCTGTTGGGGGGACACCTGGGTGGCTCAGTGGGTTAAGCCTCTGCCTTCGGCTCAGGTCATGATCTCCGGGTCCTGGGATTAAGTTCCGCATCGGGCTCTCTGCTGAGCGGGGAGCCTGCTTCCCTCTCTCTCTCTCTCTCTGCCTGCCTCTCTGCCTACTTGTGATCTCTGTCTGTCAAATAAATAAATAAATAATCTTAAAAAAAAAAAAAAAAGGAAGAAAATCTGTTGGGGCACAGGGCATCTCAAAGCCAGCAGCAGGGGAGTGGACAATGTTTGCCAGAAGATGGAAATTGGGTTGTGATAACCCACACGCCATCACTGGGGTTTCATACCAATGGTGCCGACTGATGGGACGGTATCTCTCGCAGCCCATCGTCAAACAATCAGCCCAGCTGTCAGCGCTCTTTGGGGTTTTCCATGGTTCTTTGAAAAGGAAACACATGCCCTGGCAACTCCTATAGAACCCGATGGGGTTTTTTTCATCACATGAATTTCTTACTATCTCAAAGCTGTTTCAAGTCATTTCAAAGGAACTCAAAAGTAAATTCAGATAAAACTATGATTCTTGTGATAGTTCTGCTTTCCCGAAGATCATTAACACATCAAAGGAGGCAAAGGTCAGCTTACAGCCTTTTCTCTTAAAAACCAACATCTGTTTTCTTTTGAGAGTTTGCAGCAATCCAGATAAATGTAAATAACTGCGACCAACTATATCTAATACCCTTTACAGAATGCTGTTTAAAAATCTATCCTTAACGCTACAGAGAGGCATTTAAACAAGCGGAGACTCCTTAGAGAGGAAATAAAACCAACCACCATCTATTCACTTAAAAAAAGAAGTCCTCTGTCCTTGGTCATCTTACGTGAACCATCACTCCAGGATCAGCAGGCAAAATCGAAGCAGACCACCAGCCTCTTAAATTTACATATCGCTTTCCATCCACACTGACTTCTAATTACTTCACAGAGGTCACACGTTCCTCCCAGCACGTACCCAGCGGCTACAATTGCTCATGTTGGCGAAGAAATTCACCAGCCCCATGGAAACGTCACAGAGATCTGACTGTGGGACGGGGGAAAACACTACTCTCGAGTGGGGACTGCTTGCCTTCTTTCGGCCCAGGGGAAGACGTAAGCTGCGTGAGGACCTGACGTCATGGGATAAGGACTTAAATATATGCCATCGCTGTCCTGTTCTGGCGATGGGCCGCTCTCCCTGTGTTTCCCCGCCAAGGTCTACTTTGGAAGGCTGTGGACGGCACAGCCCGGGCTTCCTGACAGGCTGCGGGCGGACTGGGTCGGGTCACTGGGAGTCGCCTGCAGGAAAACGGACGTGGGACAGAGAGCGAGAGGCCCGAGTATTTCTCCCTGGCTCCCTCCTAAGTTTGACACCAGAGTTGTGGGCCGTCACCACATCCCTTTGTGGTCACAGGTCCCGTAGGGCAGGTCCCCAGTTCCAACACTCAGAGACTCTGAAGCACTAATTTCCTTCAGAGCTGGGAGTGGGAGCTGCTGCCTTTTCTGGCCCGTCTCTAGGTACCTCGAGGTCCTTAACCCCACCCTCCTAAGTCATCTGAAATCCCTTTGCTGGAATCACCTGACCTGAATGCCGTGTGCCACTAGGACGAGGAGGGCTACGGGCAGGAACCGTGTCGTTAAAGTAACCCGGCACTGAGACCAGAACACAGAGATTCCTTGACAGATACTTGGGGAGTGAATGTGCTCCTCGGATGCCCACTCCCCTGGCAGGAAGCAGCAGACACGTGTCAGCTGGAGTGTCCCCCACCCCGCAGTCCCTGGCTGCCGTTCCCTCTGAACACGAGACCTACCTTCTCCTCCCCTCCACTCCCAACCCCTTTCTCCTGCGGACTTGCACTGGGCACTACTGGCTGCACGTTCACACTTTAGCTCCCTCAGCGTGCAGCCCTTCAGTCATTCATTCACTGAGTGTTTACAGAGCCTGGGCTGCAGAGAAAGCATTCTACTGAGGTGAGGCCCAGGGCATTTTTGTCCTGCACAGAACATCTGTGAATTTCAAGGAGACGGCAGGGCTATTAGCCTAGGTCGACACCAAGTGCCGGCCACATGGACTGGCATCCAGGAAAGGGCATGCTGGTAAGCGTGGAAGTTCAAATAGAAGAGAAAATGATTATGAATAAGAGGGGAAAAGAAAGGGAAAGCTACAAGTAGCTCCGACTCCATGCTTTTCAGCAGCCACCGTTAATAACGCATTTCGGATATACACCATTTTTATAGAACTGTCTTTGGTCCCCTTGATGGTTTAAAGCGAGGTTTCTGAGAATCAATACTCCTTCGAGTTGTAAAAATTGGTTTCCTATCATATCTATCTCTCCTCCTCTCTCACTCCTCCTCACACGTTCTTTGTGCAATCTTATTTTAGGCACAAATACCTGAACCCCTGAAATAGCAAGGGTCTCCCATCTCAGTCTTAAAGTGCAAACGTTTGCTCTCGTGTGGGTGAAAGAAAATGAGCTCTTTAAACTGAGCAGAGAGGCTGCCTTCAGAACCCAGAACAGTGCACCCTAAAAAAGGCAGCACGCAGCCACGGGCATTCGGATCACTGGGGAAGGATGGGCTGTTTGCTCTGCACCGTGGTCTCAAGATGACGCTAAGCAGGTGCCCCCCCCCCCCTCCTCTGGGTTCTGCTGTGCTGTTTAGAACAAAAGGAGGCAGGCAGGAGGGAGAGGTCAGGCACAGCCATGCAAACGAGGAGCCAATTAGCAGAGATAACGGAGGGGAAAATGCCTTCTTCCGGGAGCCAGGTGGTGGCAAGGTGCTCACAGGAACTGGGTTCATTATAACAGACTCTGTGGGAAGTTTTTTGTTTCTTTTTTTTAAAGATTTTATTTATTTATTTGACAGACAGAGATCACAAGCAGGCAGAGAGGCAGGCAGAGAGAGAGGGGGAAGCAGGCTCCCTGCTAAGCAGAGAGCCCGATGCGGGGCTCGATCCCAGGACCCTGGGATCATAACCTGAGCCGAAGGCAGAGGCTTAACCCACTGAGCCACCCAGGCAACCCGCCATAGGGAGTTTTGAAAAAAGGTTTTCAAGTGGCCATGGCCTGGGCAAAACAAGCGCTGGCACCTTGGGGTCTGGGGCAAGAGCCTGAGACCCCCCACCCCACCCCACTCCTCAGGCGGGGGCGCTTACCTCCGTGGTTGAAAGCACAGTGTCCTCATCGAGGCTGAGCACGGCGTCTGTGACGATGTTGTCGTAGGGCAGGAACCGGCTGCTCATAACCTGGGAGTGGGCGGAAAGGAGGTAGCAGGGAAGGAACGAAGGAAAAGAGAGGTAAACTGAGAGACCTGTTTTCGGGAAAAGTCCCCCATCCTCACCTTCAAAAGGAAAGTTCTGCCACCACGTCCCCCCTCAATGTTGAAGACGTCCATTTCCCATCAGTGCGGAGCCATTTGTTCTACCGTTATTGGGCGCCTACTGTGTACAGACACCTTGCTAGTCAAAGAGAGTACACAAAGGTGAGTAAGACAATTATTCTCTGGTCTCGGAGGAGCTCACAGTCCACGGAGACGTCCAGATGCAGACGGTCTGTCCTAGTCTGCTGGGTAGACAATGCCAGGGAAGCAGAAGGTGCGGCGGCCAGCCGCTCGCAAGGGCAGATGTAGGCCTTGTAGAAGAAATGACGCTGGAGTAGGGCTTGATGCATAGGAATTCACCAGATAGAAACAGAAGTGAGGCAGAAACAGGGCTCAGCGGATGTGAAGGCACAGAGGAGAGAGCCAGCACTCTGAGGCCTGGGGAGAGTGGACGGATGGAGCTGTGAGTCCAAGCGTGGGGCACACACCACTGAAAGGCCACGTTGTTTCAGGAGGTGTGTAGAAAAACATTTATAAAAATTCTCTTTACTGATGTTAGCATAGAGTAGAAAAAAATACACACGCCTGTATCAGCAGCTACAGCAGGAACAGGTAGTAGTAAACTTACTTAAAAATCACCTCACTGAGATGAAAAGTAAGCCGATTTATAGCCAAATACTAAATACAAAATAGCACATGTGGTATATGGATTTAGCAAACCGTGAAGGTAGTGTATGAATAAAGTTTGGGCAACTCCAGGATAAGGCATGGTGAGGTGTGTGTGGGTGTGTCCGGGGCGAGGGCTTTGGGGAGGAGAGGACCCACTGGAAAAATTAAGACCAGACAGACTTCAGGGCAGTTGGTTAAGTGTCTGACTCTTGGTTTCAGCTCAGGTCAGGATCTCAGGGTCTTGAGATCAAGTCCCACCTGGGGCTCTGTGCTCAGTGTGGAATTTGCTTCGGATTTTCTCTCTTTCTCCCTCTGCCCCTCCCCTTGCTCGTGTTCTCTCTCTCTCTCAAATAAATAATCTTAAAAAAAAAAGACTAGACAGACTTCTCTGTGACAGTCACACCTTGAGCCTCTGTGTTGAACGTACTGCAGAATGACTAACCGTGACAATGGTAAGAATAACTAACACTGGAAAAATGTCTCCTATGTGCCAGACATGTTCCAAGTTCTTCATACACATTATCGTGTTTCTCCTTTATAATAAACCCATTTTACGGCCAAGCAAGCTAAGGCATAGAAAGTTTAGGTGTCTTGCTCAGGATGGAACCACCAGCATTTCATCCCCATCGGTGAGGTTCTGTAGAGCATGTCTGCCACTATGTGACACCTGTCTCATGTTCGAGAAGGACCTCAAAAGTGAATGGGGGGGGGGAACATCAGGCAACCTCATATTCACTCTGGAAGTTGTATCAACAGTTACAATAGCCTCTCTACATTCACACTTGGAGGCCGAGAGAAAAGACGCATTTGCCACCCCCTCTCAAGGCACAGAGGTCAGGGAATGCAGCTGTTGGACACTGGAGACAAAGGGGAAGAGAGACCCTTAACCAGGCTGCCCAGGGTATGCTCTCCACAAATCTGAGGACCCCCAGCCCCAAGAAGCTCAAGCTTGTATTTACAACAAGAAGCCAGATGACCTATGAGATTCCGTTTCCACGCCCGCGAAGCTACTGGAGGGCTTCTGACATTAAAGGATGGGAAGTGCCCACTATTTTCCATCTCTGGGAGCTCCAGGGATGTATCTACAGCGTAAATGGCTCCAGGGTCTGCTCCTACACATCTGTCAGCTGGGTCAAGTTTTCTTTTCCCTTCTCAGGCTTTCAAAACGAAATAAAATATAAAGCGATCAGCAACCCCATATACACGGTGCTCAGAAATCTCAGCCCGAAGCAACTCTCCTGATACTGTTTACATGTCCGCCAACTAACACAGAAACCATTAGCTGCCAGCTTAGTGATGCCCTGACCTTTCCCTTGTTAAGTCTATGGGGGAGAGCTGCACAGACAAGGCCTATAAATTCAAAACAGAATTTTGCAGCCAAAGCAGCGAACAGATCCACTCCAAACTCAAGGCTAGATATGGAAATGTACATACAATGGGGAAAGAGCAGGACCTATGACTTCCTCCCCATTACGCTCCTAACTGCTGGTTTCATAAAAGGATCCATTTCCTTTTTCTGAACCTGCTTCATCAACAGAGGTTAGGAGCCCATCACCCAGCCACTTCCAATTCCAGTGTTGAAACTAGACACTCTCTTCCAAATACCTTGCCTCAGCCACATTCTGAAAGTTGATGGTTTAATAGGAAAGGAACTGGTGTACTCAGAAATTCAATCCTGAGTGAAATGGGTTTTGCTTCTTAGCTCACGTAAGAAATATTTAGCTACCGTATACCAGCTCAACCCCTTCTAGAATTAGCAAACATGGATAGGAAATGACCAAGATGCAAGAAGTTTATTGTCTAATGGGGAATATAAGAAATATCCCTAAGTAATTATACGAAGCACAGTAAGAGTTAACTTGTATCCAGCACCCACCGTGTGTATCCACGCTTCCGAGACATCTGCAAGTCTAGTATTGTGCCATGGGATCTTTTAGCAATCCTGTTTTAGGTATTATGATTGCTTCCGTTTACTAAAGGAGGAATCGAGGCACAGAGACTTAAATAACTCATTGTCGAGCCCATAAAACAAACTGTAACGTTCCAGTGCCTCCCAGAAGAGTAGTGGACATTTGATATCTCCTGGGTGCATCACAGGCCCAGGGCTAAGCACCTGTAATGCGCTGTCTCACTGACTCCTCCAAAAGGGCCCAAGGGTTGGCTGAGGTTCCCCAAAAAACAGAGCCTGAAGCAATACTTAATTAAATGCAAATGCTTTACTAGGTGGTGAGTCCCAGGGCAGTGAGAGTGAGCGGAGAGGAATGGCCCACTGGAATCAGTGGCCAGCGTGGCATCTAGGACTCAGCAAATGGCCAGAAGCTCTGACACAGGTACGGCTGGGAGAACGTATGCCACTTTATCTTAGCCAAAAGGCCGAGAAGCGATTGACATGGCTGGGAGAATGTGAAGTCTCTTACAAGCTAGGTCTGTTCGAGCCCCCATCTTGTACACAAAGAAACTGGGACTACTCACAGAGTGAAAGTAAAAAATTAGTCATTGAATCTGTGTGTAAAAATGTAATACTAACCACAGAAGTCAGAATGGCCCCTAGTCAGTCTAACTAGACCCTGTTTCAATTTCCTGACATATTCCAAGAAAGACTTATCTACCAGAAGAAGATCTAGACACCCATGGAAGCACAAAAAAAAAAAAAAAAAAAAAAAAAAAAAAAAAAAACAAAAAAAAACAATGAATACCCAAGTCCAATGTCAACAGCATCCATCTGAGCACTGTCTGGGACCTTGGGCACTGGCAATGGGGAAATGGACATATGGGATCGTAGGCAGGAGATTTCTGTGTGCCATCCCTTTTGTGAAACCACATCTATAGTGAGATGGGTTTCGTAAGGGTAAGTAAGACCCACGCTGAGAAGCAGGTGATTTTCTAATTCCCACCTTCACTCAGGAAATGCTTACGAAGCAGCTCTTGGATAACCACGCTGCTCGACTCCAGCCCCTGTGAATGCTGGGGCTTTCTGGGTCACACTGCACACGGTGTTCCAACATACGGCGCGGGGCGCAGCAAAGAGCAGCCGGGCATATGTTGGAAATGAACAGATAATGCGCTCATCCCCTGGCCCACGTGACAACTGTAATTCTCACCGCATCACGTCGAACTACAGGAGACTGCTACTTCTAGTAACCCAAATGATGATTTTTGAATGGTTTCACCTAACTGATATTTTTTACTCTGGCTCGAAGATGTTTTACTTAGTGTGAGACAATCTTCCAAAACCTGCTTTCTCGGGTACTGACCAAGGATGTCTCCTAGATGACATGCTTCACCAATCTGTTCCATTTAGTAGCAGCTAATTTCTTCACAACCGATATGATCTACAAGAAAGCAACGAGCAGAAGCTAGAGAAAAAAGAACTCACCCCTGGCTGCCCGGAGCAGAAGAAGGAGATAGCACGGGAACAGGGGCTTCAAGAATGCATGGACATTTTGATAACAAAGAGAAAGCTTTGAGAAGGGATGGTCAAGACTTACAGCAAAAGGGAAAGATGAGAATTAGAGGCAGGAGGGGACACAGTGCAATTTAAAGAACCGTGAGTGATCAAATTTGGTGAGAGGACAGGGTATGGGTGGGGGAAGCAATGGGAGAGAAGAGGACTGGCCAGGCTGCCCAGGGCCAGATTACACATGGCCTCAAATGTTAATTTCAAGCATTGGCAAACAGAGTCCCTTATGGCTGAGAGATGATCAGAAGATCATTCAGTTCTAGGCAAAATGAACTGGAGAATGAGCAAGGGACCAGCTAGGCAGCACACTCGCGTCTCTGGTGGAGACACCCAAACGGAATTAAAGTGCAGATGTCCTCTTCAAGATTAATGCGAGGACGAGCCACTATTCTGAAAGACACAACTGATATGGACGAACCAGCTAAACAAATCTCAGACGTGACCGCCATCAGCAGCTTTATCTTGATTCTCATCATTCATACGAGAATCACTACTGCCAGGCCCTGAATGCATCGTACCCTAGCAGCAGCCCTAGGGATGTGTGTCATTACTTCTATTCTGTAGACGAGGAGGAAACCGACGGTCAGAGAAGGAAAGTATATGCGGGGCCACAGATCCCCTCCAGAGGCGGCGTTAGGACCCACAGTTCCCCAATTTGAGAACCGACAGCTGTCAAAGCTGAGGCTTTTCAGGGACGCGGATAATTTTAGAAAAAGGAATCCAGAGCCAGACACTCCGTCTAGAGAAACCAACACCCCAGTGCGGTTCTACACTTGGGGCCCCTTCCCGTCCTACCTTGCTTTCTCCTTCAATGACGATGACAGGCACAGCCGTGGCGGGCCAGCGGTGTTTGGCTGGTAGGGGCTTGTCACAATTCCATAGAACTATGATCTGAAAGGGACAGGGGGCATGAGACGGCTTGGTGAGGCTGGCTTTAGTGAGCCCTCCACCGCAATTTCCTCTCAAGAGACAGAAAGAGGCCTAAGCAAAGCAGAGAGGCAGACATCAAACTTGAATTTTAAAGAGAGCACCCCCCCCTCCCACCACCATCTCCAGAACCTGGTCACCTCAACCACTACAGAGAGAGGACGAAAAGAGTAACCTGAAAAAAACTACATCAAGGGGGCAGGAGAAAGCTGGGGAGAAAAGAAGTGCATTTCAGAGTTGCTGAATCTTAAAAAAGTAGGTTCTTTAATTCTGACATCGTTCGATGAGCAACGAAACAATGACCAAATTAAATAAAAATGGGTAACGAGCTCTGGAACATTGGCTAGGAAGCAGTGCTCCTGCGGGCATTGTGGGAGAGAGAAGAGAATCCGAGATGGAACCGGTACGGTGAGCTCATGATTTGGATTCTCTGGAATGGCTGCTGATTTTATGTGACTTCTCGATAAATGTGTTCGGTTCAGAAAGGCATACTTCAACAGGTTTTAACTGTTTCCAAGTTCGTAAGCCTTTTTGTAAAACCTGATTTACAAATCACAATGCCACTGTGGAAAGCATATGGGAGGGACACTGATTGGGAAAATCCTGTAATAGATAGAGTCTTCTCCCGATTTTATACTGAAGTCATGGGTGCTATGAGAGAAAAGTGGACCCTCCTGACACTGGCAAGTCTGCTTCTTCTGTTGAAACTTCGTCTTCTAGGTGCCCATGGCATTTCTGAGGTTACTTTAACACTCTGACATTTAAAAACAAAATAATGGCGGTGTCTGGGTGGCTCAGTGGGTTAAAGCCTCTGCCTTCAGCTCAGGTCACAATCCCAGGGTCCTGGGATCGAGCCCCGCATCAGGCTCTCTGCTCAGCGGGGAGCCTGCTTCCTCCTCTCTCTCTGCCTGCCTCTCTGCCTACTTGTGATCTCTGTCAAATCAATAAATAAAATCTTAAAAAAAAAATAAAAACAAAATAATGTCTTTACACATTCTTTAAAGAACGTGGGTATGTATGTTTCAACTTTACTCCAGCGAAACATCTCTCTGTAACCCACCCCTTACCCGTGCTGAATTTCACTTCCAAGAACCGTTGGCTACGTTGGTGAAAAGGGAGTAAAGGCACGACAAGCGAAAGGGGAGGAACGGGCCGATGTTGAATGAGTCCCGGGGAGGGGAGCACGGAGCAGGGAAGAGCGGGGGGTCTCTGGTCCGCGGAGCTGGAGGCAGCGGGGGCTGCGGTCCGCCCGGCACTCACCTGGGCACAGTACTGGGATTTGGCGGCAGCCACAAGAAGCTTCAACACTGGCTGGGACTGGGAGACCAGGGGAGTCACCGCATGGATGACCGCAGTGAATTTGGAGGGGGGCTTTAAACCTGAAAGAGAAGCGGGAGAGGAGCCCAATGAAAGCCTAGAAAACACTCAGAAAACCATTCCTCCTCCCTCCATCGCCTCGCCCTGAAGCTAACCTTCCCGCCTCGCATATTTTTCCTTCACGTCTCCTGCCCTGACAGAACAAAAACAAGGTGAAAAGCGGCTAGTTAACTGTTGCCTGAGACCTTGGTAATTTACAGCTTCACGTCCAGCTGGAGGTTCTACCTCTGATAGCCTAATCCTCCCCTGGGGATGCACCTCTGCTCTCCCTGTGGGTTCCGAGGGACCGAAGTCTGGACACACCCCCCACCCCCCTCCACTCTCTACTCCCAGCAGAGTCTACTCCAGCCACTGACATCTTAAGGTGGATTTAAGGAAACAGGCTCTCTCCTGGGTATCTGAATAGCTCTAATTCTTCATAATGGAGTTAAGGTGTCCCCCCCCCCCCCCCGCGCCTTTTTTTTTTTTGGCCTGATTAATCCTATTTCCAATAATGACCAGCATGTGACAAAGGTTCAAGGAACAGCATCCAGAGCCTTGCTGTCTAGGTGGCAATCCCCGTGCCCATGGGTGGTAGGATCTTCCCCTCGGGGTCTCCACAGCTGGAAAGTGGGCCTGAGGGTCAAGAGCATCAAACCCATGGGGCTGCTAGGAGAATGGAATGATAGGAATAAATGCATACCAGGCAATTAGAACAGGACCCAGCAAACAGTAAGTGCTCAATATGTGTTTGCAGGTAGCCCTCACCCCCCTCATCATTATTCTGGAGCAGAAGCTCTTTTGTGGGCGCTGACATAATCGGAGGGAAAAAAGGACGTGACCCTGACCTCCACCGGCTGCACGCTCTGAAACCCCGGGTGGAAACGTGTGAAACAAGCAGGAGCCACGGAACAGAAAGGGGCGAGATGGCTTCTCCCCCCGAAGGAGGTTTTCCAGAAGAACTCACTAAGAAACTGGAGACACACTTAAAAGCTTTTTAAAAACTTCACTAGTTCAGACCCAAGAATTTCGCATTTTGGTAGCTTCAATGCAAACAAGAGTGCGCAGTGACATCCGAGTTAAGCTTTGATGTCGAGAGAATAAAGGCAGGAACAAGACAATGTCTACTAAAGGATTCTGCGAGTGTTTTGTAGAGCAAATGAGATCATCCAATTGGTACCTTAATTGCATGTTAGAAAGAAGCTGACTTCTCCACTTTCTAGATACACATGCAAAACTTTGCCAAAGAAGAAGAAATGGGACGGAGGGGTTTCCTTTCTCCCGGTGAGACAAGTCACCACGTCTACATTTTCCTGTACTAGTTTAGGAAGCACTATGTGCACACTTCTAACGTGCTCCCTCCATATGGAGATCTCACTGCTCTGCAGGAAATATGCAAGCATTTTTATTGAGTATGGCCTTATTCCAAAAATTACCAAATTCTAAATACATTACCCCATGTGGGCCATTCAATGCTTTTAAAACAGTCCCCATAGTATGTCTGGTCTGGCTTAAAGGGTTCTTTGTCACTGGTTGGTATTTTAGGCCATGACTTCTTTTTAAGTTTCTTTTTATCAGTTTCAAATTAAACAAGCACAGCTCAAAAAAAAAAAAAAAAAGGTGAGATAGTTATAGAGAATATCGGGACAGGGTGGAAAATCTAGAGTCTTTTCCCCCCATCGACTTGAAAGATGCTTTACTCTCCCAGAGTTTTTCCAGTTCGGAACCATGAATGGGGGGAAATGTCAAAGATCTTCCTAATGCTAGCACAAGTGGGGCTCCATGTACAGATTGTCTATGGCAGTAATAGTAGCCTTTTGGAGAGCTTAGTCCCTCTGTCCATTCCCTTCGCCCCATTATGATAAGACAAAGAAACTCTGCTTGAGAGCAAAGACTGTATCTCATCTGACTTTTTATTTCTAGCACCTTGCATTGCATTAATGGAGCACGTAAGACAGAGCA
Source organism: Martes martes (assembly GCF_963455335.1). Taxonomy (NCBI): domain Eukaryota; kingdom Metazoa; phylum Chordata; class Mammalia; order Carnivora; family Mustelidae; genus Martes; species Martes martes. Next base: position 21,418,697 of record NC_137891.1, on the reverse strand, counting down.
CAAGAAATGTTAAATGGATGAACAGAGTTGTCTCTTGTCATCCATTCTTAAATCTTTCTCCTTCCCCTTTATTAATTCAATTTTTCTTTGGTAGGAGAGAGAAAAGTTGAGATTGTAGGAAAAAAATAGGGAGAGCTCTCCTGCTTCCATTTCATATATGAGGAGATGTGAAATTACAGCAAACCCATTGTCATGTTCACAATGGTCCATAATTTGGGGGGCCTGTTTCTCACACAGCAACGAGTCTACTGTATGTGAGGTCCAGTTGCTCAGATAAGAAAGGAGTTTTTTCCTTTTGCAATGCTCTGCTGCATTTATAATTCTTGATTCTGGTACACCAGTTAGGATAGGTCTCTAGACAGCCATCTCCAATGGAGGCTGGTAGAAAGACCCTGCTACAGGATGGAGAAACCAAGGGCCTTTGAAGTCCCTGGACAACATCTGGAGGACAAACAAGGGGCGGCGCTCTGGAAGCAACTCACTTACCTAAATTAGCATAGTAGTAAGGAAAGTCTCCCAGATAGGATGAATACTGTGGTAGTACGAACAGTCCTCCAGGATGTTTGTTCCATATTAAACTGTTACGTGATATGTGCTTGAATATTCTGTCCTGAATAATCTAGAAGGTAAAAACACAGGACGTGGTGAGAAGACCTTGACGGTGTCTTGTAAGGAGCATGTTCAGTCCCAGTGTGAGGAATGATAACCCTCAGAGCAGTGACTCTATCCCCAGATTTCCCCACTGATACAAGTGTCCCGGACACAGAGTGACAGAGCAGTGGGAGAGAGTGCAAGAGAGAAAGAGATGAATAACAGCTAATCAAATTTCCTAATTCAACTTCAGTTTTACCATAAATTCCACCTTGTCTTTCTATGATAGTAAGTACGTTCTCACAGTGCGTAGAACAGCTTCCTTGATGGCTGAGCATTTAGCTGTGGTTCTAGATCCATGCCAGGAAGATCTGTTCTCGGTCCATAGAGATGTGCAGGCAGAGATCAGGCTGGGAGGGGCCAGAAAGCATGGAACATTCTAGAAACTGTTGAAGTTTCAATCTGTTCCTTTCATTGAGGAGGCAGATTTATCTGTCATAATTCGTTTTCCTTTCAAAGTCAATTGTAGGACTTTGGGGTATTAGTTGAAGTTTTTCTACATTTCTTCTCAAAAAGCAGCAAGTTAACAATTGCTCAAAACATCTCACATAACAGAAGAAGAACCATGGCATATGAAGACTAATAGCCACGCTAGTTCATTAGTTTCTTTGGACTTTGGGACCTCGCAGATCATTAAATTCTGCATTTAGAGTCAAACATTCTCCCATCCCGAATCATTTGTCAGATGAACGTGATTAGTCCACTTTACAGATTTCTCTCTGTGACTTTCAAACTCTTGTAATTATACCATCCACTCATTAAGATATGATTTGGCAAATAATTAACTTGATATAGGATTTCATGTTTGCAGCGATTTTTTCCTGTACTCAAAAAAAAAAAAAAAAAAAAGAAAGAAAGAAAGAAAAAGGAAAAAGAGAAAAAGCCTGCCCTGTCTGTCAAGAGATTTAAGACCTAAATCATTATTTTCCAGGGCCCCATTTACTGCAATGTGACTTTCAGTAAAGACCATTTTCAATGGAGCTTTATCATTTAAGGTTATTAATACAACCATCTCATCCCACATAGTGATCGGTAAGTAATAAAGTGAGCTACATTTATTTTTGCAAACCTTATCATGTTTACATTTCTTAATGAGAGAGAACGAAGGAAGCAAGGAGGTAATTTGGAAGAACTCAAATATTTTAGTTTAATGATTTCTGCATTTTTCTCTTTCCCCCAGATCAAAACTGCTTATTTTATATGGCTAGGTAGAAGTTTCTAATTTGGTGGAGAGTTTAGGAACCTAGCTAAAACAGTAACGTTTACTTTCTGTGGGACAACAGAGATGTGTTAAAATGTTATTGTCTAGGCATTAATTATGAGAAACTTCTTGTGGTTGTGAAGGGTTTTCACATGGTGAGCAATTTCGCTTCAAATACCGTTTATCCTAGTTTTATGTTATTTATATCTTCTAAATCTACTATCTATTTTCCCTTTTAGCTTTTCATTTAGATCCACTTTTTTGGCTTTCTGAATTTATGTACTTTCCAACATGTGGTCACTTAAATGAACTCGGATACCAAGACACAGAATAAATTGGAAGTAGACAGCATCATAAATCTGACACATATACAAATGACATGTATCTAAGGGATGCCACAAAACGGGTCACCATCTTTCAGGAGAATCCTCCTCGTTGTCATACTCTTTCTGGCTCAGCAGCACAACATTGTTATTGTTTCGAATTCAAGGATACAAGAAGTTACGGTATTCTTCTGAGATAACAATGAGCATGTCACACTCTCTTCAAATGAGTCTTGATAGGAAGGTATCAGCAAAGGTACAAGGGCCATTGCAAATATTTAATTTAACCTGGGTCAAGCAATTTGCCACTTTTATGTCTCACTTTCCTCATTTGTAATAAAACAATAAAATATCACATAAATTATAATCACCTCTCAGAATTTGTTAGGAGGAGCCGCCTAAGTTTTTACACTTAAGACTTGACCTTTTTGCCTTAAAAATAACTTTCATTCCTGCATTCATTTTCTAGGCATAGATTTTCCCATTTTACACCACTATAATATCACAGATATTACATATCATAGATACCTTTCCATATTAATAGTATTTGTGGGTTACTTATCCTCAATGACCAATAACAGTGTAATTTTTTCATGCAAAGCAATGGCTGTATTTGTGAATTAAAATTTTCCACATCTAGAATTGATACTTTAGGAGTCTGTCAATGGGTACAAATATTTTTAGGGCTGTTTATACGTATTGACAAACATTTTCTAAAGGGTTTGTAACAACTTGCCTTCTCAGAGGTCTGAAAGAGTATGGACCTCATTTCACCAAACAGAAAAAAAGTTGTTCTGTCCCTCTCCTAATGTCCCATTCTCCCTGCTGCTACCCTGGACAGCTCCCAGGATCCTTTCAGAGTGCTAGAGCTCACTCTTTATTGTTGTGGAAGAAGACATCACACTTAGAAGCTGGACATCTCTATGGCCATAAAGAAAATCAACAACAACATACACACAGACACGTGTACACACACAGTACAAAAGCTTTTCATTATAGATGGAACTGGCACCCTTGAGAAGGATAATATTTCTCATTAATATGAATTCAAAGGGAAGAATGACAGGCTCCTTATTTTTCTTTTTTATGTGCCATCTGTTTTATGAATAATGGACTATTGGTTACAGGTTACTGTCATTCTGTGTGGCCCTGACTTGGTCTTTTGACCAACACAAGGCTGCCTCACACACGCGGTGCCACCATATGCCACCTCACTTTGAGCCAAAGCATTCTCTTTCCATTATCTCCCTGACTTTAATATTCCACTACACAACAGCATCAGCAATACCAAGGTTGGAATGTGCATTGTTAGGTAACTGGAGAGGAAAAAAATTGGAGCATACTTCACAAAACTCCATTAAAAATGTGCTGTCCAAACTCCCATTAGTTCTTTCCACACATTATTACAATCTTGTGCACTTTTCTTTCACTCACCTTGATTCTGACTGAGCTCCCATGGTTCAATCATTAGTGTCAGGCTGCTGCTGTGTAATATTCTGACAAACAATGGGGTCTATGAAGGAACGCTGTCTCTGCAACATTTTATCACTGTCTCCATCATTACTTCTCAGTTTGCATACACGCACACAAACACACAAAAATAGAGCTCCAAAGAGCCTAGCTCTGATTCAATAACTCCTTAATTCCAAGATGCAGAATTAGGAAGCTTCTAGCACACCACGTCCCAAGGATGACAAGTACAGCACACTGTAATGTACTGAGTACTTGACAATGGCATTGGAGAGAAGGGGCCCTGCTTCCAGTAGTGTCTAAGCATCACCTACAACACGAAGGCTCATATTCTCTAAACACCAAGTCATCCCCTTCCTGTAGCCTACAGTTTGGCAACCAAGGAAGAAAAACCCAGTGTTTCAGAGTCTGAGTGTAGAACATCCTGAAAGCAAAGGATCCTCAAATCTATATTGTCTAAGGGTAACTCTGAATTATCCTCGTAACTTAGGAGCTCCAGCACAGACTGACCTATATCATCTAAGTTCTAAGCCAGGTAGCCATTTTTGATATGGGATACTTAAGTCGTTCTCATAAACACGTTGGCTTTATTTGTGTATGCGGATGGCATTTTCTACTATGTTCTCTGCTTTTCTATTTACATTGAATTCTGGGGTAATCTGAGTTCTGAATTAAAAAGGGAAACTGGATGGTATCTTTCATGCAATTCGGTTGAAGGGTCAAACTGTTACAATCCAATCGTGGAACAATATAAGGAGATTTGACAGTTGCTATAAATTTGAATGAAGTATATGGTTCATAGTGTTTTCAAAACAATGGTGTTGCTAAAGAACTGGATGGCTTAAATCCGAGGGGAAGAAGGCCTTTCCAGCACAGAGACGACAACAACTTGACTTGAAATTCTATTCTGATGACTATAACACATCTAACTGTTCTTACAGGATAACTGAGCATTGCTAACTGAACAGGCAAGAGACCAGCTCTATACCATACACCATACTCAAAAGAAATGTAATTAATGAGATACCACCTTTCATCTGGCAAATCTGCACAGTCGTGTGTGTGTGCGTGCGTGTGTGGTTTAATTATGATCCTTAACACTAACAAGAGGGCCGCTAGAGAAGGTCTCTCCGCAGACGGCGTATGAGAGTCCAGACTGATGCATCCTTCTTGGAGAGTAACTTGGCAAGCAGATCATGAACCTAGACTCTGGCTTAGTAACTATCCCACTTTAAGGACTTTATCTCAGAGAAACAGAGATGTCGCCTAAGATACATGTAGAAACCCGTTGCTCAGATAAAGACATCTGTATTTAGATCTACACAAAACAAACAACTAGAAACAACATTAACAGCCAACAATAGGAGACTAGTTCAATAAACGGAAGTCCACCAAAGGAGGGCATAAGGGAGGAAAAATGAAAATATGTGGCCTTCGTGTTTTAGAGTGGACAACTATCAGGCCAGAATCTTAACAAGACCAGAATCAGACCCAGAGGTGCATAAATGTGGCATGTGACAATATGGAGGCATGAAAACTTTGTATATCTGGACAAACTACGCAACAATCTGTCAAAGAAGAAAAAAAATAGACTCTTCGATACAGGTCATATATATGAAAGTAAATTGGATTAAAGAGCTAAATCTAAAGAGTTAACCACGAAAGCACTAGAAAAACATAAGGGAATGTGTGTGTATAAATTATGTGTCAAAAGGTCCTTTCTGAAGAGTAGCAAATGGAAAATCCACAGAGGAAGAGATTGCCTTATCATAAACAAAATAGAAAGGAATGCCACAAGTTGGAGGAAATATTTGTAGCAGAAGAGTCAAAGGGTTAATATTTCTAATACAATAAGCTCTTAAAAATTAATGAGAAAAAGTGGGACAACTCTATGGCCATTTCTATTTCTTTCTTTGTGAGTTGCCTAAGAAATATGAAAAAAATCATTCCTACTAATATCCTAAGAAATATAAATTAAGAAAATAATGATTTATCATTTTGAAAGATATAATACCCAATATTGGTGAAAGTGAAAAATATCAGAAATAATAAAAACAAGTCCTTTCACCTATGCTGGAAGGAATATAAATTAACTTCATTCTATTGCAGCAGAATTGACAATTTATTAGAAATCTTAGCATCTGTCATATTCTTTGAACCAGGACTTTGAATTCAAGGAATTAATCCTAAGGAAGTAATCTTGAACCTATGCAACAATTTAGTGCTGAGGCTATTTGCTTCAACAACGTGTCTAGTAATGAAAAACCAGAAACAATGGCAATGTGTTCGAATTGAGGATAATGAAAGAAATTAAGTGATATCATGAGTGGAGTATTATATAGTCATTAAAATAATTGCAGAAAAATCTAACAGCATGAGAAAATGTTAACAGTACATTATTTAAAGGAGAAAAAACACATTATAAACTAAATTTAGAAAGACTCCTCTTTATTGACTGATTTATTTTTAAGTAGGCTCGACATCCAACATGGGGCTTGAACTCACACCCCTGAGCGAAAGAGTCGCAGGCTCTGCTGACCCAGCCAGCTAGACGCCCCTGAAAGACTCTAAAAATTATAACACGTGTATCAATTTGCCTAGAAAAAAACAAACACATATGTGTTTGTGTGTATATATATGTTAATATATATGGGTAGATTTTGTATGGGTAGATTATTTTATTTTTATGCTTTAAGTATTTTCCATTATTTTCTAAAATGAACATACACTCTTTTCATAAAAAGCACTCATTCTAGGGGCACCTGGGTGGCTCAGTGGGTTAAAGCCTCTGCCTTCGGCTCAGGTCATGATCTCAGGGTCCTGGGATCGAGCCCCACATCAGGCTCTCTGCTCAGCAGGGAGCCTGCTTCCCCCTCTCTCTCTGCCTGCCTCTCTGCCTACTTGTGACCTCTCTGCCTACTTGTGATCTCTCTCTCTGTCAAATAAATAAATAAAATCTTAAAAAAAAAAAAAAGCACTCATTCCACAAAGAAAAAAAATTGACATTCAAAGTTCCTTAAGAAGGGTCTAGGAAGGTTCTTGGACGGACAATAGGATAGAAGAGTAAAATCTATTACATTGTCAAACCTGCTGCTATGAACAGATGAACAAATGCAACCGATTTTAAGGAACCACAGGTTTGCTTGCAAGAAGGAAGCCGCCGGAGGCCATTCTGACCTTGTACCCTCCATGGGAGGAGCCTGGGTCCTGAAGAGCCCCTTTACCTACTTCCAGGATGGGGGAAAAAAAAAAAAAAGTGCACACCATTCCTGAGAAGATACCCCGACCAGAGCAGGAGCCCAGGCTCGGCTTGTGGTAGGGAAATGCCCACTGTGCCCAGGGCATGAGCAGCACAGGGTCTGGTACCCAAGATGGCAAGAGAACAGGAGTGTGGACAAAACAGGGTAATTTTCAGTTTTCTTGGTATTACTCAAGACTCCAGATCTAAACAGGTTACATTACCTATTACACTGGCTTTGGGCACAGTAAACACCTTTCCAAAGCAAGTATCCCAAAGTGATGGCACAGATGCCCCTGCGGTATTATGGGAACCCCTCAGAATCACCTTAATGGTGTGTCTCGTGAGAGGACCTCTGCTCTCCTTCCTGTGAGTCTGTAACCCCTGAGTGTGCAGTTTTCTAACTCTTCTCTTAGCTCTTTGTGCTACGGTGCTGTAGCCTCAGGCCATCACTATCTGTTCTACTTCCAAAGGTTTTAATCATCTCCAGGCTCCCCTCTCTTTTTCTCCTCCTGCCTCAAAAAAAAAAAAAAAAAAAAAAAAAAGCAACTAACAAGGGGCACACATAGGCCTAGAAGATTTTCTGCTTTCATAGTGTTTAACACTTTCTGCACCAGGTAAGCGTAATCCCAATTTTCTTAACACATACTTGCGAAATCGATGTTGGTTCAGTGGGATGTCTTGAGAATTGATCTTGGGGTACCTCTGATACCGCTGGTACCCAATAAACTCCTTGTATTTCTAGAATGGTAGAAGATTTCCCCCTACTCGGTCACTATCCGATTTCTAACTAGGCTCCAGAGACAGATCTTCGAAAGAGTCCACTGAGTGTGAAGGATGGGAGGACAGGCATTAACCACATTTCGCTGAAATGATGGAAGAGAGAGCCCATCTCTGGGTCAAGGAGTATCATTCCTCCTCATGTCCGTTTTCCTCTGTGGAGTTTTGTGAGGAATGGAGGGATTTGCTTGGGCACGGCAGAGCGGGTAAAAGAGGGTTAATTGACACATCTGAGTTAGAAAAATTCGGTTTTGTCCCATTTGACCAATTATGCCTCACCAATAACAGAAGAGAAAGCCAACAGAAGTGTACAAAGGACCATTATTCAAGACCAAGAGCCAAAGGGTCTCACTTACCTCTAGTGTAGTTAATACAATCTTCTCAACTGAAGAAAAATAAGCCTCCCACAAGAATTGTGTCTGCTGTCTAAGTGCTAGGATTTTATCCTGATGAATAGACCTGATTGTAGAAGGGATCTGTAACACAAGGTGAACACAAAATAACCATAACTGTCAAACAATGAGATGCCATTTGATCGAAATAACCCACCTGGGTTAGGCTTTTGTACTTCTTAGCATTCAAGTTTTAGCGTATGGATCGGCTAAAAATCACCAACCCCTAACTTGAAATGCCCTTAAGAGGTGTCAGGTACAAATAGTACTTACTGGGGATCAGCTTTAATGACCGTTAATGCATGGAAGTTCAAGTCCCCCCTAAGACTTGGTAACAGCTTATCAGTTGCTTAGGGTCCCACAGAGTCTCAATCTCTACTTGGACGACCACATTCTACCCAGAAGGGAGCTATCAGCTTTGGGGAAAGGCTGAAAGACATTATCCCCCAAACACTCCAAGACATGCCATGCCAGGGACTCCGAATGATCTACAAAGAGCTTTTAAAGGAATGTCTCTGAGCCTCTCTGCTTAATCTGTAGCTGGACAGTCATTTCTAAGTGCACACACCTGCAACCTTACCCCAAGGACTCTTCTGCTCCCCGACCTGTCTTTTTGGCTCTTGCACTTACCCCCATCTACCACGATCTGTCAAACATCATACACGTCCTACCATCACCATTCTCTAACAGGCTACATGATTTTAAAGGCGAGATCTACATCCTGTCCATCCAGCTACACAGTTCAAGGCTATAAGAATGGATTTTACATAGTTACAGTAGTTACTCAAGAAATAAGAGTTGAACTGAACATGGCCAGTTGAACCCACCATAGAGATATCATTATTTTTACAAGCAATACAGCTTAATGGTTAAGCACAGGGACACAGAAATTAGACCAAGGTGGGAATTCTTGGTTCTACCATTTACTAGCCGTGCTCTTGGACACGTTATTTGATCTCTCAGATTCCATCTCTTCATTTAACAACAAGGGGATACAGTACTAACACCAGAAGGTGGTAATGGAGATCATGTAAGTGCTTAGCACAGTGCCTAGAACATGGGAAGCGTACCTAACACAGCAAATTATTACTACTGCTATTATTATCACTAATAATAAGGGTGACATCAGGTGAGGATACTCCATGTTGGACCAATTGCTTAGTATCTGCACGTGAACTTGTTTGGATCTGGAGCTCTGACACGTACTTCCTGGGTTTCTGGTGAGTTTGCTGGGCTCGCTCCCTATCTTCACCTACAGTTCAAGGTCTGTTTCATTTATGGAGCCTATATACTCTGTGAGGAGATTCCTTGTGATTAGCAACTGCCCTCTTGCGCTCACCTCTTTCTGCATGCTTGCTTCGCTAACGCGTAACTAATCAGACAGATGTGGGGGCCTGGGCTGAAGCAGGACTGCTCTGTTAACTGCTTTAATAAGAAAGTTACTTATGGCATTGGGACTACGGCTGTATCTGAATTTCCACTGGAGGGGAAGGAGGTGGTAGCACATTTTTTGACTCAAGCCTATTCCACAGAGGAGCAATAAAACAGCTTTATAGCTCACTTGCTTTGGCAACATCCCAAAGCAGACCCTGAGTCTGTGGCCCCAAGTGCGTATCTGGATGCCCAACGCTGAAGGAGCATGCAGGCCACGGGTAAAGGAGAAGCACTGGCAGGCAAATGTTAGCCTGAAATTAGAGCTCAAGGTCAAGTGGAAGTAAAGTATCCTTGGAGGAGGTAGAGAAACTATCCATGTCACGCATGGATCCTTGGTAAGTCAAGGACAATTTATTTTTATTTACTGAGAAAATTACCTACATTGCCAAAAAAGACTAGAAAAAAAGTTACCCTGCTCAATTTTCATCATCATGCCTTCTTCTGAATGTCAGGGGCATATTCTAAGAGTCATAAAGGTTGACTTCACTGTTTTGTCATGAGCACAAGAAACCAGTCCATTAGAAAAATGCCAAAAGCACCTGTCACTACAGTCTCCAGAAAACTAGGTAGGCTATGCTTGTGAATGAATGGAATATCACGTATTTTTTACAAAGGATTTTATTTTTTTTAATTTATGCTAGAGATAGAAAGACAGAGAGAGAGCACGTGGGGGGAAGGGGCAGAGGGAGAAGCAGACTGCATGTCGAGAGTGACCTGAGCCGAAACCGAGAGCTGGACGCCCACCTGACTGAGCCACCCAGGCACCCCAAGGGAATATCACACATTAACCTACCAACACGCTCCCCTTTTTATACAAGCCACAATTAGATTTAGGACATCAAGTGACCTATACGCTGCCCCATTTGTACGTACAATATAAATGATAGCTCTTGGAAAGTGTTCTGGAAGAGAATTCCAACTGACTGAAAAGACAGAGTTCCAGGTTTTCGTGGCGTTTGGCTATTGCTTATTAATCTGCTTGTCCCAAGAGACAGGTATGCGGGAGTGATAAATTAATTCCAATTTGGTCGGATGGCTCTGCGTTGCAGAACTCAATGAAGTCTTAATAAAAGGTCACTTTTGGTAACAAAACTAATGGAATCTCCCAAAATAGATACAGGAAAGCAACATTCGGCTCTCCTGGTGACACAACGACAAGAATACATGCAAATAAAAACATCTGAGCTGTTCTCAAACAGGAAACGAAAAATTGTAACATAACATCTCCCAGAGCAGACTTGTGGGCTCCGTGCCAGCTCTTTACAACGATTGTCAACGACGCGCAGTCGAGGTTCAGCACGGAGGCAGCTGTGCAAAGGCAGACCGCGTTCGAGAACGGGAAACACCGGCAAGCTTGGGTAAGGGCGGAACGGAAAACAGAATCTTCAGAGTCAGGCCCAAACCACTGCTTCAGAGAAAGCAGACAACCCCAATGGAGTGTCCTGGAATGATTTCCTCTCTAAGACACCCTTCCAAGTCGTTCCCGTCAAATTCACAGGAGCACTGGTGTACGCCTAGAGAAATTACGGCTGATGGTTTTTATTCCTTTTATTTCCCAAGGTTCCTTTGACGATGATACATTTATTTTAAAAAATCATAAAAGGAAGGAAAAAGGCAACATGGGAAAAAAAGAATTACACATCTCCCTTTGTCTGGCCTTTCATGAGTCGATGTTATTGACATACACCATTTGGCCCAGGGAGGATTCTGCCAGGTCACGCGTTCCTCTTGTTTTGGAGGTTCCAGGGGCCAAGGAGATCACATCCCTGAGTACCAGAGGGAAGGAATATTCTGGGGGCTGTGTTCAGCCTGGCTTGCCTAATTCACAGCCCTCTTAGGTATAGGTATCTCACTGTTACTATAGGAAGAAAACTGGGTTACATCAGCCAGCTAGCAGACTGGCCAGCAGTCGAAGCAGAATCAATGACAGAGTTAGGAACTCAATTTTCCTGATATTAAAAAAAAAAAAAAAAAAGCCATATTTGTGGTAGTTCAAGATAAAGTATATAATACCATCAATGAAAAACATTAAAATACTCTATAATTTTTAGAGAAAGGAGTTCGGCAATTTATGTGGAACCTAAAACATTATTGCACAAAAGGGCTTTAGAAATCCTTAGTGGGGACACCTGGGTGGCTCAGCCAGTTAAAGGTCCAGCTCTTGATTTAGACTCAGGTCGTGATCTCAGGGTCCTGAGCTCAAACCCCGCATCGGGCTCCGCCCTGGTGTGTATCCTATGAGTCTCCCTCTCCCTCTCCCTCAGCTTCCTGCCCCACCTAGCCCTCCTGCACATGCTCACTCTTAAAGAAGAAAGAAAGAAAGAGAAAGAAATCCTTAGTGACTGACCATTGCTGCCCTTAGGTTTCTCTGTATCATATCCCCCTTCCTAGGCAGCTCATGAGAAGTTCAGACTCTCTTTAGACACCCTTGTTGGTGATTAGTTGACCGTGTATGAGCAGACTTCTTTCTGGGCTTTCTATTTTCTTCTATTGGCCTGTCTTTCTCTATGGCAGTACAATATTTTGATGACTGTAGCTTTGTGATATATTCTGAAATCAGGAAATATAATGCCTCCAGCTTTGTTCTTTCTCAAGACTGATGTGGCTATCTTGGGGTCTTTTGTAGGTTCTATATGAATTTTAAAATTATTTTTCAATTTCTGTAAAAAAATGCCATTTGGATTTTCATAGGGATTGCATGGAATCTACAGATTAATTTGGGTACTATGGTCATTTTAATCATATTAAGTCATTATCATATCACATGAACCCTGAGGACATTATGCTAAGGGATATAAACCAGTCATAGAAAGACAAATGCTGCCTGATTCCACGTACATGAGGTGTCTAAAATAGTCAAGTTCACAGAATTAAAGAGTGGAATGAGAGTTGCCAGGGTTGGGGGTGGGGAAGAAATGGGGTGTTATGACATCAGTGGGCACAAAGTTTAATCAAAGAAGATGAATAAACTCCAGAGATGTCTAACATATGGACCCCACAGTCAACAGTAATAATTCTGCATGAAAGATAAGAAGGCAATGGGTGCCTGGGTGGCTCAGTGGGTTAAGCGTCTGCCTTCGGCTCAGGTCATGGTCTCAAGGTCCTGGGATCAAGTCCCTTGTCGGGCTCTCTGGCCAGCAGGGAGCCTGCTTCCCCCTGTCTGCCTGCCTCTCTGCCTACTTGTGATCTTTGTCTGTCAAATAAATAAAATCTTTAAAAAAAAAATAAGGCAAATCCCATGCTAAACTTGATGCAATAAAATAAAATAAAAATAAAATAAAGAGCTCCAAATGGCAAAAAATACATCTAAATGATCATCTTTTTTATTAGAGTCTGCTCTTCTAAATATACATGTTAAAGATAATACTGCTCAGGCCCCCAGACTGGTTCACTTGAGCAACGATAACACTAATTACAAGAATCAACCCTAGAGACCTCCCTCTTTCTGACAATTAATCTGAAGGCAATCACAGAAACAGGGGAAAGGAATATGAAGTGGCAGGAAACGCTCTGGTACAGCTTCTAACAATTCTGGATGCGGAAGAGGATGGCTAGACGCTTCGTCCCCCCACCAAAGTTCACATCCTTTACCCGCCACTTCCCCTTTTGCAAATACCTTCCCCGCACGAGGGTGGGTCTTGTGTGGGAAAGCGAACAGTGTCATATTAAATGACTTCATATTCGCCATGACACAGGCAATTTTCTCCTGATAAAATTTCTTTTATAGAGCTGACCTTTTGGATTCATCTTCTTTCAAAGTCTGGATGGGGGCAGCAGTAATCCGCGGACGGGCTGAAGGCCAGAGCCCCCTCCTTACCTGTAATAACAATCGCTCATCGCCTATGACGGCGGCTTGGTTCCAATTAATCACTTCAGAGAATGGCAACTCCCATCCGTTGCTGAGCATCACAGGGACACAGGCAGCCTGCGCGAAAGAAGGGGGCTTCGTGAACGCGAGGGAAGCGCCAGGGGGAGCCTTTCCGATGGGAGCTAACATCATGACAAGCTCGAGCACTGGGGTTTCTGCCTCGGGTGCCTGCAGGGATCCTAGGCTGCTTGGGCCAGAAGAAGAGAGAGCTCGGACGAGTTTTCATGTTTGCAAGTCCTGCCCTCGAAGGCCAAAACCCCATTTCTATTCTAGCATATGGTCTGGCTGACCTTCCTTCCACGGAGACGACTGGCCTCGTTCGAGAAGTTTTATTGATGTAACAAAATCGTCCACCAACAACATCCTAGCCTAAAGCCAACCTTGAATATAAACGGTTTTGTCCATGTGACTGGCCTGGTTGTGGAGCGGTTTAGCCCACCGTGACGAGCAACAGAGGGCAGAACGGGGCTTGGCGTTCCTGATGAGGCGTGTCGTGGCCCAGCTATTACGGGGCCTTCCCGCGGCCCTGCAGTGCAAACATCTGAGCCGGAACCTGTCTGTTCACTGCGAGCCGGGCCACAGGCGGACCAACGTACTGCTCCCACAGTGATCTGTCAGCCAAGAAACGCCAGAAAATTAATCCAAAGCGGAGAACGATTTGCTTCATGGGACATCTCACAGAGGCGATGGGAACATCGCAGGACGCAACGGAAAGGGCCTTAAGGGGCAGGAAGCTCTTCCGTTGGAAGACACGACAGAATGACGTATGCTAGTAGGGAGCACTGCGCAAAGAAGCGGACTCTGGCAAGGTGCAGAACGTAGAGGGGGAAAGAACAGAGAAGCCAGGGGCAAGGAGTGGAGGAGGAGTTTCGGCTGAGAGCATGTTCTTCTCAAGGTCACGGAAGGCTGAGTGCCACTCCCAGGGGCAGGAAGTGTGCACAGGTGTCTGAGCAGGTGAGGCCTGTCTGCAGAGTGGACTAATTAATGAGCAGACTCCCACACAGGCCCCAGAGCTGCAGAGCCTTGGGATAGGCGGGCCAAAGGGAGTAGCGTGACCCCCTGGGCATCACTCTGGAATTTTGAGGCGCCAAGAGACAACTGGTGGGGCGGGCAGAAAAGACAATTTGCTTTTGGGAAGCACCGCCAAAAAGGCATTTTCTTAAGCCAGCGCTCTTGAGACTGGTTTCCAGGCAGGGCAGTGTCTCTGCCAGGAGCCCAGCGAGGACGCTGTTGGGCGCTCTGATCTGCCCTCCTTTTGCAAAGTTGTCCCCGAAGAACCCATCGTCCCTGGTGGTGAAATCCTTTAATCCACTCGTGTCCGAAGACAGGGAGTAAATCCTCTTCCTGCCCCCTCCCCCTTGTAAAAAGTGTTGCAGGCTTTCTTGGGAAAACAGACTTCAGGTGTTCAAGGCAAACCATGCATGCCATTTAGATCCCAGCAGAAGGGCTGAGGTTAAACCCACCCGGTTTGACTTCAGTCCTCGGCCCGAGTCCGGGGAGCTTTCAGTCTCTTACCTGCAGAGCCTCCAGGAACCTGAAGGACCCAAGCCTGCGACCACGAGGAACCAGACAGAAAGTGGCATTGTGCAGCATTTCCCGATAATCATACCTACAAGGAGAGGAGGAGCAATCAGCAAACGAAGACCCGTTAGGAGTTGGGGGAGGAACGAACATCTGTGGGTTCACACCTGCATGAAATTACCCAGAGCAACTCAGGAAATATGCTGGCCCGCGGGCAGTTCTCACGTTCCCTCGGTGCAGGTGGGGTGCTGCACGAGGGAGAGCAAATGTGAGCTTTCATGGGGGACAAAGCAATTAGGGTCTTTTGCAAGCAGTACATAAAAGATGAGTCTGATCGTCCCAGAAACAATTTGGCTTGCCTAGGTTTGGCTTCCAAAAATCAGATTTTTGTGTCCTAATGAAATGTCTTGTTCCCCTATGCTTTTTTTTTTTTTTTAAAGAGAGAGAGAGAAAAAGATCACAACCCATCCCTCTTGTTTAATGCCATGTCATTCAGCAAAGCTAGAACAGTCCTTGTTCCCCACCCCATGCTATTAAAACCAACTCAGGAAACCTCCATTACCAGCACAAGACAACATTCTCTCTCTCCTACGTTTAACCAAGAATATTCAGCTATGCCAGACAAACACTCCTGTTATAAGAACGGTGGACAAGACTTAGAGGGGTAAGACAAGGGAGCCAGAAGGAGCAGGTCTAAGAAATGGGGAAATAAAAATAATGAGAGAGAAAAAAAAAGCAGGGGGCACAGAAAACCGGGGTGCAGAAGAGAGGATTGTGACTTTTACTCAAATACCACTTGGCAGTATCATGTGGGTTTTGCACTTGAAAAAAGGCAAAATATAACATGAGCATCAGCTGTCTCTTTTTGCTGGCGAAGTGCTGGAAAAGCAAGGAGCATTTCATTCTGTTGAGGGCTATCACTTTAAAAGTGATATCCACAAACACATTCCTAAACACGCAGTTTCAGGTTCATTATGAGTTTAAGCAAACTTGGGAAGCCAGAAATGGCTCCTGTCCTATGAAAGCGCGGATTCTCAGAGCTAAGATGAAATCACTCTCATTTTTCAAGAGGATCCAATGCTCGGCAGACAGGTGTGACTTTGACAGTAGCATATGTCACCCGCATTTTCTGACTCTAATAGTCTAATTTAATCATAGCCTCCAGGCATCGGATTCTTCCCTCCTCGTTTTGGGATACTGATATATACATTTATATTTTTAAAGTCCACATCTATTTTTATATTCTCATACAAACTAGGCATATGGGAGTAAGCCAATTTTCAATTATAAACCCGTCATTAAGAAGAGACATCAGGCAAAGGACCATTTGCTTAAACAAGCTTGTACAACTAATTTGCACAAGAAAAGGTCACCGTGAATGGATTAAGATTATCTCCATTGAGAGTAAAATAAAAACCCTCGCTGCATTAATTAAACTGCAAAATAGACCTGAAAGTAGAAAAGATTTTTAAGAGGGCTCAAATTTGGCTAAATAAGAAATATTAAATTATGATGGTAATGGCTTCTTCTTTGCTCAGCAAACACAGGGAAATAATTGATAAGTATCTTCGAATTCAATTGTTGAAAAGGTTGGGTTCTCTACCTAATGAATGAAGGGGGAAATAAGTGTACATGCACGCACGCACACACACACACATATGAATATACATATAAACTTTAAACTCAAATTGTTTTAATATAAAAAGGTCAAACATACTTCAGACTACAGCAAAGTTTAATAAATGCCCAGAATAGAAACCCCTGAGGGACTAGCACAGAAGGTCCTACAGCCTCATCATTAGGCTGCTAAAAATGTAAAACCCTATTAATGTTCTGGATGGTAACAACTTTCAAAGTTGCCAGCTGCAGAATTACTTTAGGGAAGGAGCGGAGGTAGAGGTAAGGTAGAAAACTTACAGCAGAAACTCAAATGACAGTTATTCTAGGGTGTTGATATTTAAGTGGTGATAGAAAAGAAGGATTTGCTGATGCAGAGGATAAAGCTTACACGACTGAAACTTGTGTTCATTCATGCAACAGGTAACGGGAGATATGGGATGAACATTCTTGCCCCTACGTAGCTGTGACATTACTAACAAAACACAGGAGTTGTCTGGGACTGTTTCCTCATCAGCAAAATGACGAGAGATTGTTTGAACACCCCATTATTCTTTATGTTACTCTTAGTTAAGAAAGAATGTCCTTTCAGAATATCCCACTGCTCCAAAGGCTTCCATAACCCTTCTATAAATGAGTGTCTGTGTATCTGTATGTATACATAGGTCTCTGCTCACATGTGTAAAACATATGTTTGATGGGTGTGTATCCCTAGAGACACATGAAGACACACCCAGGACATGTACACATAAAACTTCAAACAATGGGGGCACCTGGGTGGCTCAGTGGGTTAAAGCCTCTGCCTTCGGCTCAGGTCATGATCCCAGGGTCCTGGGATCGAGCCCTGCATCGGGCTCTCTGCTCAGCGGGGAGCCTGCTTCCTCCTCTCTCTCTGCCTGCCTCTCTGCCTACTTGTGATCTCTGTCAAATAAATAAATAAAATCTTAAAAAAAAAAAGTTTAAAAAAACTTCAAACAATGATTTTTCAGATTTCTAACCATGCTCAGCCCATGAATCTGCAAGGGGTCAGTCTTTCTGGGTGGGCCACACATGAGTTAGGAACCCTTCCACTCAGCCCTTCTATGGACCCACCTCTCCATTTGGATGTCCTCACACACACCCATCCACCTCCTTCTAGATGCTTAAAACATTCTTTTTTTTTCTTTTTTGGAGTCACTCTCTCAAGAAACACAATGTTCCAGGCCCTGTTCTAGTCCTGTAGATGTTGTACAGAGAAGATCCTACTCCCCTCGGGAGACCTACCAGAGAATTATCTGGTAATTCAGAGAGACAGATGAGAACGGAGGGCGTCATGTTTCCCAGAGGTGTCTACATCACACAGTACATTCGAGAAGGCTGGCCTCGCACAGTGAGGCACTAACTCTGTGGGTACCCTCCCTAGCAAAACAACAACTTAACGGGTAAAAATGATAAAAACATTTGGAAACATAACGTTTTGGAAACGGTCCTAAGGATATAATGACAAATGGAAAAACATTTGTTCAAGAAAACCTACCCGATCTTGGCAAGAACAGTGAGCGTCTGTGACATTTGAGCCATGACCTGCTCCCTTACGGACCCCACCCAGCTCCACCTTCTGGAAGCACCATCTCAGGCAAGTTCAGTCAAGAAGACTGGGCTCCCTCTCCTTCCAGCTGCCATTAAGAAAGTGAAAAGACAGCCCAGAATATGTAAAGAATTCTGACATTCAACAATCAAAAGACAATCCAACCTGAAAACACGTCGAGGATGGACTAGATATGGTTCCCAAGAAAATACGTAAAGTGTCAATAAGCACGTAAAAGGATACTCAGCATTAATTATGAGCCATTAGGGAAACGCAAATCACCCGTGAGGATGGTTATGCTCGGGGGAACGGTTGCTGGAGAGGTCGGGGAGAGACTGGAACCCTCACGTGTTGGTGGTACGAAGGTAAAACGGAACGGTCACACTGGAAAGTTTGGCAGTTTCTTTTTAAACCTAAAACCGCGATTAGCATATAACACAACGATTTCACACTTGGGCATTTATCCCAGAGAAAATGAAAACTTATTTTCATGCAGAAACTTGCCCATGAACGTTCACAGCAGTTTTATCCTGAACAGCCCCAAACAGACACTCTCTTATGTCCTTCGCTGGCTGGATGGTTCACCAAACTGCGGTCCGTCCACAGCCTTGAATACTCAGCAATAAAATGAAATGAAGTATCGATACATGCGACATCCTCAAGGAAATCACGCTAAGTGAAAAAGCCAATCTCAAAAGGATATAGACGGCATTATTTATTTATATAGCATTCATGAGATAACAATTTTAGAAACAGATAACAGATTAGTGGTTATCGGTGGTTAGAGATGGGGGAAGAAAGGCAGAAGACAGGTCAAGTGAGGGGGACAGCCTTCTCGAAGGGACTCATTCTCCATGATTACGTTTAGAAACATAAATCACATCAAAATCATAAACTTCTTCAAAGTAAGAGATCATTAACACATGATATCCCAAGCAAGGAGGTAAGCAGATAAGGCAGGCAATTTATCTCAGAGAACTCTCTGCTTTAATTAACAAATGGTTTTGTTACCCTTTTCAGATGGGCATTAAGCTCCCCATTCTATAGGCGGTGACAGAGAAGTTAGAACAGTTTTCATAAATGACTGCAAAGAAAAAATGCAATAAAATGACATGACCTGAATTTAACCTAGAAGCCAGGAACCACTTATGGCCATAATAATTTTCTCCTTAAAGTTGTACTGAATAATGGATGGGATACACCCCATTTAAAATGGGCCATGTAATAATGCATAATTGAAGTCCTTCCCCTCCATATGAAATACAGTTTTGCTGGCAATAACTCAGTGTGCCCGGGGTTGCGGGTGTAGCATGGTGAGAGCAGGGGTGCTCCAAAATGTTTTCTCCCAACCAGGAGAAGCATCTGCACCACCTGGGAAACTGGCAGAAATGGGAATTCTCAGCCTCACCATGGCCCACTGAGGTAGAAACTCCACGGGAAGGGCCCAGAACTCTGTTTTAACAAGCCCCACTGGGTAATTAGGATGCATCCTAAATTCTGTGCTAGAGTTCAAAAAAACTTTGAGTTAAGAGGTTAGTAATACGAAGCTTAGTGAATAAGTAGATTTAGACACAGCCAAACGTGGGTTCAAATTTCATCTTTGCTATTTACAAGCTGGGTGGTCTTGGGAAAGGTATTTGTCTACATCTTGGCTTCCTGGTTGGCAAAAAATGGAGACACCTCTAGTATGAGGCTTAGATGATACCACTGAACTCCAACACAGGCATATCACAAACAATCCATAAATGACAGCTATTATCATTACGGCTCAAGGAAGACAACAGAATATAAAGGAAAACAGAGCCGATTTGAAAAGTTAGAAGACGTGGCTTAAGGACTCTGGGTTCTGGATCTCCCACTTTCTGTGGGGTCCTGTGCAAACGGAGTTCTCTGCGCGTCAAAGTCGTGAAGGTCAAGTGAGATCATGTCCATGCCTTATCCACTGCCAAGCACTGTGCAACTGCAGGTCATTGTGAATGACATCAGGATGAGAGGAACAAAAACATTTAAAAAAAAAAGGAACAAAGGAAAAAGAAAGCAAAGAAAGAACAGATTCCCCAAAGATAGAGCCAGAGAGAAATGTGCAAAAGACCCTTTAAAATACAATGCAAACAGAAGCTGGGAATCACAACAGAACAGCAGCTTCTAATTGAAAGGATTTTGCCTTATTATCAGAAGCTGTGTAGACAAGGATGCTGCTGGTGCAGGGTGCCTACTGGTCCTCCTGCACGACCCACAATTCCTCTGTAGTGCGCACAGTTGCTACGAGAGCCTGTTTTCTGCTAATCAAAGAGGGTAGGCACGAAGCAAGTGATACGGCCTCTCATCTCTGTAGTCATACAATTCTAGTCTCCCCGTGATGTTGCTACAGTTTGTCTCAAGTATTTATTTGTAAAGTAACTGAACATCTATGCTATCTGTTCCCTCCAGTCTCCATCCTCATAAGCACTTAATCTTCTTTGCTTACACCCAGGTTTGAATCACGTCCCTTACGAGAGAAAGAAAGAAAACAAAAGCAATTTATGACTGCTGTAGTTCCATAAAGTACGCGGGGAGAAGGGAAATAAAATAACTTCCTCAGCACCTCCTCTGTGCTTTCTTTTATTCAATCAACAAACATTAATTAGTTGCCTGCCTACCGTGTGTCAGACACTACTCAAGGAACTGACAGCCCCGTGAAAAGGCAGATGTGTTGTTGTTATTCAGTGAGGGAATATGATGATCAGTGATTGGTATTTAGCGATCGGATGGAGGTGTGAGGTGGATGATGCAAAGAGAAACAAGAGTGACAACCTGGCTTTGGTGGGGAGACTGAGAAGCAGGAGGAAGGGAAACGGAGCTGATTGTTAAGTGAAGAGCAAGGTTCAGCTTGGCAGGGCGGAGAGGAGGCAGTGGGCATTCGGGGGGTGGGGGACAGAAACAGCATAGCAGGAACAAACACCAAGATGAGAGGACCCACCACAGTTTGGGAGAGAGGGAGCTGGGGAGTCGGGGGGGGGCGGGAATGACACCACTGTTCCACTGGGAGGACTCGTGTGTGGTATCTCCTGGAGCTCAGACACGATCCTATGCAGTGGTCGTGAGTCACCGAAGGGCCTAGCAAAAGAGTGACACGTTCCCAGTGTCTGGAAACTGATAACCTGGCCAAAAATGCAGGTCACGGCAATGGGGCCATTGGGGCTCCAACTCTAGGCTTTCTGATTCTAAAGGGCTTCTGCCTTCCACCACATCACGCTGCCTCTTGGCCCAGCTCATACAAATGCGGGGACTGCAAAGACATTTCTTTCTTTCTTTTTTTCTTTTATAAGATGTTATTTTTAAGCAATCTCTACACCCAATATGGTGCTCACACTCAAAACCCCGAGATCAAGAGTTGCGCACTCTGCCGACTGAACCAGCCAGGTGCCCCTGAAAATACATTTCTTATGGAGCGAAGTCCTGGGCTGTTCACCTGCTTTCCAGCATGAGCCACCAATGGCTACCACCGAGAGGGCCCTTTCTCCCTGACTCAAAACTCAGCATCATGTCCCACTAGCCCTTCAGTCCAAGATGGTGCTCTGTTTTTTATTAACCTTGCTAACGTAGACCCTCTCTCGGGCTCGACAGACTCAACGCGTAAAATTTCAATTATTTTTGAGAAAACCCAAAGTTCGTAACATGTGATAACATGAAATTGGTTCAAGACATAATTGTGAACAGAGAAACATACCTTGGAGTTAGAAAATGGGCCCAGCCGGCCCCAGACCGACAGAGAGGTACGGGCCCCCGCGGAGTCTGAGAATTCGTGGGGCACGCTAAGCCTCAGTGTCTTCACCACCGACTCGCACAGCCTCTGTGCCCACAAGTGAGCCCCCTGTGTCCCGGTGTCAGGTAAGTGCTGAGTCCTGACCCCCGTGCAGGGCTGTACCGGGTGGCCCAGAGGGGCGGCAGCCTCGGGGACACCCAGCAGCCTGCGGTCGGAAGGCACTTGCTGTGTGGACGTGGTGATGTCTCCCCCAGGCGATGCTGGCCTTGAGCACCGCCTGCTGCTAGAAGTTCAGAGGGCCCAGGTGAGGACTTTCCTTATGGTGCTCCCCAGGAGGACTGCTGCTGCTGGTCCCGAGCTGCACACCGCAGAGGGCGGCAGTTGGCTGTGATGAGGGCCGGGTATCACACTCAGGCTTGCACGTTTCTTGGCTACCCACAGAAAACCGTCTCCCTTCCATTGGCCATTTAAAGCCCCTTTCGATGCAGGGAAGGGAGAGAGGTAACATTTGGGGGCTCTGGCTGGGGCATGAGGCCCCCGGGGAGGCGTGGACTCTTACACACACACACACACACACACACACACACACACGATCCCGTGGAAGCCTCGCAGCCACGCCGGGAGGGAGGCAGGGTTATGCCAGCTCCCCACGGGGAGGAAGAGTCAGAAGACACTTGGAAGCAAGCACCCCCATCTGAATACACTGGATCCTAACCCGACATCAGGTCAAAATTCCCCCACAGCATCTACACACGTACTGACAGCCCAGAACTTCAGACTTGCACGGCAGGGTCATCACCACCTGTGTAAGCGAATGAACCCAGCACCTACAGGGGCTCCTCTTCCTTCAACATGGGTAGAGAACCATCTCGGTTTCTGCTCATTGAACAGCAGCTCAACGGTGACTATGTAAAAGCAAGTAGTAAAGTAGGACAGCCATTAGGGTAACGGTTTTTTTTTTTTTTTTTAAGATTTACTTATTTATTTGTGAGAGATGTGGGGAGGGTAAGGGAGGGAGAGGGAGAGAGAATCCCAAACTGACTTCCTGCTGAGCACAGAGCCTGATGTGGGGCTCGATCCCACGACCCTCAGATCATGACCTGAGCCAAAATCAAGACCATCCAACTTCACGAATGGACTCACTCAGGTGCCCCTAAAGGTGACAATTACAGTAACAGTCCCCCTGCGCCCCCTACACTGATTACACGTTTCCTGGGAGCAGGGCAACCACCTGAGCTCGTTATTGCACTTTAGCTCTACAAAAACATGTGAAACGGCCCCACTTTACAGATGGCGAAGTAGAGCAACAAAGGTTTTGCCGGGCTCATGCCAGAGCGCGTAATGTACAGAATCCACAATACGCTCTCTTGTCGTCTCTCAGAGCGGCTAAGAAGGAAGGAGTGACATCGTGACAGCAAAGGTGAAGAAGAAAGATTTCGGCTGCATGGGGCTGGGTGAGGTTGACCTCAGAATGCTGACGGAGGCCACGGGCGCACCAGCTTCTGTGCTCAGCACCAAATTTCAAACGGCCCCAAGACCAACGCCACTCCAGGACATGTGGGTCTCAGCAATTCTCTGGCTAGAAGGAAAGCATTTCTGGAAATGCTACATAAAGCGTGACCTGGGTACAGGGGGACAGAAGAGGGAGGGACAACAAAAAAACCAGCAGCAACGATGACTTCAGGGGAATTAAATGGGTCTGTCAGAGGTACCCCAAGGTCTTGGCTGTGGGAACTAAGTGTCTGCGACAGGCCCGAGGGCAAGTGGGAAGCCCGAGGTCATTATCTTACCATTAACTTTCACCAGGCTCTGCGCCAAGGAGCCTGGCCAAGGGGAGCAGGGCCCGAAGCAGAGAACACGAGCACGGAGCGTCTGTCCTAAATGGCAGCTACTCCTCAGGGACGGGACAAGTCTCAGGGAGCAGAGGCTCCTCTCCCCAACACACTCCTTTTTCCTTCCTCTGCTTTTCCTGCACTCCCGGAGGAAGCCGCCTTGGACCCCTGAGTCCTGGCCAGAGACCCTCTCGCTGCTCACACAGTGCCCTGGGGGTTAACCTGTCCACTGCTCATACTGTATTAAGCTGCCCATTCTCCTGCTCTCTCCCTGGCCTCCAGGAGACACGGCCACAGCCCGATCTTCTGCTGAACCAGCCCCTCCCCCAGGGCCTGGCCTATAGCAGCCCCTCGAAAAACAGAAAACGGACAGCAAATGCTCAGACGCTCCGCATGCACCGGTTTGCCCTCTGCCGTGCTGCAGGGACTTCGAGAGCAAGGGCAGACCGAGAGATGCAAGCCCTTCTTCACGACGATCGCCTCTAGTTGGCCCTAACAGTGCATCGGGCTCATGGTTAGGCCTGATCTTCCTAGAACGATCTTCACTTCCGGGATGAGGCTGAGCGCAAGTCAGAGAACGGAAAACAGTGTCTTTTACTTATTTATTTTTGTCTTCCTTTTGTACCCGTTTTTGTTTTCCATTTTAGTTGTAAAGGCCTGGCAGCTTGTTAAACACGTCGTTTTCCTTCTGCATGCCGGTGAGGGCGGGCAATGTGTCTCCCCGGCCCCGATACAGAGCATTATGAGCCAATCGAGTCAGATGCATGTGCGGCGCCATTCAAAGTGGACCCTGTCCTGGCTCTCCTCCACGTCTGAGCTGAAGAAAAGCAAACAAACGGTAGAAACCTCCTCCTGGCTTCCTGAGGATAAACACTGCTTTGGTCCAATGGCAAGGACGCCCCATCCCCCAAAGAAAACTGGGCTCGACCCAGCGTTCTGACCACTTCCCTTCTTGAGCCAAGACATTCTTTCCTGCCCAGCCAGACTCAGACTCGGTCAGCCCTGGGATTAGGAGGATGTCTGGAATTCCTGCTGCGCTGTTCCCGTCACCAGAGCGGGCACTCCCCAGTGGCGAACAGGACGTGCCCTGCATTCCTGGTGCGCGCAGAAGCCTTTCGTCTGGTCCTGGCACCTCAGTGATTCGGGAACACCTTGAGAATCCAATTACAGTTAATGAAAGGACAG
Organism: Martes martes; assembly: GCF_963455335.1. Lineage (NCBI taxonomy): Eukaryota > Metazoa > Chordata > Mammalia > Carnivora > Mustelidae > Martes > Martes martes. Next base: position 21,393,873 of record NC_137891.1, on the reverse strand, counting down.
CTGGCCCGGCCCACCTCACCTTCCCGACTCCGCTCCTACTTCTGCCCGAGGTCTACCTTCTGACTCGGACAGCCGCGGCCAGCTCACTCCTGGGCCCTTCGCGCTGAATCAAAGGAGGCCTCAGAAGTCTGTGGAAGGGAAGAGGGTGCATCTTCGAGAATCGACGGGACACTGACATCCCATGAATGCTGCGTGACGCTGGCGGACCACGGAAAGTTTATTCTCTCCCTTCCGGGTACATGAATGTATGAACGTACAGGTGCATGGCCGTGGGACGTAAACATCTGTGTGCGGTTAGCGACCTGATGGCACGTATTGTTTATTTACCAGATCACCCTCCCGTAAGGGTTTGGTCAGGGGAGACCGGAGAGGCCCATAAATCCAGATTCTGCCATTTCCTTTGGCAGAAGAACAACAGTGCCCTGGGGGAGAGAGCGTGTGCTCCGTGTCACCTCGCCCCCCTCCTCCAGCTGGCTCTGCTCAGCCTAGGGCCCCCCCCCACCCCGAAGCAGCTACAAAGCGAGCCAACTCCTAGGTGGCCCCCTCTGGGGACGGGCCTGTGGGACAGAGAAAATTTAAGTGCCCTAACAGGGGAGGGGTAGACCAGGTGGCCCTGAAGATGCCTTCTTGCTCTGACACCTATTCACTGGACAGAAGGATCCCGAGCAGCAACTATGTGCCAGGTTGCACACTGAGCAGAGGGGAAACGAAGGCGCAAACACCCAATGGTTTTCGTAATTACACCGGAAACCCAGTCTCCCCACGCCCCTCTTTCCTAGATCTCTTTAATTCTACTCCTTTAGATCTCCACGCGAACGGAACAAGGAGAAGCATACTCTGGTTCCTATCAGTATCAGGTCAGAATAAGTTCAGTCTTATAGGTTCAATCCATTTTTCCCAGAGTCACCAAAAATACCCTTAAAATGTTAACTCCAAGGCTGAAAACCCCCCAGTGGGTCCTCACGGCACTTAGAATGATATTCACACCCCTTGCCGTGGCCAACTGGACGACATGAGAACTGGCCCCCGCCCACAGCTCAGACTGCCCCTCTCCTCACTCACCATCTACTGCTAGCAGCTTCTCTACACACAACGGGCTCATTACCATCTCCTGGACTTGTGCTCGCTATGCCCTCGGCCTAGAATAGTCTCACCAATCTGCCCCACGATGCAAATCAGCATTCAGAGAGACAGGCCCTCCTGGAAGAGGCCCTCACAGACCAGCCTGCCTTCCCAGCACTCACTGTCCCATTGCCCTGTTTCCTCTCCGTCCTCGGATTTACCACTGTCTGAACTCACCCATCCGCTTTTTTGATGGCTCGCTCGCTTTCTCCCTAAATATCATACGTACACCATGTGAAAAGGAGCTAACCTGTTCTGATTCACCACTGTGGACTCAACCCCTAGACCTGTGCCTGGACCATAGTAACCTAAAGAAATATTTGTTGCTGAATGAATACCAGATCTCTCCTCTCATTCTATGAGGTCACAAAGTGTCCCAGGTGCTGGCCACATATGCCAGGATAACCCCCAGGACAACTTTCTAAAAGAACACGGAGAAATCCTCTTCTGTCTTTTTGTGTCTGTGTGTGCAGTATCAGCCTCATTTCTCTGGTTAATGTCGAGATTCATCAGCGGCTCTAAATGCCATCTGCCATGAAAGCAAAATCTCATTAAAAATGTCTTCAGAGAAAAAAAAAATTTTTTTTTTTCAAACGAATGCCTTTAACAGAGGTTTATGTAGAGGGATAGAATGAAACTTGCATGAACAAACATTAGAAACTACAGTTTCTGGTCCTGAGTTTGTTATTAACGGTTTGATTGCAAGCAAGGCACTTTGGTTCTAAATCCATCTCATTTATAACATGGACCGATCATGCTCATCTTGCCTACCAAACAAGGTCTCTGGGGATCTAAGGGGACAGAGTACGTGAGAACTGCACGTAAACTAAAGTGCCCCTGAGAACTTTATGTAAAGGGAGGAGTGTAAGAAGATGGGGGAGCACAAGGCAAGTGCTTTTTCAGAACGGTCCTTGTATATGAGGAGGTCATGATGTAGACGATGTCAAAGGCTTGGCATTGTTTTGATTCTTGTCCTTTTTCTTCTTTTTAAAAAGATTTTATTTATTTATTTGACAGAGAGAGAGTGAGCGAGCACAAGCAGGGAGAGCAGCAGAGGGAGAAGGAGAAGCAGACTCTCTGCTAAGCAGCGAGCCTGATGCGGGGCTCGATCCCAGGACCCTGAGATCATGACCTGAGCCGAAGGCAGACGTTTAACTGACTGAGACACCCAGGTGCCCCTCCTGCCCTCTTTTTTGAGTCTCAATTATGGCCTATACCCCAAACCCATCCAGTGCTTCAGAAGTGCAGATCATTTTCCAAAAGAAGCATCTGGACTAGCTAATTTGTTACCAAAGCCAATGATGAAACACACACAATCCTTGGAAGGGTCTGGAAAGCCAACCACGATTTCCAGGGCTCCGCTGTGCTAATTCTCAGCTATGAGCCAATCGGTCCGTTTTCCGGGTATGCATCTGTAATGAAGATGGCTCAGAGCTCTTGGCTACAGGGCCCTTAAAGAGAGAGCAATTCTGTCACATGGAACGTCTTGTTGCTTAGTTTCCACTAAGGTATCTTGGCTTTTAAATAAACCGTCAAGTAAAACTTGGCATCAAAACACAAAGCAAGTAACTTCCTTTGTAGAGGAACTGACAACTCAGCTGTGTGTCAGATAGACAGCCGCTGAGAGTCAGCTCCAAAGGCCACCAAGTCCTCTCTGGAAGGGAGCTGGTACCCCAGACCGCCTTCCTCGGGGCTGTCACATCAACATTTAGGGATGATCCTTATGGAAAGTTAACCCTGCCACTTCCATCGACCACATCCCTCTCCACCAGAGTTGGTTTGGGGATTATAAAAGTTTTGGAGGTGTGAAAACATAATTGGAAAACTTTTTTTTTTTCCTGCTTAAAGGGCTAATTGATTTCACAGGTGTTTAATTATCATTTGCTGTGAGATAATACCTTGTAGCACCATAAAAAATGGATTTAATTTTCGGGCGCTTGCAAAACCACTGCCAAAACCAAGTGAGAGCTAAAGCTAGATAATTATTCTATAAATCAAACACACTGCCTCCTTTCTTTGAAAATTTTAATACTTGGAGATAATGATATCTGACAACCTTGAAACGAACATGGAAAGGACTTCTTGCCCAAGTGCCAAAAGGCAACCGCTGGAGAATTTTAGGCAGTTTGGTTCACTAACAGTGACTCGGGCAGCCTTGAGGTCCTGCCTGTGGGCTCCCGGAACAGGCCAAGGGTAAGGGCATTGCTGTGTGTCAAGACAGAGTAATCTGTACCCAGATCAAATGGCCACATGCCCAATAAGGTCCACAGAAAAACAGAAGTGAAACCCAAACCACCCTTAGCACCAAAACCTGCCTGAAAACGACTGAAACTCTCTGAGCCCAAAGTCTGAGTCCTGGAATGTGGAAAGTGGAGGTTTTTCAACTTGATCAATGAATACTTTCCTATCTCACGCTTACGGCAAAACACTCGTGCTTTCTGTAATAACAAGGGAGAGAGAAATCATGAAATTAAAAAAAAAAGTTAACAGCTGGAAGGCACCGCAAAGATCGTCCACTCCAAACATTCCAGATGAAAAAAAGCAAAGCCAGGAGAGGTCAAGTAACTTCCCCAAGATACCACCACCAGAGGCAGAAGCAAGATAAAAAAGGTGAGTTTGAGCGCATTCCGAGCCAGCGCAGAAAGAGACAGCTTGAAAATAGATTTGGAGTCCCAATCTCATCCAAAATCTAAAAATAAAAGAAGGAATTTTTTTTAAAATGGGGGAAAAAAAAATCATTCTGTAAGAGGAGTGGCTATTTCTTTCGCAGAGCCCAGTCTCCGAGGAAGTGCTGAAGCTGCCTTAAATAACCATACGGGGGTTTTAGTTGGTGCCACGTTTAAAATCTTTTTTCCTCTAACTTTTATGCAGAAGCTGCTGAAGTCATAATACGTTCCATTAGATGAAGAGTGCTTACGTGATTTCAGAAAGCACGGCGGTCTGGCGGGACACACACACCGTCAGCGCTATTTAATTTAACGCCTGTGTGCAGAGGGCACACTCCCCAGGAATCACTAGATGGTATGGATTTTCAGGTGGTTCGAGTTGGCCTTTACAGTAGTGGTCAAGGTATGAGAAGGCGAAATCAGTATAAATGAGGCCATTCCTGGACACTGTGCTTGGGTCCTCACAGCAAAAGTCTGAGCCCAACACGAGGGGGCAGAGCAGGCAGGGAAAACGTGGGTCCCCGTGTAGGCTGAGAGGGGTAGGATGGACAGGCGTTCCCAGGGACTGGCTTGGAAGTGCAATGGAAACTCTCGCTATCGGTAAGAATGATGATAATAACTCGAACTAACATTTCTTGTGAGCTTATTCCACGCCCAACCTTCGGCAAAACACATGATCGCTGGCCATTTGATCTTCCGACAACCCCGTGAGGGAGGGAACATTATGTCTCCTACTTTATGGAAGAAGAAATTGAGGATTTATCTAAGTTGTCTACATTCATTTAATAAGCAGGCAGGTGGGATCTGAACTCAGGCATTCTGACTGTAGGGCGTGGTTTATCATACGGTAGCACCTTGCCTCGCTTCTAGAATACTACTTGGAGATGTCCCATGACTCGCTAAGTGAGCTCTGTCTTGAGGGACACCATGAGAACCCCTAAGGAAACTCCTGGACTGATCCACGGTCTTTTGGCTGGAGATAGGCCTGGCACTGCACCCACTCTTTTATCTGGTTCTGAATTAGAGAAGATGTCCTTCCTGGGGTCACCTCCCATCTCAAGTACTTCTCCCGGATCCTAGGGAGCAGACAGAGCAGGTAAGAAACAAATGGCTGATCATTTGTTGTATTTTATCCTAGGCAGGACTACATGCAGACCATAGAAACCTCAAGGCCTCTTTCTAAGAATTTATATAATTTTATGTTCTCCATCCACTGCAAGGCTTTGGTACCAAGACCCACAACCCACCTTACAGTTACCTAGAAAACCGTGTGGAACCCCTCCTACGTGTGCAGATCCCTAGTCCCATATGAACAGGACAGGGAAGAGACATAAACACTGCAGGAGACACTGATACCTCATTCACGCCTTTACTTACTCATCCATCCACCCATCTACCAATAATACGGTGAACCTACCCAGGAACCAGGCACGCTATTGTTAGGAGCCGGGAAGACATAGTGAGCAGAAATTCGTCATCGTCACATTTCTTTACCTTACAGAATTTCCAGTCTCGTTGGGAAGACTGATTTTAAAGAATTTTTAACGAGTGTTCAGAGGAGAGACTAATGGTACTTCAAGAGCATACAGAAGACAGTGACTTTGTCAGGATGAGGGAGGATGAGCTGAGACCTAAGGGAGACCTAAGGGTCCAGGAGGCCTGGGGTTGAGAGGAAGCACCGGGAGCAGTGTGGACAGTTGACAGTGGCCATCAAAGACCACCAACAACTTTAAAATACGTTCGGGCAAGAGAAATACACATGCGACAACCACTCATCTCACCAAGTCAGAAACACTCTGCTGTGACAAAAACTAACTCTTACGATGTTTGTACAAAACCAAGGTGGAGGCTTCTCACTGCCTAGAAATAGGAGTGTGGTACAAGTCAGCCTGTCCCGATGGATAAGCTCTTTCTGTTACACATGTGGATGGTAACGGAACATTCTAGATTCCACACACGCAAAGCAATAGCACCAGGCAGCAGGTCTGAACCCACGTTACAGATGGGAAAGCTTGATGAGGGTGAACGGACGTTCCTGCGGGCAGCTCCGCTCACTCCCCCTGCTCCCCCCACCGGGGGCCGGCCGACTCACCTAGGGTACCACTTATTCATAAGCCCCTTTTCCTGTTGCCACAGAATTCTACAAGCTCTGCAGAGATTGTGCTGAGTCCCTAAATAATCATATTTTCACAGTAATTAAAAGCCAAATTCCCCAACTCCCTAAATGCTATGAGCAGCTTGAATGCCTGTATTTTGCCCTAACGTGGAGCATCTCTAGGGTGAAGGAAATCATGAGAGAAAAGGCAGAGATGACATAATCGCAGAAAGCGGCGGCCTCACTGGGCAGGGGAAGTGGGCCGAGGAGAAGGAAGCCCGGGCTCCTGCTGGGAGGGCACGCTTGGGAGCATCCCCCGGGGCTGGCTTCTGCTGGGCCTCGAGGGCTAGCTGCCGGGAGGGGGGTGGAGGAGGTGGCCTGGCCCGGGCCCAGCGGCTGGGGAGAGGCCCCATGAAGGCATCTCTCTGCCCCCATGATGTGTCCTTCCTGCCAATTTAATACTCCTTCAGGTGAGGGGGTGAAAGGGAATTTCAGACATTAAGGCATTAGCTTGAATAGGAGCCAGGAACTAAAGAAAAGCCATCACTGGGTTTTGCCCAACAAAGATGTGGCTTTCATGCATCTGCCTCCTGGACTAATTTAGGGATTATAGGACCTACCCAAGAATCCCCAACACAGCAAAATAAAGATCGTATTGTGAGGCCAGACCAGAGCAAGCCACCACTACCTGGATCTTTAAGGCTGCTAATCCCTTAGGGGGAAAAAAAAAGCTGGAAAAAAAGACTGGGGGACAATCTATGTACAGAGTCCGGCCTCACAAAACACATTTTGCATTCTTTTAGTTAAACCTGCCGAGAAAAAGAAAGCTGATGGTGAGAGTCCAAGGAAAGGGTCCCAGCCAAACGAATGAACGAATGAATGAATGAATGAATGAAATTCCCATGCAGGAACCACAATAATGCTCAGAACAGAGCAACTGCCCCAGCTGAGAGCACAGGGATATGCTAAGCACTGTGCCAAGGGCTCTCTGCTCAGTGGATCAAAGCCTGACGTTCCTACGCTGCTGAGCATGGAGGCTGACAGAGGTTCGATACTCTGCCCAGAATGACCCAGCCAGGTCGTAACGACCACTGGTCATCAAATGTGGTCAGTCCAAACCTGAAGCCGGAGAACCTGCGGGGCCGTCAGCTGTGTTTTGTACAGCAGTACCTAACGTCTTGAGAAGAAAGAGACACAGGTGAGATCTTTTCGCAGCACTAGCACTGAAAATACTGTGGCGCTTGCTGCAACAGGTAATTCAAATAAAGTATTACCAAACCTTAACACGCAGACCTTCCAAGTACCCTGACCTTAAAATGGCTTCTTTCTAGGTTCTTCCTGACTGCTGCTTTCTGGATAGGTTAATGCATTTGTTGTCTGGCTTTCCCTCTCTCTCTCTCTCATGGTTCTGCTCTGATAGGGTGCTAGGAACTCTCTCACATGTTTGAGATCATCCTGGACCAAGAAAAACCGAAGTAAGCTATTGGTCTGTTCAGTGTACTCGACACCATGAAATCCTTCCATGATAAATAACCCAGGAACGAAACACACAGACACAAAACCCCGCCAGCATTCAGAGCCTTCCCCTTGGCGGACTCAGTGGACACTGCAGAATCACAGGGAGGAGGAAGAAGTTAATGACTACTTAATGATTTTTGAGAAGAAGGGAAAAAGCCCGTAATGGAGAGTAAGGGACCTTAAAACTTAAGATGGCTTCATGTTGTCGCTACGTCGAGGTGGAGATCTGGAGGGGGTGGTGGGACGCGAGGTACTTCCTGATGGAGATGTTCGAGAAATCCGTGTAAGCGAACACAAGTTCTAAAAAAGCTATAAAATACCCTCCTAAATTCATGTTCACACAGCCGCGACCCCAGCACAACAGCAGCGGAGAGAGTCGGAAACGCTACCCCCTTAGCCCTCAGCCCACAGCCCTGCTGGGCACCCTTCGCTACGTCTGCTTATAAGCTAATTCATAATTCACACACGGTATCCAGGCATGCGAGCTACGACATAAAACATTTATTGACAAAGGGACCGGTTTGTCGTTTTAAAATAATTATGTTTCTTTAAGCAAACCGGCAAATTCCACCGTTTCCAACTTATTATTATTATTATTTTGAAGACTTTATTTATTTATTTGACACAGAGAGAGACACAGTGAGAGAGCGAGAGAGAGAGCACAAGCAGGGGGAGCGGCAGGCAGGCAGGCAGAGGGAGAGGGAGAAGAGGGCTCCCTGCTGAGCAAGGAGGCTAATGCGGGACTCGATCCCAGGATGCTGGGATCATGATCTGAGCGGAAGGCAGACGCTTAAACGACGGAGCCACCCAGGGGCCCTCTAATTTATTTATTGGGCCTTATAAGCAATTTAAGTCCGTGTGTATGTGTGTGTGTGTAAGAAGAGCGAGGAGATTCTATTTTCTCCCTGCAAATCTGGTCACCCTAGTGCATGTGAGGAACGACGAAATGCGCACAGCGATGTTCAAGGACAGGTTTTAACCAGTGGACACCAGCGTGAAACTCTAACTTCAACCTTGCAAACCCCACACAACAGAATGTGTGTGATGCCGATGGAAATCTAGGCGTGAGAGATGCCAAAGTGTACGCTCCGTGAACAAACCATGCTTCACCTTTCATTTTGTTGCCCTCAGGATAAACCCCAGCACCGCCCCTGAGGCCAGCCTCCCTACCCCAGAATAAGGCCATCCATGAAGGGTGTAGACGCCCCATTCAACCAGTAGAGGGGGCAGAGCCACACGCAAGTGTCCCTACTGAACTCGCCTGGTGAGAAAGGGAAACAGGCAGGGCCGGCTTCCTCCTCCCCCGCCCCCAGAGTCAAGAGTACACATGGGGAGGGGGAGGCCAGAGCTCACCTCCAGAAGAGCCATTTGATTATCTCCCGGGCTTCCCTCACCCGTCTAGTACCACGTACACAAAAAGGGGTAGAGTTTAGTCGAACTGGGGGGGAATGAGCACTGGCCAGCTCACAAGGAAGAAATGCTCTGCCCACGCCACTGGGAATGTATTCTGTAAAGCACAAGGCTTACTCAGTCCCTTACTTATTCAAACTTTGGACTAGTATTTCCCAAATGCCTATGAGACGCGGGCACTATCCTGGATCAGATGCGAACCTACCGCGGGGACTCAAACACAAATGGGGCTGCTCTGCCCTCTCCTGTGGGTACAAACCCTGTTAAAATGCACACGCAGGTCACGGGTAGCCACGAAACCTGAAGATGCTCAAGACTGGGTGGACATCGGGGGGGCCTGGGTGGCTCAGTCACCCTGGGTCATGATTCCACGGTCCCAGGATGGAGCCCCGCATCGGGCTCCCTGCTCAGCAGGAAGCCCACTTCTCCCTCCCCCATTCCCATTGCTCCTGTTCCCTCTCTCGCTCTCTAATAAATAAATAAAATCTTAAAAAAAAAAAAAAAAGACATGATGGGCATGAAAGCAGTTACGGGTGGGAGGGGGCACAGAAGTGGAACTGATTTGGTCAGGGAAGCCCTTTCCAATGAAGAAACAATGGAACCAGGCCTAAGGGCCGAAGACAAGCCAGGATCCCGGAAGGTGTGCGGAAAGAACAGTTCAGCAAGTGGGAGCTGTTGCTACAGAGCCCCCCTTCGAACTTTCCTGACACACTCAAGGAACAAGGGAGACAGACCAAGCCAGTCCGGGGGGGTGGCGGCGGAGTTAAGGGCAGAAGAAGGAAAGTCAGTCTGGCACTCGTCTGACAAGGCAGTGGGTGTCCCAGACTTGGATGCACACTCATGCCCTCTAGGCAAAAAATTATACAGAGCTTCACTTGCCAGCTTTATTTCCAGCTTTATTTTAAATTCCTTACATAAATAAACCTCATTTTCTTCTTAAAAGAACACTAAATGGTAAATACTATTATCACCACCCCGTTTTTCCAGGAGAAAACTAGGCACAGAGAGGCTAAGAGACCTCCCCACAGTCACACAGCTCTGTGTATACAGCCTGCACCGGAACCCCCCTGGTCTGACTCCAAAGGGTGCGCTCTTAACGTCTACATTCTAAAGACTGGGAGAAGCATTATTTTATTTCATTACTGCTGTGTATATTCTGACGTGTGAGTCCAGGCGTTTTTTTCTTTTCTTTGCATTTTTGTTTTGTGGTGGCACCAGATGACCGGTGTCGCCTCAAATAAGAAATCTACAATTTGGCTTCGAATAGAAGGCTAGACAGACTCATGATATGTCCTGATAATCAAGCACAACTGTGTACCCCGACTCCTGCCAGACGCCAGCTTCCTCCAGAGTCTGGGTTCTGTACACAGGCTCCCCAAAGGACTGTAAATCAGTGCGCTACACATCTCCACGACGTCTCAAACAGATGTTCACTCTGTACTTACTCTCCCAGGCTCCAGATGGCTCCAGATCCTGGCTCTTTGCTCCTGCAGACCCTCAAATCACACTTCAGACATGTCAGCAACGCAGGCTGAGGAAGAAGGCTATAGCGAAGAGATCTAGGGTAGTTCTGGAAGTAGCCCAGTGGAGCCCAGCGGTATCTCATACACGCATATAAGGAGTGCAGAGGATCGCTGAGTCAGCATAAATCGCGGTCAGCCTTTCCTACCTGGATCCAATTTTCCAAAAGATGACGTTGTTGAACATGTTGGGGAAAGTTTCTGCTGCCAGCTAGTCTGGGTTGGCTGCACTGTATTCCAAGTTCTTAGGAAAGCAACAAGTTGCAAGCAATTTAATACACTGACACAACAGCAAGACAATTCCACACCTACCCCCGTCCTCCAAAAGGGTGAGGAGTAATGCTGAAAGACAGATTACAGCAACATGTTTTTTAAAAAGGCCTCAAGTACAGGTTCCAAACCAAGTGCAGAAACACAAAAATCTGAAATTTAAAAATTCCATTCTTTCCCAGACCAAGGAACAGGTTCACCTGCTTTCCTTTCCCCCTAAATTATAAGTACCCTTGCCATGCTTTATGCACATGGGTGATAAGAAACCCCAGAGGGCAGTTCTTGGTTACCAAGCCTCATATGTTTTGTTTAGGGAAGCCTTCTCCCCAAAGATACAAGGACTTTAAAAAAAAAGAAAGAAAGAAAGAAAGAAAGAAAAAAAAAAGGAAGCAGAAGCTGAGGTTTCTTTATGGATTCATGCCTCTAGTATTCATTCCTCTGCGTAAGAGATGAATTACCATGACAGAAGCCCAAAGAAGGTCTGCAGGCCAGAAGGAGTGTTTGAGCTGCGCTGTGAATCCCACGCAAACATTTGTTGATTTTGTTAGCATTCCTTGTACATTTCACTTCCTATTTGACTTTCCACCTAGGCCTGGGGCTCAAACCAAATCTCCCCAGTGACAGGGGGGAGCCAATCAGGTCATCTTCCATTCAGCTGTATGCAGGCCTTCACATTACAGAGTGAGAAGTGTATCCAATGGGCTTTCTTTGAAATGACTTCCTTTTGTCTTACACTTCATGAAAACTTTGTTTCCTTCATCCTTCTTGGACTCTAGGGGGCTGGAATGCTACATACCCACTGTTCCTATCTGCCACACGCCACAGACAGAGATAATTATGGGTAAGGTTATGTATTTCTGACTGTCAAAATTCCCAGCAAGGCTTACTAGGAGCGGGTATTCGACAGAAATCCATTCTAGGTAGAGATGATGGCACGCACTGTACAGACTGTAAATAACAAGGCGTCTGTACACACTGAATCTCTAGAAAAGCATTTGGGCTGACAAATGTTTGCATGAGTTATGCTGCTTTAATTTACCCTCAGTTGTGGTGGGGGGGGGTGGAGAAAGGTGTGGGCAGTATCACATAAATAAAGGAAGAAAGTATTATAGCTTATCATGACATGGAGGTTTCCCTCTTTCAGGTAAAACCCAAATGTATAAAAAAGTGAAGCCATTTAAAACTGAAGATTATCAAAAAGATGTTACTTAATTATAAGATATAATTTTCAATTAAGCAGAGACCTTCTCTCAAGAATGGTTGATGAAAAACTGAAAGCACAGGGAGGTTCAGTGGTTGCCCAAGGTCACAGAGCTGGTAAGGAGCACCTCCAGGATTCAGCCCAGCTCCAGAGCCCCAAATTAACTGCTACGAAGTACCCCCTCATTCCCAGCTAGCTAACTGAACAGATCCTTTAACAAAATGGTGGGAGTGCTAGTAATCCCAGCTGCCCCTTAGAAATGCACACACCAGCCCAGAGGTAGGTGGGCAATGTTTGATAAAGCCAACTTGCAGGTGTAAAGGGTAATTATTTATTCAGGATCCAGCTATCAAAGTTATGTAAACGTACACGCTTATACTTTGCGGGGGGGGGGGTGTCTCTCAATAGTACCTAGTGAGCCCATCCTTGGAGATGATTCTGTGGACTCGTAGGTTTCGTGGGTCGGTAGATCTTTCTGAAACTATTACTAGGCGGTATGAATCTCTGTGTAGGCCATCCAAAACATGAAATGCATTTTGTTTTGTTCACAGATAACTTCCCTTCTATTACTCTTGGCAATGAAACCGACTCTGACAATACAAATGACCCTGAAAATGTCCCAAGGACATTGTTTACTTTCCTTACCTCTAATCCAGTCCCTCTTTTACAAAGAAAGCTTGGGGAAATTTACAGCCCAGGAAGATGGGTGGAAAAATGATGCTATTTAAATGCAAAATCACTCTAGCAGACTGTGTATGTGTGCACACGTGTGTGTGTGTGTGTGTGTGTGTGTGTGTGTGTGTAGGAAAGGAGGAAAGTTGAAAGAAGGGCTGGGCGGAAGGAAACCTCCGTCTCCACAGGCAATTCAATTTTGGCTGCTCCATGGAGACAAACCAATTAGTATGGATTGTCAAGGTGTTTTGTATGAATTGGCTACCTGCCCATTATGAATTGGAATGGGATTAACTAGCGATTCCAAACACCCCACCAAATAGCAAATGGTCATAAAATAATGATTTTCAGTCACCAGCACCGTGGCTGGATTGGAGGCTTGGAGGTCAAAAGGCTGGATGTACAGTCTTCAGAGAGACTTTGATTCCTCCAAACCTACCTACTTTGTCTAAACATATCCTTTTCTTTTCCTCTTTTTTTTCCTTCTTCTCTTTTCTCTTTTAGCTTTTATTTTTTATTGTCTTCAAAAACCGCACAAACACATGACCACCACATTTGTAATTTAATTCAACCCAAGGTTCCAGAACCAGTCCTTTCTCTGAGAGAGAAGAAGCCCTGAGAAGCCTGGGTTCAAGCTGAGGGATTCAGGACACAACCAATGCCATTAGCTCTTTTCAATCATTTGTCTCAACTACTTATAACTGGACTTTTGCCCCTCGCTCCAGACTCCAAGTCCATATTTTATATTCTGGGCTCAAGATATTGGCTCCAGGAACCATCCACCACTAGCCAACAGCATCTTTGTCCGCACATCCGGTCCAGGGAAATGGAGCCAGGGTGAACAACCTTATGTGATCTAAGTGTAAGCCACCAACACAAAACCACATTGCCCAGAGCACAGTTTTCCAGGTATGGTGCTAGGAGCCACTGACGCCAGTATGACTGCTTCCTCTGGTCAGGGTCTTTTAGTTAATATTGGTAGCATCTGCAGTACTGTAGGAAAAAACTATTTTATACACACACACACATATGAATAAATAAAATATCCTTCCACATAGCCTCACTAACAAGTGGTATGTTACAATGAAAACATGTCTCAGAACAAATTCTGGAGCCCTGCCAAAATCCTAGCCCAGGAAGTAAGGCCTGATACCGATGTCAGACCACATTAAAGATGACGGAAAGTAGCCAAGCGTTCTCTCCATACATCTGCTCCTAGACTTCCTCCACTCACCTGCCCTGGGGCTCTCAGGACCTCCCCAGTGCCAAGTGCCTGCCAACAATCTCACCTTTTGCACAACTCTAAGTTCCCTGCTGTGTATGTTCTCCCTGGTGGGCTGGACTCGTTGCCAGCACCAGAAGATTCCCACCCTGCATCCGCCCTGCTCCACTGGATAAGGCTTCTCTCTAAGCGCAGGTCTTCTCGTCTGCTCTGTGACCCTCAACTAACCTGTCCATACCTGTTTCTACATCCAGAATGTGGTCCGTGCCCGCCTCCACATCCAGAATGAGGCAGAACTTAATGAAAGAAACCCAATTTGCCAATCCATAGTATTCAGATGGAAATTCCAGTAGAAATTCCAAAGACGTTCCATCTTGCCTATGAACAGCAGTCTATCCCCTCAACCCACTCAGGATTGGCTAAAGGATAATTCTTGTTCCAGAGTATAGAATGCATGGGAATGTTCTGGTCTCAAGTGAATTCAATTAACATAAGCTTTCAAATCTTCCAAAACATCTATCTCCTTCCCTCACAAACCATGCCTGGAAATAAAATAAAAATAAAACACCTCAGTAAATTTCCTTTCTTTCTGGCCCTATTGGTTCTTATGAATATCAATATCAATATTCTTATGAAAGAACCTTCTTACTGAAGGACCGCAGAGCAGGAAAAAAGTCCATTTTCAATATAATATTTCATTTTATGACATTCCTATCTTAATGTCAAGTATAAAAACCACCAGCATACAGGTTTCTGATTTTAAAATAATCTTATTTGATTAAGCTACATTTTAATGGACTGTGTTTGGAAAAAGAAGAATGGAGTTTAAATTCTTTTATTTATTTATTTATTTATTTGTTTGTTTGTTTGACAGACAGATCACAAGTAGGCAGAGAGGCAGGCGGGGGTGGGGGCAGTAAGCAGGTTCCCCGCTGAGCAGAGAGCCCGACACAGGGCTTGATTCCAGCACCCTGGGATCATGACCTGAGCCGAAGGCAGAGGCTTTAACCCACTGAGCCACTCAGGTGCCCCTGGAGTTTAAATTCTTTTGCCATAAATATTTATTGTCCCTCACATTTAAAAAATATATAGTATATGAATGTTGAAATTTTCTCCTTGAAATAAAGCTATGCTAGGTGAATATTGCTGTTAATAATACAGCTCTGAGGGGGGCATCTGGGGGCTCAGTGGGTTAAGCCTCTGCTTTCCGCTCAGGTCATGATCTCAGGGTCCTGGGATCAAGACCCGTATGGGGCTCTCTGCTCAGCAAGGAGCCTGCTTCCCCCTCTCTGTCTGTCTTACTTGTGATCTCTCTCTCTCTGTCAAATAAATAAATAAAATCTTAAAAAAAAATACAGCTCTGAGAAAATAAAATCAAATATAACAGTACTTTTGGGGTGCCTGGCTGGCTCAATCAGTGGCATGTGTGACTCTTGATCTCAGGGTCATGAGTTTGAGCCCCATGTTGGGTATAGTGATTACTCAAAATTTTTCTAAAAAATTAAAAAAATATATATACAATGGTACTTTAAACTATGAAGTAATTGTCTAAGGTTTAGGAAAAAAAATGAGTTACCATGGGAGAGAACGAAAGAAAATAATATGAGGTACATTACCATACCTACTGCAAGAAACAATGGTCCCCAAAGCTTAAAGCATGACTGATTTAAAATAAGAATATCATTTTTGTGGTTTAAAAAAAAATTTATTTATTTATTTATTTTAAAGAGAGAGAAAGCAGGGAAGAGAGGCAGAGGGAGAGGGAGAGAGAGAATCCCAGGCAGACTCCCTGCTGAGTGCAGAGCCCAACATGGGGCTCAATCTCACGACCCTGAGATCACGACCTGAGCTGAAATCAAGAGTCGGACCCTTAACTGACTGAACCACCTGATGCCCCTATTTTTGTGTTTTTAAGGCTGTGCTTCTTACTTAAAAAAAAATAAAATAAAATAAAAATCAGATTTAGAAAACGGAAAACTTTATTCAAAGGTGACCCAATTATTTATAAATTATTTCCGTGATGACTCATTTTCTTAACATGTAAGCAAAACTAAAATTGAAGCAATTAACTATGACAATATGACGAAATCTCTCAAATCAGGGTAAAACAGGATATGTGGTCCCATTAAAAATCCACTTTCAGCCCCTAATCTGCCCCGATGATTTTCCAGGTGTGGGTCTCCTTTATTCAAACATCCGAGAATCACTACGTCTGGGCATCTGTTCATATTCAACATTTGCTGCCAGTCTGTTCTTTGCTAGAGACTCTTCTAGGCACAGGTAACACAAAGTTGTCCTCTGGGGGGCTGATAATCAGTGTAACAAGTGGGCACCAAAGAGAAAGAGGAAGGAAAGGCCCAGTGGTGATGTTTGTATCTTGGATGTTGCCAATTTCTAGCACACCCTCCAAAGTCTTTACCAGTTCCCACAGAGTGACTCTGCTAACATTGAGTTCCAAATTGTGGACATGTGGCTCATTTATAAACAATCTCCAGCTCTGCACTTTTTTGTCTTGTTATGCAACCTGTTCCAGAGTGGCTGCCTCTTCCCACTGCAAGTGCTAGAAAATATAAACCAATTTTACCATTCCGCAAAGCATCGAGAGACTGGGAGCCTGCTGAAAGTAGGGAACTATGTCATTCTATTTTGTGTCCGGCATCCATCTCAGCACCCAGCAGGTGCACCATAAATGCTTCATGAGAAAAAAAGGAAAGACAGAAAATGAAATTTACCTTAATGACTCAGTTAGAAAAATCACATATTATAAACAGGACTCAGAGGAATGCCAACTGAGTTTCCATTCTAGGGTAAAGCAATAGAGAAGAAAAAGAAAGGGAATGGATAAATATTAGCTGATTTTTAACTCCAAGGCCTGAGCTCAAGTTTTTGCTTTTTAATGGCATTTTCCTATGCATCGCCTATGTCTCATAGAATTACTTAAAAGCATCCTTCTTCAGTTGTGACTGGATCCCCGTATGGTTTCCTGACCATAATCAAGAATCAGCTCTTCTAGTACTTTATTTTACTGTACAGTCATTTGAGGAGTATGGGACCATCTGAGCACATCCCTGGAACAATGAACCTCAAGAAAGAATCGCAGTTCCACAGCTTTCTGCATCAATGCGGATACTGGAATACTCTGACCCCAACGATAGGATCAAGTGATAGAAGAACTCTTCCTTCAGAGAGCCGAGCAAGAAACTCTCATCCCCTGCTCTGTGAGGGGCTTCTGCACACATCTGTTTCAGCTCAGTCCCCCAGAGATGTCTAAAATCTAATTAACCAATTAATTTGCAAATATATTCTAATTTATTCAAGGAAGATTTTCTTGGGTGTTAAATTATCTGACAGTGAACCATATGCACTACCAGAGCAGGACCTCACTGAAATACCGCAGGTTACCCCAATGCAAGCATGACTGTGCATCCTCGGGTCCAGGAAACATTCTATCCCCTAATGGGAAAGCGAGCCGGCATTTCCTCCAGCCTGATTAAGTTGTGCATGCCTTGGTGAAGCATTGCTGAATGCAACTGAGAGAGCAGAGGGGTGATGAAGCCCACTCAAGCGTGTTTCCTGGCCATGTTCCCCCAGTGTCCCCCGGGGTAGTGCTGGTGGTGTGGGCATGGTTACCAGCGGCCAAGAAATGGGAGAAAAAGGATAATGCGATGATGTGTTTATCTGAATCGGTCTTCCTAGGGTGGGAGAAGGGAAATGTAAGGTATAGAAAAAGTATGCTCCATCATACTGGGAATTACGAACTGCTGTTAATTTGCATGCAGAACTCTGTTCTACAACAACACAGCCACAGCGGGCAACATTGTTTACTCAGACAATCAAGTCATAATTTACTGAACTTGTGGATTAAAGGAAAAAAAAAAAGATCGGATGTTCTTAATTGCTACATTGCAACATTTTATTCAGCTCAGTGACTGTATAGCTACAGATAAGAATTGAGAATAACACTATCAAATGTTAAGGGGATTACCTAATTTACAAAAGGAAGAGTATCTCAATGCACACTTTGTTACCTAAAAATACTGAGTGTGGATTTTAATATGTTTACCATGAGATGTTTGATAGCTACTAATTGTATAGCATTAAGGGAAAAAAAAGTTGACTTCTTTTGGTTATTGGTATTTTATTCAAAAGATAAATTGCTTTTAATATAAGCAATATGGAAAAGAAAGAAATGGCAATATCATATGATGCAATTTGGTATCTGATTTCTGTAATACACATTCTTTCACGGTTCACTCCATTCCCAAGACTTCTAAGCCCTTAAAATAAGACACTGAGCTAGAGAAAAAAACTAAAAGGAAATGCCCAGCTTAAGGTTGAGGAAGCCAAGATGGAATTTTACGTAATTCTGAATTTTGTACAAGGACTAAGGAGAAGTTAAGAAGGAGGGTTTTAGAATTTTTATAGTAAATACTTGGGTTGGTCCGTTCAAAATAGTTCCCTAAAAGGGAAATCTCAGAACATAAAACATTTTTGAAGGTAATTATAATTTCTGCTGACCTGGGAGAGATTAAACTGGGAGAAAATTAGCAAGCACAGTTAAGACCAATGCTGACCTCTCTCTCACTTGTAAAAAGAGAACCGAAAATTTATCTATAGATGTGCATGTCCATAGGATCCGAGTGATTTCTGAGATCCGTATACAGGTGATAGTTTATCAAAATTTAAAAAGGACTCATTTGGTACTTCTGGTTTGCATTTCTGGTTTGGTTTGTTCAGAATGCCAAGATAATACAACCCACGAAGCCTATCTCCCTCCATCCTGAAACACAGGAGGGAGTAAACGCAAGGTTAGCAGTGGTCTGGGTGAATTTCCCAGGTACCTCCTTTGCTCCAAACACTTTAGTCCTCTTCACCCTGGTTAACCTCAGCATTAATTTACCTGTCAGTCAGCGCCTGAGTAAAGCTGGAAATGAGTTGGTCCAATTGAGTCTATGAGAAATTCCCAAATTTTAAATAATCATTATTTTCTGAAAGAAATGAACGCAGAGGTGCAAAATAGTTCTGGTTGACTATTTCATAATGCATAATCAAGAGTGGATACATATTGAAAAGTTTCACAATTTATCCAACTATCCCTTCCCCCCAGTTATCCTGGGTCGTTAGCTAAATGAGCGATCATACTTTCCCACCAACCGATCTCCTAACTCTTACTCACGTGTCCGTAAAGATGTGGGCAACGCTTCACTGACAACACGAACCTCAGAAAGTCTCTCATCCAAATGGATTCCAATACTAGTGATCACAGAAACTAGTAAATACATTCCTTTTCCATCTTCCTTAGTGTCCAATTATAGATACAGGTGACTGACTGCATTTTACAAATTACTCTATCCAGCTTCTAACATTGCTTTATTCCCTGAATTTCTTCTCTGCAGTGGTCCATTAGAAGATCCTACAATGGGGTTAGCCTTCTTTCTGCATAGAGAAGCTGCAAAAGGGAACGATTTTAAACTGCAGCTTGCAGAAGAAATATTAAGATGTTGGTCAGGTTTTCCATGGATGAGACATCTAAGGAGGCTGTCAGCAGCAATGGTGGTACTCCTCTCTACCCAGGATGATCGGTTCACGGTAAAGGATAAAGAAGGAAAAAGCCTCTGTATGGGTCCCTTCCAGCCTCTTGCTTCTCAAGCAACAGCTGGGATTTCAGAGCCCTCGCTGCTAATCCCACATGCAAAACTGTTTTTAGGCAATGTTCCAACTGCGTTTAGTGACTGGTCGGGGTCACTCTTTTGTTTGCTATATTTCTATGACATTTAAGGGAGCAAAATAATCAGTTGTCAAGCCCCACCTGGAGGGGAAGCGCAGTGGAGGGGAGGAGGAAAAACAAGGAGGGGGAAGAATACAGCAGGAAACCGAGCAAACGTGTATCAGGACCCAGGATTTCAGGCTTCCAGTTCAGCAAATGCCTGTCCGGAGCTTCTTCCCACACAAGCAGTGGACAGTGGCTATGGCTCTGCAGCAGCAAGTACAATCAAGCCCTCAATTCAAACCTCCCAGGTGGTGAAGAAGGCAATTGCCTAACGGAAAGGCAGATGCTACAAATGATAAGGACCCAACTGAGGCTTTCTTCCGAACATAAACAATTCAATTCATGCAACAAGTATTCTCAGCACTGAGACGTGCCAGGTACGGTGCTAGATGCCCACCACACAGAGATGAATGACATTCGGGCCTTGACCTAGAGGAGCTAAGAGTCTAACCACCTAACTGTTAACCAAACAGCGACAATAAAAGGCGATAAATACCAAACGCTGTAAGTGTACTCACACTGTATATCAGGGTACACTGAGACTGAGAAGCATCTCATTCTCAGGGGGCGGATCCAGAGGCACTGACACTTGAAAGGACAGGAACCTTAAAGGGCTAGGAGGAGCAGCACCGGGAAAGGAGGAAATACACTTGTGCAGTAGGAGAGAATGCAAATGAGCACGAGAAGTGAGCACTTTGCAGAAGAAACAGGCAGAAGCAGAGAGCGATTTATTTCAGAAGCATTCAAATTCAAATTCATTTTAAAAGATGCTAGACTCTAGACCCAGAGGCTGGAGAAGGATTCCTGTAACACTGCTTTTTAAAAATGCCCCACATATGTGGTCCAGTGGGAGTTAAGAGAAATGTGTTCCATTCCTTGTCACGAAAACAGAGTTGGGATCCTTTGCCATTTTTGAAAAGGATTTTCTACCTGGTGCTAGAGGTAAGGGCATGGGGTAAAGAATTACCAAGGAGGATGAGGAGGAATGGGGGTGACGGGGAAGCATCTCATTGCAGAAGATCTGAATAGTCGGAACTTTTTCTAGGGGTCCTTTTCCTGGTACAGTCGGGAAGCAGACCCAACAGCCAGTAAAGAACCGGACACAGACGTGGAATTAAAACGATGGGGGCTCCTGGGTGGCTCAGTGGGTTAAGCCTCTGCCTTTGGCTCGGGTCACGATCTCAGGGTCCTGGGATCCAGCCCCGCATTGGGCTCTCTGCTCAGAGGGGAGCCTGATCCCCCGCCTTCTCTCTGCCTGCCTCTCTGCCTACTTGTGATCTCTGTCTGTCAAATAAATAAATAAAATCTTAAAAAAAAAAAAAAAGGTGACTGATGACCAGTAGTTGGGAGATTCATTTATCTGTCTATCATTCATTCTTCATTCAACACCTATTTACTGAGTATGTAGTAAGTCCCAGGTACTATTCTAAGGTAGCAAAGCTACAATAACACAAGGAAAACTGTAAAGCACAGACCCTGGGCTCCTAGACTGTGGTTAAGGGGAGGACATTAAAAAAAGAAAACGATACAGCCAGTCAGAGAGAGGCCCTGCAGGTGTGGCAAACTAACCAAGTCACAGAGGCTTGATTTAAGCAGCCCCAGCGACCCAGCACACGGAGGATCCCGTAGCTTAATTACAGTCTCTCCGGCACCCTGTTCTCCTTTCAATCCTTCAACTTTGCCCAGTGCAGATGTCAACGTCTGCAGGCACCAAAGGCCAGCGCAGCCGACATGGTGAGGCCCTCGCTGGCCTCATACGGGGAGGTCAGTGAATTAACGAGGAACCTGATGTAGGGCTTCAGAGTTGGACCCACTGCTCCAAGAAAAGCCCCGGGGAGGGGTAGGGGAAGCAAGCCCTGGCCAACTCAATACAAAACCACAGGAAGTAGAGGACCTCGCCGGCCAGATTCTATAAAATTGAGACTTGTTCCCACTGCAGCACAACCACAGCTAAGCTGAGGTGAGAAAAAATAATTAGGTCCCAAATCTGCATTAAAACATTTTTGCAGGATTTTGTTCTTGAAGTGGAAAACTGTTCCCACAAGGTCTATTTTTAACCATTTTATTTTAAAGAGATCAGAAAACCTCTTCGTGTTGAAATTTCTCAGTGGGAAATCTTACAGTAACGTTACTTAAAGCCAGCCTAATGATGACAAAGCAGAGGAAACGGGTGACTGCGCTAAGTCTGCGGAAAGTCACCAGCCCCTCACCCTCCGAGGGGAGGCACGGCTTAGGGGGCCATGAGCAACACAACATAATGTACATTTTATTTCCGATCCCGTTCGGTTATCAGAACATCCAAGTCAAACAGAAACTCCTATTTTGGAAAGGTACTCCTTCAGAATCAACTTTTCCTTCCAACTACCAGTTATTTTTTGTTTCTTTTTTTTTTTTTTAACTTTTTCACCAAAATGAGGCAAAGGCAATATCTGAAGTAACTGATGATACGTTGGTGATCATCAACTGAGGTTTGTGAATCTTGGTGAGTTAACCTTGCGGTGTCTAGGACTTCACTGAGAAAAATAAATATTCAACTTATTAACCAGAATCTGATTTTTTTTCAAGATTTTATTTATTTATTTGACAGAAAAAGACACACCGAGAGAGGGAACACAAGCTGGGGCAGTGGGAGAGGGAGAAGCGGCTTCCCGCAGAGCAGAGAGCCCGATGCGGGGCTCGATCCCAGGACCCTGGGATCGTGACCTGAGCCGAGGGCAGACGCTTGACGATGGAGTCACCCAGGCGCCCCAACAATCTGATTTTCTGTTAGAGGCCCAGTTAAGGAATGTGACTATTCCGACTATATGCTGCACTCAAATCAAAAGAGAAACCCACTGGAAGTCGAGGACAGAGTTCATTAATTCAGCACCTACTGTATGCTACCAGGTACTAGAGATCCATCACTGAAAATAAACTCTCGCCCACATGGAGCTGTATTCTCATCATTAACTACACAAAGAATCCTCTAGAAATCAGATATCCTGGCATAAAGATGGCCAAGTTGCTTGTGACTCAGTTTAAACTCTCTCAAGGGCGAGTCTGAGGAGAACGAGGGTAAAGGAAAGAGGATAATGACTCCACGATCACTGCGCAGAGAAACATCCACTGTTCTAAAGGCCACTGGCTCAAAGCCCCCCTCCTCTTCGTCCCACAACCACACAAGTCCAGGTTTACAATCTTCCCATGACTCCATTCTGGAACCGGAGAAGTACGACAAACAGGCTGGGCCATCTAAGGGTGGCGCCCATCAGCCTCAGTGAGACTGTGCAGCTGTGATGACAGAGGACCTCAGCACCTGGATGGACGGTTTTCCACGACATGACCGGTGTGGGTCGGCCACACCGTCCGACGTGGGCTACGCTCCGCATCCACGCCAGGGGACCCAGGCTAGAGGCAGCCTGCCCCGACGACATGACTGTCTTCCCAGCGGAAGGAGGAGAGAGACGGGCAGGGCCATTCGATGGCTCCTCCAGCTTCTCCTCCTAACTGGCACAGGTGACATTTCATTGGCCAAAGCCGCTAACACAGCATGAGGTCAACCGGGCAGGAATATATTATTATCCCGCAGGCAGGAGTGGCGAACAAAACAATCGATGATGGGTAGGTTGTAGCGTTTATCGGAGTGAAGCCAACTACCAAAAAAGATGTAGAAAACATTTCCAACCCTTCAATTTCCCCAAACTTGTGATTACTATTAAATTGTGACCGAATCTTCTGAAGGGAAATAACTCCCTTTCACATCGTAATTCCTCGCCAGACCAGAAGCACACAGGATGGAGAATGAAACAAAAACAGAGCCCGGAGAAGTTAGAGGAGACTAATTTTTCCTTCTGTGGTTAGATGTCAAACGATTTCTTTTCCCCCTCAATCATTCCCTTCCACATGAAGGAAAAGGAACTCGAGAAATTACAGTGTGGAAGATTGCGTTTTACTTTGCAGCTAGTAAATTCTGAGAGCCACGTGATGCGTTACACCGCCAGGTGGAAGGAGACGACGGGGCTGGGGCAACACGAAGCTCTTGAATTTTCATTCTGCAGCAATTACATGGAATCGTATTAGGGGAAAGACACACCTGAACAATTCAAAAGGCCGTCCTAGCCCTTCTGGTTTCTTAGCAACGTGCTGAGGAATAAACTTCCGCATTTAGCCGCATGGGCTCCTACCCTGCAAAAAAACTTTTCGGTGCTGATTTCTGCTACTGTAAGGCTTGGCGAAGGTGTTCTGTGACACTTAAAGAAATCCAGCAGACACAAGGTTCGTTTAAACTCTCTGAAAGTAGAGTGAGCAAGTGCCACCCAGGGGGAAGGACGATCTCCTGGTTTTTCCCAAGAAACACAAAGGAGAACCAGACATTATTCAGTTCAGTCTCTGGTCCCTCCTGAAAAGATGTAGTCCTAAAAAAGATCCGTGCTGGTATTCTTTCAGCTGGAAATGGGAGAGCCTATCACTTCGGATTAAAAATTCATGGTGTGCCTGGCTGGCTCAGTCAGTCAAGTTTTGAATTCTTCTGCTTTTGAATTGGGTGAGGGGTTTAGGAACAGATCTTCCCTGTAAAATAGAACTACCTAGTAGAAGTCAAATGCAGGTTACTAGAATGTATGCTCAACTAGGGCAACAATATTATGGTCTAGTTCAGGTTTCATTAGAACACACAGCTAATACTTGTTTGTACACTGCTATGGATCCTAATTGTGCAGAACAGCAGAAATACACAGCTGCAACAGAAATGGTAGAGCCGAAAATACTGACCCTCTGACATTCAGAAACACAAAAAGTCTGCAACTGCTGGCCCAGCTCATTACTGTATGCACAGCTCCCCAAGCCATGCCTGGCTCATTTGGGTGGGCTCCCTAAGTATTTGCCGAATGGATGAATGAATGAATGAATGACTTTTGCTTTTCAAGCCAAGCTGGCCAACACTGTCCACTCATTCAGTGTTCACGGTCTTGCAGCCGCCTGAGCTGGTGAGTGGTGCTGGTTTTTGATGGTGACACTGGAGTTAGGCGGCATGAGTCAACGGGTAGAGCAAACCACTTCTGTGGTTCCAGGACAGAGGCCAACCCTTGCCAGACGACTGGTTTGTAGCAACGTGGAAACTAAGCCACATTTCTGCAAAGACTGCATTGAGGAACTCCAAAGACAACTAAGCTGGCTGGTCTCTCAAACCCAAGTCACTGCCTGTCCTTAAAAAAAGGAAAGAAAATGTAGGTTGGCCAATATTGCTTTCCCCTTTCAAAGGCTGGCAGTGATCTTGTGGTTGAAGTGATGAGCTGCCCTGAAAAAAAGGAAACCACAAAGCCACGCCCACCACTCCTCCCGAACTAGAGTTGCTGCCGCATAGAACAAATCCAGGTCTTCTTCCAAAGATTTCCCTGGGATGGTCCTGGCATAAAGCACCTTCCCCAAACATTATTCCCTTGAGAAATACGATTAAGAAAGGTGAACAGTGATAAACTCATGGGAATTTTTTTTGCCACTTAATACCTACCTCAAGACTGAAGCCTATATGGAAACTATAATCAGATAAAACCAGGGGAGTTCGATTTTTATTGTTGTTAGTTTATTTTAAGTAGCAAGTAGTGGATTTGCTTGTTTGTTGGGCAGGGGGAGAGGTGTCTAGCAACCTATCTTCATTTCTTATTGTCTATCAAGGTCATCACTGTGAAGAGCCTTCACCCCAGGGACACCTGGGTGGCTCAGTTGGTTAAGGATCTGCCCTGGGCTCGGGTCAAGATCCTGGGGTTCTGGGATTGCCTGTGAGGGACCCTCTGCTCAGCGGGAAGCCTGCTTCTCCCCCCACCCCCACTGCCTGTGCTCTCTCTGTCTCTCTCTCAAATGAATAAATAAGTAATTAAATCTTAAAAAAAAAAAAAAAAAGTCCTCCGTCCCAATCAATACTCAGTTCTACCAATTCCCAGTCAGCCTCAGTAAAGTCTTCGGGGTAGAACAAGGACAGGGCTCATTACTTTGCAGCTTTAGAGGTGCTGTAAGTCGACTCATTTCCTCTGAGGCAGGCTCATCACACAAAGTCAGTCCTTTGTGTTTGTCACTGTGCTAGATGAGCTGGGTATAAAAACGATATGGCATTAAACTTCTGTTTAAAATGGTTTTTCTGTCTGGGAGAAAGAGAAGTCTAAGTCCATGGTATATCAATGACTGAAAAAAGAAGAAGAAAAGCAATGAACTAAATACTACAATGAAAACTAAATATTACAACACTCCACTTTCAGTGAAGGCTTCTAATTCAGCTAGCCTACCCCAAAGGTACACATGTTGTCCTCGATCACACCTAAGAAACAGTCTTGGATTTGCCTTTTAAATATTAGAACATTTAAAAAGTGGTCCTGGGCACCCAGCATTTGAGAAAGAAATCAACTTTTAACTTTCCATTTGTTTGGCATCATCTGGTCAACATCTACTTCCTTTATAAACTTCTTTCTGGACTCTGCACTACCATTCCTGAGATTACAACTCACTTTCAAATAATTTCAGGAACTACTCTTCACCAGACAGAGCTTATGTTCTTATTGCCTTTGGATGATGCTGTCAGTGAAAGCAACAATAACAGCCCATCAAAATCGTCACAGCTATGAAACACCCACTGGTCATTCCGAAAGCTTGCAGCTAACATTTCAGTCAACTCAGGCTCTTTTCCAAAGGCACTTTTCTCCATACCACTTCTCCTCCTGGCTTTCTTGGATCCCGTTATCGTCATAGCATACAACTAGACAAACCAGAACTGGAGCTATCCATAGGAAAGTTCCCTAGCTAAGCACTGGCTACAACAGAATGTACCCTGAAGAAGTCTCTAGGAGGGTTAGGCTTTAAGGGGCTCTTTTCAGGGACCACAGATCAGCTGGTCTAGGCCAGACATTACTAGGAGAGCATTAGCAGGTAAACTGCAGTCAGTCTTGAACATACATGTAAAATCTTGGATTCACACGGCACATTCTCTGTAAGAAGACATCAAAGTGTTCATGCCACGAAGGTCCGAATCTGCTTCTGCCTTTACAACTCTGAGCTTTTAACCCTCTCAACCAGCTCTGAGTAGCACTGGTGGCTTGGAGAGGTTGGAGGGGGCGGTAAATCTTTTCTCTGGGCCTTCAAAGAGACTCAGCAGCTTCTGTTTATGAAAGTAGAGGTTAATAAGTGACTCTAGTTGAAAAAAAATAATAATACGGCCATATAAGTGAAACAAGATTCTGCTCTGAAAATTCCTTAAATCTGTTCAAGCATGAAAAGAATTAAAGTAAATATTATCATACGCCCCTCTCACTTCTCCACCCCATATCCTGGCATCAGCTGCTCCATACCAGAGAGCCAGAAAACAGAGGTGTCTGGCATTCCCAAGAGTTCTCCCCCCTCCCCAAATTAAGGAAGAAAGGGATTAGCAAGTACCTCCTTGTTGTCACTGCTTGGTGAAGAGTGAAATCAGCCACAAGTCAAGTTTACCGCCCCTGCCCGCTCACCTGCACCTGTCCAGCTACTGGCATTGACCCCCACTTGGAGGGGGCAGAGGCAGATGACTGATTTTCCTAGAAGTGATCACCAACCCCAAATGTATCAGGTGAGCTGTCAATTTCATACCACCGGTATTAAGCAAGTCGATTTATTCCAATGCTTTTGATATCTGGGGTCTTACATACACTAGAAGGGCTGCCCCTTCCTACTGTCTGCAGCCTGCTAATGCCTATGGATAGGAAATAGTCTGCATGTGTCTTTCATATGCAAAGCAACCAGTCCAGAGCCCATACCCCCAACCACCTCCTCTATCAGGCTCCTACCCCCCATGCCTGCCACTATTCCCTTGCCCTAATCACCCAGACAACTAGAGGCAGCCCCCGTGTTCAGGAGTCTGCTGAAATTATTCAAATTAGCCAATCCCACACCTGTTTACTCTGCCTCACCCTTTCCTTCCAGCAGAAACAACAATAAAGTCTATTAATGAGGTTTTCCCCCTCATTCCCTCTACCTCCTGACCAACCAGGTGCTTCCCCAGAGGGCTCTGAGGGGCAGGGCAGGTCTCCTCCCCTTGGGAATGGCCAGTAACAAATTATCTTTTCAAAAGCAACCGCAATCCTCCATCCGCCCCACCATACCTGAATAATCATGAAAGCTGCATTTTCAAACAGCACCCAAGGATGAACAGCCGCTAATTACAGTAAACATATGCACCAGATTCACAAACACATCATGCTTTAAACTACCATTGTGTCCTTAATGTATAATAGACCGCACACTTCCCTTGACAGCATGCCGGAAACAGCCCCTGCCTCCCTTCTTTTCTGTTTTCCCAGCTGCACTGAAATGAAAGTACCTGAATCCCACTAACACCTAAATATTCCCCTGCTGGGTTACTGTATTAAACAAGCACTTAGGAGAGGGGTTTGTTGGGGAAGGGAGTGGGCACAGAACCAAGCTCTATGTACATCATTAATAAGAAAGAAACTTACCATTACATCCCTTCTTCTCTCTGGCTTTCCAAAGTAACAACACAGGCTCAATTTCCTTTGATTAGCACAAGGATTTAGATTCACTTTTCAAAAAGTGCTAATCAGCTTTAGTTTAAATGGATCGAAATGCAACACAAAAGTGGCTTCCCAGTTAATACAGGTCTCCTGAGGTTTTTTGTTTTTTGGTTGGTTGGTTTTTTTTTGTTTTTTTTTTTAAAACCTCTGAGTGCTACATTAGAGAGGAATGTAAAAAACCAGCTACGGATAATTATTTATTTTGACAACATCCAGCTGCCATACACTATCAAAGTACAGAAAATGGTGTCGAGGCATGGCATCGATATACTCTTCGGGATGAAGAGGGAGCTAACGTAATGACCCCCTTCTAACTCATTCCAATACGGACGGCTTATCTACTAAAGAACAAACCAAATAAATCAATACTCATCTTAAATGCATTCCTACCAAGTGCCGTGCGTACGTATGAAAGTAAATATTTTAGGTAAATATTACATGATGAGAACTCACCTAGAGATTTACATGTAAATTAAATAGTAAAATCAAATTGTTATATTAACTCAATGTCTCTTAATACCTATCATCTAAAGTTGTTCTAGCAATATTGACATGACTACTGGTGGAGGAGAGGAAAGGAACCCCATAATATTTTCTTTTTTCCTGAAAATGGAAAACAGAAGAAAACCATCTAGACTATCAATTTATAATTAGGAAGGTGCACGTCAGTGCCTCCTACAGGTTTGAGGATGACACAGCAGGAAGAGGGCAAACAATACACCTCTTGGCTCCAAAGTAGCCCTGGAATTCTTGACAGGACTCTTTCCCAACTAACTGGCACCATCAAGACTTTCCTTCCTGTCTTGACGCTGTGTTTTTGATAGCCATTCACGTATTCAAAGAAATTCAGGGCTTTTTTTTTTAGTTACTAAAATATGAAAGAATTCTTTTTTTTTTTTTTCTTCCCCCACTAGCCACATGCTTCACTCTAATCCCATGTATACTTGGGGACTTCCCAATTCCACAATCTCCCTAAAGATGTAATTTCTAGTCTTCTCCAGGACGCTGGCCTTTGGGTCCTTCGTGCACTACTGGGAAGAGATACCAAGGGAATGTGGAATGAATTCAGAAGTCTGAGTCCGTTGGACCCAGTTTCAAACACCAGTTAAAGATTGTGACTGTGTACAGATTCAACTGTGTGACCGCTGAGTCTCAATTTCCACGTTCATAGGATGGCTCTACTAATACACACCTGGTAAGGTTGTTATTAGCCATGAATGAGATGATGTATTTGTTAAATACCTGTCACATTATGCAGAGAAGAAAAAAAAAAGGGCAACTCCATTAACTGTAAAATTATACCTTTTCGGTGAGCTTGCCTCAGAATCAAGGTCTTTTCGTGTTTTAGCAACGGAATCCTCTTGGGTGTAGTACAGAATGGACTACCTCGTACCCCACTGCCCTCACTGGGGGTTCTGTCCTGTTCGGGTCTTCCCAGCTCCTATCAGTGAGCTCTGACAGAAATGCTACCCAAGCGACTTGTCAGTCTGATTCCACAAATATTTGGTAGCTACCTATTGTGTCCTCCACACAAAAAGGAGTGTGAGCATTCCTACCCTCAAAGACAAAGCAGCTCGGTTGTTGACTCCGTAAACATTTACTCATCCCAACTGCCAGCACTACTCACCACAGGTGACTGATTCAGCCGCAGACTGGCTGAGCACAGAAAATGTTACATTCCAGAGGAAAGTTACACCTCAGAGCTAGAAACTAGATGTTTCCCCAGTCACTGGGCAAGACCCTGCAGAAACTCCTAGGTCTCTGCTTTTCCCTCTGTCGTCTCTCCTCATGCTCAGGCTAAGCGAGCTAATTATGTTTATCTCACTAAGTTTCCCAAAGTGGACTTACCTGCCCTGAGGTGGTGCTTAAATGGGTAAAATGACTCAAGGGCTTCCATCTTCCTAGTTGGAAAACTGACTGGTTTGCAACTTACGAGTTTTGTGACTTTGGGCATGTTGATGATCTCCCTGTGCCTCAACTACACATCTGCTCAACGGGCATGAAGTCAGTCAGGGGAGCGCGCCATTGATATACCTCCTTCGCTCTACCGTTCAACCAAGAAAGCTTTCTCTTCAAGAAAAGAGGGCTCCCTTGTCTTACTTTTGTGAGGTGTAGTAAATATTGTTACATTTTCCAGTCTATACTTTAATATCTTAAGACATCCACTGGCCAACAATTCATTAGACAGATCTGTGGGTTCATTCACAATGATACTTATTTCTATGACTGGGATAGTTTTCATTCTTCCTCTAACACAGACGATGCCATAGTCAACCTTCCAGAAATCTTGTCAGGACTCAGCACCAAGCAGAACGTGTTTTCAGGATGTCTCCAAACGCTTCCCTATTCTTTCCGTGCAACAATTTCTCTTTCTCTCATTGCTTATCTGACTTCTCTTTTTACCAACTATCCACAGTCTGAAAGATTATTGTCCAAAAATGGGTAAGAATAAGACTATCCTCTTTAAATACAATGCCCATCCTCTGAATACTTACTTTTAAGAACACACTGAAAGCAAACATTCTGCAGACTTGTGGTACCTAGACACACATATGAAGCCAGAAGTCCATGTCAAGACACCTGCACGGAGGTTATCATTTTGTGCTGTAACGAACGGTCTTGGGATTATGGTGATAATAAAAATAATAGCTGATATAATAATAGATTAAATAATATCGTTACATTCATATAGGTTCATGATCCTTGTAGATGGGAACAGCATGAGTCTCAGACCTTCTAAATTGGTTGTTTAACAGCTTGGGAAACAGGCTGAATCAAATAATATGATATTTCTCATTCTGTAAAATCCTGAAGGCCATCACCAAATACAGCCTAGATAGATAGATAGAGAGAGAGAGACTATATATATAGAAAGGGCAATATGAGTTAGATAAGGGTCCTGTAAATGGTCTAGAAAAAAACAAGTACCTGCTGGACCTCCAGTACCTGTCCATTCCGTATTCTTGGGTCTTAGTGAAACGCTCTTAAACTATGTGTCTAAAGAAACCGGAAGCTGGTGTATGTCTTTTTAGTGGGCTCTGTCTGGGTTCCCTCTTTGTCTGCTTATCCGAGCTCTATCTTTCTATCAAGACCTGTTCAAGTCCCACCTCCTTGCCTTTGCCTTCCTTGACTGCCAAGGCCCCTGATCTTACACTTCGTTTAAATTCTGGTTAACATCTGTTGTCAATCAGCACTTATTTTCTGCTCCCTTAACGAGTAAGTAATGCAGATTACATTCCAATTTCAGATTGCCCAAACCCATTCTCTTTCTACTATTAAAGAACCAATCTTCTTTCCTGAGGCAAAAACCTAATCTAATGATGTTCACTGGGTCCATCCAAACACATTACTACTAGCCTTGGTGGCTTGCAGGGAGCTAGCTCCTGTAGTCCCAAGAGAGGGAGAACGTGTAATTTCTAGGAAATGTTAAGGGAGGGGCACTTCTTAATCCCTTTCCTTTCTTTTCCAAGAGATGGAATACAGTCGTGATTGCTGGAGCTGGGGCAGCCACCTTGGACTGCAAAGTGAACGCTGTGTGTTAAATAAATAAGGTGGTGAAACAAAATGCGAACTTGGGTCCCTAATGAAAATGGAGGCTGTGTGCCCATCCTGAGCTGCCTAGATTTAGGTGACTGAGAGTCAAACATCTTTCTTGGCTGAGGCACTCTTTCCTTGAGTTTTCTGTCATTCACAGCTGTTTATCACCCTAATTAATACTGCAGCTGTCAAGCAGAACAGTGGGGTTGTCTGAACTTTCCTGTGCAGTTTGACCTAATCATGATTTCATATCTTTGGCACATTGAGTTCCTTCCATAATAAAGGACCACTGAATGCACCACATGCTTTTTAATGGGGGTAAATGGAGAGGTGGAACACATCTAATACGTCAGCAATATCAGAACGGGTCTACAGAGCACATTTCCTCTGTATAGCCATGGAGTTAGGGATTAAAAGTGGTTGCTGACTTTTAGGAACTTGCAGATCACCATTGAGATAAAATGTACAACCTTTGACATTCATCAAAGATGTATGGGGCTCCCCTGAGCCAGGCTCTGTAGAAGTCCTCCAGGGATGTGAAAGCACATAAGAAAACCCCCAGCTTTTAAGGAAATTATGATCTAGTAGGTTATGGATTAAAATACGCAAATATCAGTGCAAGCCATAGACCAGAATGTGTACCATGGCCAAATCCATGGTACACATGTTTCCTTCCTACCCCACAGCGTGTATTTTGAGTCTTTCGATTATTCAGTTAATAACAGTTCCTCACGTCCACCAACTGAAGCTGAAGGTGTGAACAAGTTCAAGGTAACAGGTCCTCCAATATCTCATCTTGTCGCCTAAGATCCAAAGATTCTATCTAAGCATTCTTTCTATTTTTTTTTTTCTTTTTACAGACATTTTCTTGTTTCATCGCAGCCCCTACTGCAGAAACTGTTGCCTGCAGCTTGAAAGAGAACCAGACAGGAAAGGGCATTTATTTTTCCTCTTGTGACCCAAGGCTCGCCTTCCTCCAAGTAACTCCCAGTCCCACGCTGCAGACCTGTCCTGACCTCATAGCCCAACCCCTTCCATTCCCACAGGCTTGATCAAGTTTCTCGGGGGGACCAAGTTACCTGGAGCATATCTGTATGCAGCTTATTTAAAAGCAAAGTAAAAAATTCCAATCACCTCCATCTTTCCCGAGCTTTGTGCATATGCACACCCAAAAGCCCTATACTTGCCTTTCCTAATTAGAGAGGCAGCTTTGCTAATAAAGATTACGACAAGGCATTACGAGCCACACTAAAGGCAGCTCTCCGGCGGGTCAGTGGGGGTTTTCCTAAACATTTTGATTACAACTTTAACTGCTCTAAAACACATGTGAAAGTCTTATCATTAAATTTAAACAGCCTGATGATATGCTGAACAAGACTATGAGAACGGCAAATAAATTGCTGTAATCTGCCAGACTGTCACTTTCCCCACTCTTCAGCAGCTGTAATTGACTAATAGGATAATAAGGTGGCAGTTTACAAATCTGAAAGCTATACTCCTTTGTTGGAAATGCCCTTGGCGGGGGGGGGGGGGGGGGGGAGGATGCTCCAAGTCAGGAAGACAGAGTGGGTGTGATCAACATCATAGCCCTGGATTCAATATATTTAAGTATGTTCCTCCTAGGAAGTCAGAAGAAGTCACTGAGCGCTCTTGGATGAAGCAGCAGCACCAAATGTCACAGTGTTTATTGTGCTTTTTATTAACCAAGACACAGAAAATATTCAGAAGGGCTTTCCCCATCCTGGGGACATGGGCTGACAGCGCTGTCCTAAGCGGGAAATGCCTTCTTAGCACAGGTTTGCTGATGGCAGAGGCTGACCCCTGACAGTGGCGTGTGTTTCCAAATTAACCATCTCCTGAGCTTTACACAGTCAAAGACAGATACCAGCCCACTCCAACCTACATAACCCATTACTAGGTGCTGCCTCAGGGCTGGTCAGCAAGGCTTTGCCAAATGCACCCACCCGGGGAAATGCCCAGAGTGAATGATCCTGCAAGGCTATTTTTGATGTGAGGATTCTAGCCAGCAAGAGTCAGCTTCAATCTGGTAAGAAAATCACCCCCACTACCACTATCACTGCTAGTACGACCGTCTGAAGAACATGGGTGAGGAAGCGAAGCATCAGAAGATGCCATCAGACTAGACAACCTGGCAGGTCATGGGAAGGGAGGGAGAGCCCGCGGAGAGATGGGAAACCGAGGAGGAGGACGGAGAGGGAGCTGAGGAAGGAGAAGAACCGACTTTTTAAAAAAGAATATTATTTTTTTTAAAGATTTTATGTATTTCAGAGAGAGAGAGAGAGATTGGGCAGAGACAGGGGCAGAGGCTGAGTTGGGAGTCCAACACGGGGCTCGATCCTGGGACCCTGAGATCACAACCTGAGCCAAAGGCAGATGCTTAAACCAACTGAGCCACCTAGGCACCCCACCCCCCAACTCACGTTTTTAAAAGAATTCTCTGGTGGCTGCTCTGTGGAGGAGAATTTGTAGTGAGGCAAAGCCATTAGGAAGCCGCTCTGGTCTGAATGCCTGTATTCTCCTAAAACTCTTGCTGGAATCCTATTGGCCAGTGTGAGGGTATGAGGAGGTGGGGTCTTTGGGAGGCGATTAGGTCATGAATGAAATTAATGTCCTTATAAAGAGGCCCCGGAGAGATCCATGTGAGGCCCCCTCTACCATGTGAGGGCACAGTGAGAAGTCTGTGACCCACGGGAGGGCTCCTGCCTGACCACGCTGTCACTCTGATCTCAGGCTTCCAGCTTCCAGAACTGCGAGGGGTAACTGTTGGTTGACCATCCCCTGTGTGGTGTTTCGGTCCAGCAGGGACCCAGTCTATTGCAACAGTCAACACATGAGTGGTGACCACAGCGTGCGTGCGGGAGAGAGCCGTGGAGACGGTAAGTTGTTAAATTCAACAACAAAAAAGGTGTTCTGGTGAGTTGGACATGGTTTATGAGAGAAGGGAAGGAGTCAAGGACAGCACCAAGGCCTTGGCCTGAGCAACTGAGAGCGAAAAGACTTGCTTTTCACTGAGATGGGGTGACTACCGATGCAGAACATCGGGGAAGGTGAACAGGGAGCCATGAAGAACTTGGTTTTGGACATGCGATTCCAAAATGTATTACAATCTTCTATGTTCAAAACTGTGTTCCCTGGGGCACCTGAGTGGCTCAGTGGGTTAAGCCTCTGTCTTTGGCTCGGGTCATAATCCCAGGGTCCTGGGATCGAGCCCCGCCTTGGGCTCTCTGCTCAGCGGGAAGCCTGCTTCCCCCCCACCCCCACCCCGCTTGCCTCTCTGCCTACAGGTGATCTCTGTCAAAAAAACAAAAAAAAACCCCAAAAACAAAACCTGTGTTCCCTGTTTCATTTCTGGACATTCCTAAAAAAAAAAAATATCTAACACATTATAGCCCCATTTACACACACATGTACATGCATGTGTATATGTATACACATGTATACATGCGTGTGTATTCCTATGTACATGTATGTGCATGTGTATGTGTGTGTACTGAAAATAAGAATGGGCTGATGGATGGATGGATGACGGGCTCTCCTCTCCTCTTTTCTCAAGCTGGTCATTTCCTTCAGAACGAAAATGGCTATGATACGCCATCCTTCTTCCTAAGTGATCTCTCTGTTAAATAAATAATCAAGAGTGTAAGTATAATGAAGGAAAACTATTAGCGTTCTCTAATCTTTCAAGAGGTGAGACACAGAAAAGCCATTTGGATGGAACCAAAGGTCTCCAAGAACAGCCAAAGCCGTGCTGTTAACGCCGCAGGGTTAAATCAACCTGTCCCGCGCCAAGGCCATAAGGGAGGCTTAACCGGGACAACAGCACAAAGGAACAAAAGGTCTCTGGAATCCTCTGACGATTGCTGGGTGAAAATGGAATTTGGGCAGTGAGGCAAGAAGCATCCAGGCTGACCTCCGTGGGGTATCGCGCATAAATTCGAGATATTTGCACTCCAGCAAGCGGGGGGGAACCGCACGTGGTGCCTCACATCTGAGCCAGTCCCTAATCCCCGGTGCCTTCTGCTCTCACCCTGGCTGTGCTCTGAACGGGTGCAGCTCGTGCTCCCTTGCAGGACTTCTGCTTGCATTTGGGGGAACGAGACAATCCCCAGCAGGGCAGACACCCCTTGGGGTACCTCCCTCTGTGGCGGCCGGGGGAGGTATGAATGAGGCTGCCGACCTCAGGTGAGCGAGGGGACTGGTCCGGGCACAGGCGTCCTGGTTCCACCTTTACTGCACAATGCGGTTAAAATGAACAGAATCAGTCCAGAGAGAAAAGAACAAAGACAAGAGCCCTTTCTGTAACTTACGGTCCTAAGATGGCTTGCTGTCCTCGCCGCCCGCCCCCACCTTGGATTCCTTTTTAAGTAATACAGGAGAATCATGTCCCTGCTGGCAGAGACTTTAAAGTGACTATGAATTACTTATGCTATGTCCTTCCCACCTCGTCCAGGGCCCTGGCTCAAAGCGGAGAATGGACCGTATCTGTGCTTCTACCCAGGACCGCCACCTCTGTCCCCTGTAGAGACATCTTGGCTGATCCTTGAAGGTGGCAAATTAAATACAGAGTAAGAAACAGGCCCCCAGTAATGCTCCCTCCTTCATCAGGACTGTCCAGCTTAATCCTGGCTCCGCATCTGGGGAGGGGAGAGGGCAGAGGAGAAAAATGACCGGAAGCGATCAAGGAGCTAAAAATAAACGTGGAAGTGTGTAGATGTGAGTTTAACTGAATATAAACAGGCTGATGGGATCAGGCACCGACCGGCGAACACAAGGTTTGTAAGCTCCGTACGCGTGCTGTATCAAATTGGGAAAACCTCTGGACGGGTGAACTAATCCACTGTCAATGGGAAATCTCAGATGACATGATGGAAATGGTTGTAAACCAAGGAAGGCTGTGAAGTTACAGAGAGTGATTTGATAACATCCCGGCTTGCTTGGGCTCAGCTCTAATACAGTCTACAAGGGGGCTTATCTGTGATTTGGGAAAAGCATGCTACAGTCCAAAAATATCACAAGGTGTCCACAGACATACACCAGTCATGATGGCAAGGGTTATAAAAAGACTCCCGCGTTTTGGTTAACAAATACTAAGAACTGCGATCGCTGATCGAGGGCCCGCTTTGAATTCCCTCCATTCGAGGGAATGGAGACAATCAGGCCGGCAAGGCAAATGCAATCATACTATAAAATACATCAGGCCCAGCAGAGTCCACTCGCAGCCAGAACCGTAAGGAGTTTCAAGCACTCAGAAATCAAACAGTAAACAACTTCACGCAAGACTGAAGGGAAGTCATTAAGACCCACCCAGGTCTAAGTGTTATATGAAAACGTTCATGTCGTTAATTACCTTCCAATCATAATGCAAATTATGGAAAATAACGAGAATGTTTACCCACCAAACTAATAGGGACTGGTATTTCAAGGTCTTCCAGAATTAAGCCGAGCAACAAGAAATGTCCTTATTCTCTGATGTCCGACTGGTTCTGCTTTTCCTTCCTTTCCTGCTGACCCGCTTCAAAGGTTTCAAGCTGGAAACACTAATCACATTCTTGTCTGCTGGAGTTAAGTCCCACTCCTTTTGCTTCTTGCCTCGTGCCTCCATTCACACCCAAAGCAACGCTCATTGTCCGAACACTCATGTCTTCAGGAGCTCACACCGCACACATCCCCAAACATAACAGTTTACCTCTATCCTGGCCTCTCTGTCTTAAAGATGGCCTGGGTTTCTAAGAGGCATATAAGTGGGTGCTCGAGTTAAGTAGTAAGATTTTAAAAATGTGAAGTAGGTTATGTCTTTGTATTTTGTCTGGACCATTGCCAGACTTGATGATGTTTGTTGGGTCTTATTGCTACTTACACAGAAAACACAAGGTTTCCAGGGTATAAACGCAGAAATTCACGTTTGTGCGCACACAGGCACAAACATACATGCATGTGAGCACACAACCAGTAAGAGTTTGTATTTTCTAAAAACTTGCATCCCCATATCCTACAGATTACTTTATAATGCAAATAATCATCTCCTATTTTATGAGACAATTTTCCTGTTTGTGTATTAACTTCTAAGCATCTTCCATGCAAATGATCACATGCATACAGCTCTCTCACACATGCTCTGGTGCTAAAATTCAGATTCAGAGAAGAGTTAAAAATCAGCCAAAAAGAACATAAGAGAAAACACCGGGGATGTGGGAGGGAGCGTACGCAGAGCAAAAGGACAAAGCCAGCTGGTTAGCTGGCCTTTTAAAAGGTATCTGGGAATTAGGCTCAAGGCCATTAATCCTACAGTTTTCACTCCTCTGCCAACTCACTGCTTACATTACCAAGCCATCATCCAGATTAAAAACGGGTTTCCACAAGGGTTTCTGCTTCCCCAGGAAGCCTCGTCTTTACCCTCCCCACCTGCTGCCCCCTCAACACAGCAGCAAAGTGGAATCTAGAAGAACAATATTAAAATAAAATGAGGCTTTAGGGATTTGGGGAAGTGGATGGAGAGCGGGTTCTTATCTAGGCTTTAGCACAATATTGCTTCTTCAAAGTCTTCTTAATTACATTTAGTGAGGACAGGGGACAGGATAGCTGCCTTGGAAATTCACTGCCCTTAAACCAAGGGTTCACTTTCACAGGTTTTATCCCAAAGGAGAGCAGTGAACTTCTGTGCTGAACTTCCCTCCACTGGCCTCGACCCACCAGCTCCTGTCCCCATCATCACTGTTCAGGGCAGCGTTCAGCATCCTCCCAGCTCCCGAGGGCGAGCTCTCTGTCCATGAATTTCTCTGCTCTGCAACCACACGACATTTTTCAACTGGAGAGAATAGGAGGCTAATAAGGCTGTGTTTCAACAATGCCAAAGCAGCAGCTAGTTAAAAATGGAAATAATTCAACCACGATAGCTGTTCTCTCCTTTTAGGACAAAACCAGCCACACGTGGCTTCTTCACCTTAACATACGACCTGTTGACAACGCCCCCCCCCCATATATATATATGAGAATATTAAACTGTATCCAGCAGGGCACAGACCATGCACATCACCCACCTGAGTGGAGGTGATTTTTGGAAGTGGCTGGTTGTCTCGCAACAGGGTATAGCGGTCTTAACTCTCAGGGGCAAACGAAGGGCCTGACTGCCTTCCCTGAGGCATGGAAGCTCCAGGTTCACCTCCGCTGTGGGCCTACCATGCGCCAGAACCCAATGCCAGGCACCATTCAAATATTAGGGCAATGAACACTTGTAACCATCTGTGTGGTCATACTGGTTAGGAACCCGAGCTCGGGAGGGGCGCCTGGGTGGCTCAGTCGGTTAAGCGTCTGATTGGATTTCAGCTCAGGCTATGATCTTGGGGTCCTGAGATGGAGCCCTGTTTCTGGCTCTGCACTGGGCACGGTGCCTGCTGAAGGTTCTCTCTCCCTCACCCTCTGCCCCACCCCCTGCTCCTTCTCTCTCTCAAAAAATAAATAAATAAATAAATAAATAAATAAATAAATAACAATAAAAGAAAAGAAAAGAACGAACGAACATGAGCTCTCCATCTAAAGCACACCTTGGTTTCAATCCCACACCCACCGCTTTCTAAAAGGGTCATCTTGGCTGGTCACCTGGCATCTTTAAGCCTCTAAGTTTGCTCCTTTTGAATGTAAGAACCTACCTCATAAGGTGATGGTAAGAATAATACTGAGCACAGAGCTTGGCACACAGAAAGTGCTTTCTAGGTGGCTCTGGTTATTATTATAATACCCAGAGCCAAATCCAGGAATGGTCTCCCAATTGGCCTTGACTCGAAAGTGTGTACTCTTTCTGTAACACCTTATCATCTCCTCATGAATCCATACCATCTGGAGAGACACCAAGATGCGGAGGCTCTTTCACAACCAAACCTTCAAATTAGCCATACAGGCTCTCGGGTCTTCCCTAATCTTAGCCACATAGGGGTCTCTGCATTGACTCCCTTTGTCTCCGAGGTCATGTGTGGGGACCCAGTTCTTCAGGGAAAATGTCTCCCTCTGGGATCCCAGGTGCAAGGTCCCAGATGTGACCGTCTTGAAGATGTTTCGAATATTCACTTTTTCCTAGTTTCCATCTTGCAAGTTTGGTGGACATACGAGGTTGGGACTTTTCACCATGGAAATGCTGAGACCAAGGCAGCTCAGAAACGTGGTCTATTGAACAGCACCGTGGTGTCCTCAGATTTTCAAGTGTGATTTTAGTCACATCTTTTGAATTCGGTTATTGTTAACTTACATCTCCGTGACAAGCTGCCTTCCAACCTCCTCCCCCAGTTGCCACCTCTGCAGGTTCTGTAAAATGTGTGAACAGCTGAGGGCCACATGAAGCTTTGTAAGTTATAATGGCGAACATCCTAAAAAGCACACTAATGGCCTTTCCAGGCAGAGCTGGAAGTAAGGGAGGAAAAGAAACAAACAAACGAAACAAAACAGACAAATGCAAGCACAGATTCCAATTCTGTTTGTTATCTTGCAGCAATTTATTTACGGTAGATGGTCGCAACATTACCTACTACACCCAGTCTGCAGAAGAAAAATAAAAATGAATGAACACGGCTCTCCCAAGCTCAGAAAATGATACCAATCAGGTCAGTAACTAGTCAGGGAACGACAATCTTGCCGATTCCTGATTTGCTTTGATTCAGAAAAACTGGCCCCCAAATGCATTCTTTCTCTAACCTCCAAATCTGTAGGTGGAGAAAAATGAAGAGATTGATAGTAAGTGTTCACTATTAAAAAAAATACATGCAATTTGAGTAAAAGGCCATTTACTCTATTTTTTTAATGCATTTATCCCACACTGATAAATATGTGTTTACACTGGAGAGAAGACCGTCTTCGGAACAGGCATTTACTAGGATTAAATTTACATGCTCTGTCTACACACACTCACACACACACACACACACACACACATAGTGAAGTGCAGAGGAGCACACTGCTCTCACATCTGCAGAC
The DNA here is from genome assembly GCF_963455335.1 of Martes martes. NCBI lineage: Eukaryota > Metazoa > Chordata > Mammalia > Carnivora > Mustelidae > Martes > Martes martes. Next base: position 21,353,360 of record NC_137891.1, on the reverse strand, counting down.
ACTAGAAAGGCAAGCTTTTTAAAGAACAGTTTCACAACTCTAGAAGCTGGTCGAATATAATTTTCTAGTAGCTTTAAGATTTCGGAAAACATTAAGAGAAAAGTGACCTATTTTAATGACAGAGCATTCATAACGTGTCTTCTCATACTTAAGAGGCAGCTCAGTCTCAGCCTACCCCTGGAAAGGAGAGAAATCTGGGTGTATAAATAATCAGGCAATCTCCAAATGAGTCTGCAGCTGCTCTGAGATGAGCCGGCTGACAAAGTCACAGTGACAGCTCGCTAACGTGTTCACAGGACATCAGTTTCTCTTAAAAGTTGCTTTTGAAAGGATCAGCTGGGTTCCTACTGGGTTAAAACACAAGCTTTCTGAGACAGCTTGTGTTCAAGAGCCACATAAATCTATTAATCCAATCTAGAGGGATGGGGGAGACCAAAGATTATGTCTCAAAGGCAATGCAGGCCCCCATGTTTCGAAGGCGCAGCGAGATAAATGCAACCAACGTAAAGTCAAAGCTTATCAGCTGTCGGGGTTTGTACTTGATGCCGCCTTCGGGGGCCGGAGAATCAGGAAAGTATATGTCTGAGGAAAATGGCTCTCTATATGTGGCAATTTGAGCAAGGAATGCTCTATGTCAAAGCATCTTCCCTTGCGCTCTACGTGCGCTCGTAAGTGTTGGTCTAAATTCGGACTGGCATTACGAGAGGAACGGAGCCCTCTAAGGCGTGGGGGGACGTTTAGGTCAAACATAGCAAAACAGATCCAGCTCCCACTTCATACTAGGTGTTGGGAAGAGAGAAGGATTCACCACAATGACTCCAGGAAGATCCCTGCCTTCATGGGGCTTGAGCCTTGTGGGCTAAGCCAACACGTAAACCGTGCATTTCTACACGAGAGACATGTTCCATGGGGGCACGAGGAGGATGAAGACCTACCTGGAGATGAGGAAAGATGGCCAGAGGGGACACCTGAGATGAGACACTCAGTAAGCAGACCCAAGGCTAAGGCACCATGAACACCGTCATTCTTCAAAGACGTGAGATTTTATAAATGTTACATACTTTCTACATATCACAAACATGAGGAAGCTCTTTTCTGTTTTTAAAAGCAAGCTGAAAACAGCTGAACTGTACTCTTCGTGTTTGGCAGAGAATACCTACAACAGGGTTGCTTACTGAGTTTACTCCTGTTCAAGACCTAGGGTGGCTGGATACCAGGCTGATGCCACTGGAGGCTGGTGTTCACCACAAGTCTCATTCTGGAGCAGAAATCCATTCTATGCTGAGTCACTCCCATTACTGACAAAAGAGGGAAAAGCCACCACATCTGGCTGAGCTACAGTCCACCAGGCAGAGCGGACTCAACTCCTTACTGCTTGGAATCCACAGAAGCCTAGAATTAGCTGGAGACCCGACCTCCACAACACAGTCTACTGCCTCTCAACTTGGGATCCCACAACCCTCATGTGATTCACCTTCCGCAGTAAGAGATTCGACGGTTCCTGGAACTGGGGTGAAGAGAAAGCAGAGGAGAAGGGAAAGTGGGCACCATTACGGGTAGTTACTTTTCCTCAAGTCATCATTACTTTTGGAAGTAGGTAATCCCATCCCTGGATTTACTGGTCAAGGTCTGAGGTTAAGTAACATGCCCAGGGACATACAGTTCACGAGCGGGACATCCATGGTTCAGGCACAGGTCTGCCTAACATGAAAGTCCACGATACCATTAAAATCCTGCTGACGTAGACACTGCATAAACTCCGCAAAGACTCACTCCTATACGGAAGGAGAGGACCACGTAAGAAGTCCTTCATGAAGCCGGAATTCTGATCTGCCAGAAAGGAGACCCAGAAGTGTTGGGTCCAGGGTTTTCCAAGGGACTATGTGGCAAGATCAGAGCTTTTTACAGGACTTGCCAAGCACTGTTAGGATAATTAGCTTCCCCAGCACTTACTGGGGAAACAAGGTGCCCAACAGGGTGCGTGGCAAAACACATGAATGTTCCAGCCTCCGGTAACCCTGTGAGAAGTGGGGAATGGAGGGGGTTCCTGAGGGTCAAACAATATATTATCTATCTTCTCCTGCTCATTTCTTCCTTTCTCCTATGTTAAGGCCAAGGAGCTCAGGTTACATCACATACCCTTAAACAGACTCCTTGTCATTGTCAGACAGACGGAGGGAGATTAGAAATATGTTCAACAATCCAGAAATAAGAAATTTCTTTCTTTAGTCACTAAGATGTTCCTTGATTTTCCCATCAAATCTCTAAATTTATAAAGGGGAAAAGCTTGTTTTTATTCCACAAATGAGAGAGACAGAAACTAGGACCTGTGTCATCACTACTGAACCGCATGATCTTCAGTATCGTCAATCCGTCGTTCATTCATGCCATTAAGGGTATTCGTTAAACTCTTAATATGCACACGGCACTGTGTTTGTCCACAACGAAGCCCAGCACAAAGATACCATAGGCCATGTATGTGGTATTCCTTGTGGTATTTGCCTATTTGAGGGTGTTTTATTAAGTTCGGCTATATTTGAAGGCTCAAACTAAGAAGAAGAAGGAAGCTCTCCAGATGAAACCTCCAATACTCCCAGAAGATGGTAAGGAAAGGAGCAGGGGAAGGAGAGGGTGTGCATTCAGTCCCACGGATTCCCTAGACAAGTGTTCCCTAGAACACACTCCACTGATGAGCCAAAACGCCCTGATGAGTGAGAGGAGGAAAGAAAATACTCATTTTCCACTTAAAAACTCTAAGTTTATTATGAATAGATTGCAGCATTTTAGAAATTTCCCCAAAGTGTCAGATCACCCAAGTTAGAACTGACTCTTGAAAAACACAAATGTGTAAGGTTCCTGGGTGGTAGAGTAGGTTAAGCGTCCAACTCTTGGTTCTAGCTCAGGTCGTGATCTCAGGGTTGTGGGATCGAGCCCCGCATGGGGCTTTGCGCTCAGCGTAGAGTCTGTTTAAGACTCTCCCGTTGCCCTTTCCACCTGTTCTCTCTCAAAATGTGTAAGTAAACCTTAAAAAAAAAAACAAAACCCACAAATGTGTAAAGATTTATCATGGATTCAACATGAATCAAAATGGCATTCCTGAGAGGGCCAGGGCAGTGTTAACCATTACCGTCCATCTTTGATGACCTGCACTGAATCTCCCATTTCCCCCTCCTTGCACAGAGAAGTTAGTCTTACAACTTGAGACACACTCAGGAACTTCTGGTCCTGCTAAGAAAATCAGTTGCAACAGCTTTAAGATAACAATGCTAGTAAACAAGGCTGCAAAGACCTACTCTTAAGAGATCTGGAAATGTGAGAACAGCTCCTTAAAATATGGGACTTAGCCCTATTTCCAGGGCTGCAATTATCTGGAATCGCAGTTCTTATTCTAAAAAAGAAAGGGAATTAAAAAAAGCAGGTCCTATAACAAACTCGGTGTCGATGTTCTTCTTTGTTAATTCAATTTTATTTTTAAGCATGCAAACTTATGTTTAGCAAAGAGTGAAGGTAAAAGCAGGCAGCTATGGTGTATTTTAAGGAAAAATGGAGGCGTCTCAAGAAGTTTCCCATTTACAAGGTAGTGTATGATTTTGCATAAGTCACTTAAGCTCTTTGAACTTCAGTTTCTTTGTATGGATCTACTTGCGAAGAGTGAAATGACTATATTCGTTAACAGATTCCAAGTGTATGATAGAAGGAGAATGTGACTTGAAGTAGAATTAAATCAGCAGTCGTGATTCCTGTTACTTCTCATATTCATTCTCTAAGTGATACCCAGACAAGGGGCACCTCAGGGCACTGTCCCCTCCACTCGCTCAGGTGGCTTCACGGAAGTCCTTGGGACAAAGTTCTGTGATCAAGAAGCCCAAGGAATCACACTTGAGCCTGGAGGGATGGGGATGGGGTGGTGGTGGTGGGGGGGGCTGCAGCAAGGGAATTAGGAAAAAGAGAAAGGAGGAGGAAGACAGAGAAAGAAAGAAGTATGCAGAAAAAAAATCACTCTACGGATAGTTTCTACTCCAAGTGAAATCAAAGCACATTCCTCTAGGTAGTGGTTACAAAGGGTGCGTTCACTTTGTGAAAACTGGTCAAGTCGTCGACTTCCAATTTGTGGACTTTTTTGTATGTATATTATGTTTCAATAAAAATGCTTCTATTTTTAAGTGTCTTTCAAAAAGAACTACAAGAACATTCTATCTCCAGCTCTGAACAGAGGAGAATTTAAATCAAGAAGGTTCATAAATATACCACCCGATCCAAACATGCCTATAAGGACTCCTGTGAAATTCAAGTTCAAGAGACCTAGATTCAAATCTAACACTGGGGATGCTTGGGGAGCTCAGTTGGTTAAGCGACTGCCTTTGGCTCAGGTCATGATCCTGGAGTCCTGGCATCGAGTGCCGCATCGGGCTCCCTGCTAGGCAGGGGGTCTGCTTCTCCCTCTGACCTTCCACTTCTCATGCTCTCTCTCTCTCTCATTCTCTCACTCAAATAAGTAAATAAATAAATAATCTTAAAAAAAAAAAAAATCTAACACTGCAGGCTGACCTTGGGCAAGTTAACATTTTGAGGCCCCGTTTTCCCTCGACAAATAATGAGTTTTAATTAATTCAATTCTTGGAACACTGGTACAGAACCCATCTATATACTGGTTTAGACGAAGTCACAGCTGGATCGGTCTCATGGAAGAAGAATATATAAACCAGCAATGGCAAAACACACGACAAAACTGATACCCACAAGTGATGGATTTCTTTCCCAATGAATTTAGGAGCCCTCAGAATCCTCAACACAGCAGTCCAGGAAGCCACTACCAATTGTTCTGAGTCGCCATCAACTGAAATCTATCACTTTACCCCATAAATAAATATCCTCCCAAATGACCTCTCTCTAAGACCTTATAACCTCAGAGCACATTTCCAAAATCTGCCCTAACACGTGCACTATTTCCTATGGAAGTCCTCAGAGCACAAAACATTCACACTTTGTATGTGAAACTTTTTTTTTTTTTACATTTTATTTATTTATTTGACAGACAGAGATCACAAGTAGGCAGAGTCAGGCAGAGAGAAACGAGGAAGCAGGCTCCCTGCTAAGCAGAGAGCCCGATGTGGGGCTCCATCCCAGAACCCTGGGATCATGACCTGAGCCGAAGGCAGACGCTTTAACCCACTGAGCCAGCCAGGCGCCCCTGTATGTGAAATTTTTTATACAGAACTGGTATACCTCCAAACCAAAACAACAAAAAAAGTGTACCACGGGCACCTGAAAAACCAATGAATGAAAAATATTTTACAGGGAAAACCCCTGTCTCCTTGGGAAAGTACAGTGTATGTTTTACATCTATTTTAAGGAGAATGATGGTGACATTAACAGGTATGAGCGCTATGAGATCAGAAGGCAGAGGTCCTATCATACAGCTCTTAACCCACTCCATAAACCTATTCTTTGTTACCTGGCTGATACAGAACTATCATTATTCAAAATTTGAAGAATTCCAAGTGCAGAAAACAAACAAGATGGGTTGCTTGTTGTAACACATCTCCCACATTCCTTGGTATTAGGATTCCCCAGACCATGCCTGACTCTACATAATGTATTCACCCAAAAACAGCCCTGAATTCTAATAGAAGACCTAACATTCTCCACAGAATTCCTTCTTGACATCCTCCTCCTCCCACCCACCCCAAATAATTCTCAGGCCAAACACGGCTGCCCCAGCAAAGCAAATATTTCCACACAGGCCAGTCAACCAATAGCCAGATTCTTGCCCAAACACAGACAGGTGACAATGACCACCAGCCCATGGAAGGGCCCAGCAATTTTCACCATTAACAATTCTGTTCCACCCCGACCCCCGCTTTTTCAGAGGTCTTAAACACTTAAAATGCTAAGTCTAGATACCCACCAACAGAATCTTGCGCAAATGGTGGGGAAACAATCCAGAAAGCCTCTTTTAGGACGATGCTCCTTTCTGATAATAAGTGTGTTTCCTGCTCATCCTCTGACTTCTGTTGTTAGTGGGAACACCATTACCTTAAAATAACACTCTGTAATTGCGTACTGCTGAGCACACTGGTGCTTTCAGTACTGACACTTAAAAATGAAAAGCTCTATTAATTATTAATAATGGAAAATGAGATACTCTGAATGAGAAATATCTTCTTGCTTTGCTGTTTTTAGAAGCCACTAGTTCAGCCATATTACATACGAATTAATAAAACGTGCTGTGAGGTTCACTGTCATACCACACTTCACTTGGTCTTCCTGGTTAAACTGACATTTTTTTTTTTAAGATTTTATTTATTTATTTGACAGACATAGATCACAAGTAGGCAGAGAGGCAGGCAGAGAGAGAGGAGGAAGCAGGCTCCCAGCTGAGCAGAGAGCCCGATGCGGGGTTTGATCCCAGGACCCTGGATCATGACCTGAGCCGAAGGCAGAGGCTTAACCCACTGAGCCACCCAGGCGCCCCTAAATTGACATTTTTTAAACAAAGGAACTGGCACGTATTTATCCACAATTAGGAAGTTCTCACTTTTTTCGGGGGCGGTGGATGTTCTCACTTTTTAGAGCGACCTATGAAGTTTGCTGATCAGCCTATTAGTAAATTCGGGTACTCATACGCCTATAAAACACACCAGCCACATAGCGGAGTTGTTTGTTTTGAAACACACTTGGGTAGTAAGAGAGAGCATTATAAAATATTTTGGAAGAAGTCAAACACCAACTTCTTCATCATCTGTGACATCAAGGGACAATCGATCAAAGTGTTCGGCATTTCTCCTTCTCAAATAAGGTGTGAACTTCAAGGAAACAAATTTCTGGCTCATTTTAGCCAACATTACTTTCCCAGTAATTTAGGCAAAGTTTGCTTGATATTCACAAACGAACCTAAAGAACGTGTACAACGTTTTTTTACTCAAAGAAATGTTATCAGTAACGTAGAATAATGGGGGCATGGTACTTTTTCTGCTGAGAGAACTATGCTCCAAACCTGGGGGGAGAAATAAATGACACTTAAAACTGCTCTATATCTCACACAAATCAGTTCCTAAAATATTCCGTTTCAACAGGCTCAGACAATGATTAAAAACTGAGAACCAGGCAGGTTCTGGGAACTGTGGCCTAATGAGACACTTCCTGCCCTCCACTGACAAATGGCTTAGTTGGTGACAAGAAGGGAGGGTGGTAGGACCCCTGACCTCCTGGGTCCAGATCTGGTCCTTCTTCTCAAGGAGCTCGTGCTCAGCCTAAGTTTGGTGGTTTTGCGCATTTGAAATAAATATGAATGCAAAATGGGAACAACCACAAAAAACCTTTTTTTAGGCCTTACTCATCGTTCATACCGCTCACGAAATAAACAAGGATAACACCAGCTGGCCCACGAATACGACCCAATACATTTACGTGTATAATTTTAAAAGTGGGGGGCCTGGCTGGCTCAGGCAGCGGAGTACAAGGCTCTGGATCTCAGGACTGTGAGTTCAAGCCCCACGTTGGGCACAGAGATTACTTAAAAATAAAATCTTAAAGGAAAAAAAAAAAAAAAAAAAGACTTGGGTTCACGTTTCATTGCTTACTATTACCTGATCTCTTTGAACTCCAGTGTCCTCATCCATAAAATGGACTGGTAACACTAGCTAGAAATGATTTGTTTCCTTGTAAGAAAAAAGGGTCGTCTCACATTTCTAATCGCATCTGAACGGCCCCATTTGGCATTTCCTAATGTCTTACCCTTAGTTGAGAAGAGCTCACCGTTCCCTATGTTTTGTTCATTTCTAGCCACGGCAGCCGGGTTATCTGTCGTAGCCCCAGTAAATCATGCCAAATGAATTGGCAAAGTAAACTTCATTAGAAAGGAAAAAAAATTAAACAATAAAAAGCCTGACCAGCTCTCAAACAAAACAGGTCTCCATCCAGATGTAACAACACAAAGTGTAGGGGCAGGGGTTGGGGGGTGGGGGGGCGGTGAGGTACAGGCCAGAGGAAGGGAAGAGCTTCCTTTTCGTTTCATACTGTAAATCCCAAAGTAAGGCTCTTCCGTTCTTTTGATCCGCTGGCAAAGGCCCTTTCAAGGCTCCGGGTTTGCCACTCTTATGGCAATGCGGTAATAATTGAGCTGTCAAAAGTAATAGAAATGTGTTTAAACCATGGCATTTTATTATCCTTTAAAGACCCTAATTCTACTCCAAATGTTTGGGAAAGAGGTGTCCTAAAACACCTCTAAGGGAAGGGGAGGCTTCTCCATGAAAAGAACACACCAAAGGCCTAGGGCAGTGCTGACATTAATTTAAATGCCTTTGAAATGCTCATCATTTTTGCTGTCTATTCAAGTTAAACAGGAAAAAAAGGGGGGCTGGGCAGCTTTAACAAAAGCGCTATTATGCTGTGAGGTACAGAGACCTCCAATAAATTCTTGTTGACTAGGACCCAGGAAATGCTTTTCAAATTCCCCAGAAGAAAGGTTAAGGACAGAGTTCCTCTTCTTGTAACTGCTGCTCTCAGAAAATGTACTCACTTGGTCAACTTATTTATTGAGCTACTTCTTAGATGCCCAGGGATGGGTTCTGGCCCCAGGGGTACAGTCTGGAGCAGGAGGAGGTTCCTACTCTCACAGAGAGACAAACAAGCAAGAGGTCATCTGCAATAGTAAAAAATGAAGGAAAGAAAGTAAATCAGGGTGTAGCAAGTGAAAGGACATGGGGGCACCCCATATTAAAAAGGATGGCCAAGGAAGGCCTGTCTGCAGAGCCTGTCCTTGAATATTGGAGAGGCCAGAATGAGCAGAAGGATGGAAGTAGCCCTGTGAAGATTAGGCAGAAAGCTATGCTGGTAGAGGGAATGACAAGTGCAAGGGTCCTATGGTGGGAGGTAAGAATAAGCTTGGAGGGGCGCCTGGGTGGCTCAGTGGGTTAAAGCCTCTGCCTTCGGCTCAGGACATGATCCCAGGGTCCTGGGATCGAGCCCCGCATCGGGCTCTCTGCTTGGCGGGGAGCCTGCTTCCTCCTCTCTCTCTGCTGCCTCTCTGCCTACTTGCGATCTCTGTCTGTCGAATAAATAAATAAAATCTTTAAAAAAAATAAAAAAAAAATTAAAAAAAAAAAAGAAAAAAAAGAATAAGCTTGGAATGTCTGAGGAAGAGAGGAAGAGAAATGGCCCCTGTGTCTAGAAGCTCATGAGGGAGGTGAGCAAAGAGTACAGATGTGGTGGGGAGGCAAGCCACGGCCAGGTCTCTGAGAACCTTGTAGACAATAGGACTAGAATGAATTCCAAGTATAATGGGAAAACATTCCAGGTCTTAAGGAAGGTTTTTAAAATAAGGACAATGCCACGCTCCCCTTACATTTAAAGCCCATCTCCAGCTTTGGGGATGGGAGCCATGTTTGTGATCACGCCTGGAGAGATAAAGAAGGTCCCCACATGCCAACACACCAGGGCTGGGGGTCTCCGTTAACCATCGATGTCTGTGTGTATCCCTGGCATGTCCCATCACTCCACCACCCTCAGTTTCGTGGTGGGCAAGACAGGGTGGTGGAGAAGACTACCAGTCTTGTTGCTTGCTCATTCTGGGATTATTAGGTTGTAAGAACCGAATCACTGACCAAACCCTAACATTTACTGCAGGTAGAAATTCTAGCCACTTAACATGCCATCCGTTGAAAGTTTCTAACACTGGGATGTTAAATGGAAAAACAGAACTGCAGTAAAATAATGCTGACTAGAAAACAAATTAGAAGGACTGAAAAGGAGCATTAAACTGAATGTGTGACTGTCAATGTCATAAGAAATATGACTGGGGACAGTCACAGACTTGGAGGAGTTGAAGGGGACATGAGGACTAACTGCAGTGTGGGATCTTGGATGGGATCCGGGAACAGAAAGAGAAACAAGGAAAGATCTGGAAGATCTGGAAACAAGGAAAGATGGAATCCAAATAAAGTCTGTAGCTTAATTCACGGTATTGTACCAATGCTAATTTCTCAGTTTGGATAATTATACTATGGTTATGTAATACGTATACTTCAGGGAAAGATGGGTGAAGGATAGGAAGGCACTCTCTATACTACTTCCAGAACTTTCCTGTAAGGATGACATTATTTCAAAATAAAAAGTTAAAACAGGAAAGACTGATTTGTAGCCTATAATTGCTGGTGATGTCCATCTCCTAAAAACCTACTATTTTTATTTCTCATGTCTATAACATTATGTTATTAATCATTCCAAAAGGGAAAAAAAAAATCACAGTAGGAGGTTATATTCACTTCCCAGATCATTTTCCTTTCCTGGAAACTCCTGCTGGAGAGAATATATAAATGAATTCATTTCCAGGATGTCCAGCATGGAGCCTCCTGGGTTTTCCCTCAGACGAGTGCACTGTGCCTTCTAATTCCTGTTAGGAGGATGTCTCCGTAGAGGGTTAAATGCCTCGGCCAGACTGCCAACAGAAGGGCCACCGTTTTCCCAAGCCCCCATGAGACCGCATGAGTCAAGCCCCGGGGGGTCAAGATGGGCAGCTGATGAAGATGAAAATCACACCCCAGACAGAGCGCGATGAGAACTGGAGTGTGTTGAGCAACGGGGCACTTCCCCTGAGGCACGGGTAGGCCCTGGCCATGACGAGGCCACGCCACCGATGCCCTCTACGAGAGCTCCAGGCCGCCGGAAACCCAGCCAGCTCGGCTTTCCTGCGACCTGAAACTACCGCCCGGCAGTAGAAGCACCGAGCTGTTGTGAGGGCAAAAGAGAAGAGCAGGCCTCAGAGGGAGGAAGGAAGAAGACTCTGAGGGGGAAAGGAAAGGAAATGATCCGAGAACCAATGACGTGGGAGCCCATCTCTGCTTCGCATGTTCTGGACCTTAAACTACCACCCCAACCCTGTCCGGGTGTCAGAGTCCTCATGTGACAGCTGAGTTGACCAAGGCTTAGAAAAGTCTAGTAACGTGACTGTTCTGACTCTACCTTAAGAACCCTTTCTACAAGACTGTGGCAAGATCTGTAGGACCCTGGACTAGTGAAATGATACCATTAGTGCTCTGTGTGTGTGTGTCTGAGAAAGAGCTTTGCTGTTAAGTGCCACCGGTATGCAGGCAAACACGTTCCACCAACCATCAGAAGAAAGCAGAGACCCTGAGATGTGATTCCTCCAACGGCAATAACCCTAGAGATGAAATCCACACAGTCTGAATGAGCTGCTCACACTCCCTACCCCAGGAGTAGCTGAGTCTAACTACCATAAACAAAGACACGGGGCAAAAGTCTGCAAATGACTGTCAACAAAAAGCAGAAAGCAAATCGAGAGTCAAGAGCAAATGGGGAACCCTCTCAGGGAATTGGCCTTGGGGAGAGGGCAAATGATGGATCCAAATTTTACATTTCCCATACGCTTTGGGAGAGCTTGCAAAAAAGCATCATCGTTAACATCTGTCTCCTCTTCTCAACTCAGCAGAGAGTGCCAGCTTCCAGAATACCAGAACCCTCCCTCAGCTTTCATTTCGTTCTGAGCCAGCCAGCCACAAATTTGAATTTAATACCACATAATCATACCTTTCTCTAGGACTCCGTCTGACATCTTATATAGAGTGAGCACTTTGTGGATTGGACCCATGGAATTAGTTTATTTTTTTAAAAAATACCAACGGTTTACAACACCAACATTCTCTTTCGCAGGGCGCTACCAACAGGTATTTAGTTATTTCTAGGACACCCTGTGAGAAATGCAGAAGAGGAAAGAAAAATGAAGGAGGAGAAGAAGAATGAGGGGAGCAGGAAGGAAGAAGAGGAGAGAGAAAGAGGATAAGACAAGAAAAAGAAACAAAGACTGCTAAAGACAAGATGTCCGAACCAGAGACACCCCAATCACTGGCCGTCGGTGGCACTAGTCGCAACAGAGAGACAAAGACTAGAATGAGAAGCCCTTCCCTGGGAATAGTTCTGCCTGTGGCACAGCACATTACAGGATACCTTAGACAACCTTACAGGGACACATGACACCATCTTTAGAGATGATCGCAAGAATTTTCAAGTCCAGCAATTTCTCCTTTTATATTTTTAGACCTAAGGAAGGGGGGCAACCTCCAGTTTTCACTTGATTCCTTTCATTTATTTCTTTCAGTGAGCAAATACTAGTTTTGTGTTTAAAAAATGAAGAAAAAAAATAATCTTCCTTTGGGCCGAGAAGTGGTCTTGAAAACGATTAATTTCATTGGCCTCACTTACTGAGGAGAAAACCAGGGGCATAAGCAAGAGTACTACAGGGCCAGGACACAGGCCTGTGAACCCTGGTGTCAAGGTTCTCTGAGCTTCCCGCATGGACCATGTCCACACTCAGAGGCCTGGTTTGGGGAGGCCAAGGTGAGGCAGCAAAATTTGACATGTTTATCCTGCTGAGACTGGACCCTGACCCCAACTACTGAAATGTCTACCACTAAACAACATGGCCACCAGAAAGCATATAAATATAATGTCCCAAAGTCAAAACCAATGTTAAGAAAAATTCACTCCCCGAATTTGTATAAATATACGGAAACCATGATAATAACAGTGGACAGGCTATCATGTGAAAACTGATAGGTTCCAGATTATCACAGCCCAATTCAAGGAGATCCCAATGGGGGCGGTAACGCTCAAGATGATAATGGGCCAACGGAGCATCTGTTAGAAGGTGTCGGGCAGTCCAAGGGAACCCCTGCCTATGTTAAAGGTCCCAGTCCCCCTTGTTTGCCTGTCCCTTCACCAGGAGTTAGCCTCAAACCAGAAGAATGCCTCAGTAACTACGACTGGGCTCACTTCCACTCTTGGGGCCTCAACACACTGATGGCAGTTTAGGATCTCTCTTAGATGTTTCAACCATTCCAGGGCCTCTGGGCACAATTTCCCCCTCTTAAGCCACATGGAAGATCCTCTTAACTACGACCACGAGTTGGGTATAAAATCAAGAGTGGAGACTTTCTTCACTCAACATGGTCCCTTTTCCAGAGGACACCAGGAGATCCTTATACTTGGTCTGGCCCTAAACTGATTTCCTAGCTAATTTGTGGACCAAAGCCAACAATACAGCAAATCACTATCTGAGATAAGACCTGAAATATTCCATTTATGCTGAATGCAAAAACCTACAACCATAAAGCCGAGTTGCTGTGGGCTGTGTCAAAGCTGGTTTTACAGCAGGAAACCATTGTCTTCCGTGGATTTCTTTGACAGAAATGGCTTTTTTTTAGCATTTCACTTTTTTCATGGAAGAGACGTTATTCTGGAGGGACTGAATGATACTACGTCTTGACACAGAAAGTTATTTATACATAAATTACAATAACTTTACCCATGTTAACGAGGCTGTCATCCTCTGGTGTGATCTACGGCAATCTTGTAATAGGAAAGCTTCATTTCTTTGACACCTGGGTGGTAATGGGACCGATAATTCCGTGCAGCGAATGTTTTCTACTCTCTTCTCCTGGAGGTGTGCTAAAATCTAGAGTGCATTTTTGGGTCAAAGTCATTCTGATACCAGTCTCTAGGGCCCAGAGCACGAGCACGCATGCACACACACACACCTGTGCGAACACGTGGAGACACACACACACACACACACAGTGATTTCTCGGAAACCCGGCTAGACCTCTTCTTTTTCTTTCTTTAAGAGATTTAGAGTTATCAGGATGGAGGTCTCCACGTGTCTAGACACTCTTGTTTTTGGAACTGACAATGTGTATGTAATTAAAATGGCACAAGAAGGTAGAAAAGTTAAAACGAGAATTAAAATAGGAAATTAGCACTTTTAACAAAGAATTCAGATTTCTGTCCAAATGTTATTAACAATACTGATCAAGAAAAATGTTATCTCAGAGGATCATGAATAAGAGGGAATACACATAATGCAAGAACACCTATCAGGGCACACACCTGGGTGGCTCAGTCGTTAAGCGTCTGCTTTCGGCTCAGGTCATGATCCCACGGTCCCGGGATCGAGTCCCACATTGGGCTCCCTGCTCTACAGGGAGCCAGCATTCTCCCTCTCCCACTCCCCCTGCTTGTGTTCCCTCTCTTGCTGTCTCTCTGTCAAATAAATAAAATCTTAAAAAAAAAAAAAAGAAAAAGAAAACTTATCAAAATCACTTCCTTCTCTCTAGACAACACCAAAGGAATGACCTTCGTAATAGTATTGATGGGAAGAAACACACAAGGAGAGGAGGAAAAGGATTTTCAGAAGCTACCACAACATAAAAGACAGCTTTTCATCGGTAGCTATAGTCCTTTTAAAAATCTTTATCCTAAAACTCATAGGAAAATCTAAAAACCCACTGATGTTTCTCTAAGATTTCACTGTTAACAGGGTTCCCGAAACTCCTCACCTGGATGTTTTGAGATGGATGGTCTAACGGTCATTTAACAGAGCGGATGGGATAGGAGGTGCGCACGGTTGCACGTGCGCGGCAGGATATGCTACAGATGTCCCTTCTGTGTGTCTAGCAGAATGGCCTCGGTCCGCAGAGGAGACAGAACAAGTGGTGAGGCTGTGCCTGGACAAGCAATCATGCGTTCCATCCCAGAAGCCCCCCCCTGGTGCCAGTACCTGTAGACACGACCTACGTTCCCTCCTTTCTCTTCACTCACTCACCAACTTAGCATTTACCGAGTGCCTAGCAGGAGCCCTACACCTCTCTGGAGATACACCGGTGGCCAAGGCTTGGCCAGCCCTCTGTTGGGGGGCTGGCAGCAGGGATCCTGCCATAGCGGATGTCAAAACTGGGGAGTCCTCTGTTCTTTCCAGGGATGCTACTGAAACCACCAGGTAGCACTGCTCTCTGCCAAATGACGTCCTTTCTGGGCTTCAAAGGCTCCTGTAACGCCGCTTGCGGCAGCACGAGAGAGCGGAACAAGACACTAAACATCACAACACTAAACATGAACTTGGTATTTCCTACTGCTCAGCAATGTTACTTCTTAGGACTGATATCATACTCAATTTGCTAAAACTTCACAGCATGGTCTTTCATTCAACAGGAGGGAGTTTCTTCCCCGCACGAGGCACACTGTCAGGTCTTCTGAGCGACACCAAGAATACTATGGTTCCTGCCCCAAGGGAACCCCATTTATCAATGGCGCCCAGACATAGGGTACATAGCAGTGACCACGCTGCCTTGGTATAACGCGTGCGCTTGTCTCCACTGACAGCCTCTGTCAATCCCTCCCTTCCCTGAATGGGCACGCTGCTTCTCCCATTGAGAAGTGAAATCCGCTCCCCTCTTCCTGAATCTGGGCTGGTCCTGTGACTTGCTTAACCAGCAGCACTGCCGAAAATGGGACGCTATTTTGAGTGTGGCCCTTAAGTGGCCTTGCATTTCTGCTTTTGCGTTCTAGGAATCTGCCCTTGGGAGCTGCTATGGGGAAGTCTGAGTTCTGCTGTAGAGAGGTTGCACAGAGGTGAACCACAGTGCCCCAGCTGAGCCGTCTGCGGAGTGCAGCTACACGAGTGACCCCAGCTGACACCCCACGGAATGGACCAAAACCCCAGTCCACGTACAGGATTCTAAGAAACTATAAACTGTCATTTTAAGTTCCTATGTTTGGGAGTATCTTATTACTCATGAGAACAATCACTACCATGATGCATTAGACCCACAGCAGAATATGAGAACAATATCCACAATCAGCCCCCCTAAGTGAACTATCTAAAATGCCTGAGAATAAAAAATCTTCAGGTTTGCTACATTCAATACCCCTTTGTTCCACTGTGGACACTCTTGTGTTTGGCCCACATGTCCTTGGAGAACCAAAAATGCCACTTTATAGAAAAAATAATCAAAGAGTTTCTCTTTAGGTTCATGCTCATTAAAGTGAAAATTAAAAGGGCACCTGACTTCTAAAGAAATAACTTTGTTTCAAGTCCAAATTCAAAGTCATGGCAAAATAACTTTGTCTATGTTCTCTGGAAGGTCAGCTAATATTTTATTTTATAAACAATGGATGTTGTTAAAAAAATTAATTTCCTACGTGTCGAGAGTCTTTACAGTCTAGTTCATTTTTCTCAGATTCGTACGGGGCAAAATCGTTCCACGGTGTGGACGGCTGACGCGGTGGCAGCGATAAGGGAGGGAAAGGAGACGGGAGTGGAAGAAACAGAAGAGGGGAAAATCAAATTTCTACTTTTTAGCCGCATCGGTGAGATTTTTAACAGCAGACTTATTTACCAATTAGTAACACATTCCTGGATCCTAGCCTAGAGGGTTTCCCCCACCCCGTGTTATTTCCTAAGCAGCACCAGCGTTTTCACTCAGCAAAGAAAACACGGGGAAAAATTATCACCATACAAAATCTCCTGGGAAGTAAGAGGGGCTGCTTTCTTTCTTTCTTTTTTTAAGATTTATTTATTTATTTGACAGACAGAGATCACAAGGAAGCGGAGAGGCAGGCAGAGAGAGAGGGGAAAGCAGGCTCCCTGCTCAGCAGAGAGCCCAACTCGGGGCCCGATTCCAGGACCCTGGGATCATGACCTGAGCCGAAGGCAGAGGCTTATTTAACCCACTGAGCCACCCAGGCGCCCCGGCTACTGCTTTCCTATTAGTTACTGCAGTTAGTGCTTCTGGCTTGCCTTTATACATCCAAAATGTCTTTACCACCATTCCCTAGTTACTCTTTCCAAACACCTGGGGAAGTAGGTCAGCGCTATCATCTTCGGGATTTCTCCAGGGAGGAGGAAACAGGCCTGTGGCCTTAAACAACTAACCCATGGCTGTCCTGGGATAACAGGAGTGGCTGGTTCAGAATGGATCCCGGTGTGCTCCCAGTCTCTGCCTCCAGAAATTCAGCACGACCCCACCTGTAGCATGGACTCATCCCCACCTCCCTGCCCTAAAGCCTGGGAGATACAAAATTCAGAGTAAGCCCAGATCTCCAAATTCGTGGACCAGAGCATCACAGTCCCAGGCTGTCCTTTATCACTCCACATCAAAAAGATGATTTCTATTTTCCTTCCTCTGTCTTAAAAATGCACTTACAGCATATAAAGTAACATCGGGGTAGGGGTACGTTTCCTGACCGTAGTGACTACTAAAGGCTTCAGGCAAAGCCCAGGAACCTGCAGTTGCTCTCGCTGGCGCCATTAACAAGAAGGCAGCGGCCCTTCAAGGGGCTCTGCTCCTTCCTAATAAATACTAACAGGGGCTCCTCTTATCTGAGGATCCTGGCGCACCTTACACACACTACTCATTAAGTCTCATGAGGCTGCTCTGAGAGAGACCCGAGCAGAATATAAAAGGCCACCCCGTCCACCAGAGGGAGAAAACAGCAAGCAGTTCAGATTCTAGAAGGCAGTAACAACAGATCTACTGGAGGGCATCATTAGAAACATTACCTAGAAATCTCTAATCTGGATGCTTTCTTCTGAGCCTCCTTCCCTCACCGGCAAAATGAGAATAATAACATCGGACCAGCGGACTTCACGGGGTTAGAGTAAAGACCACATCAAGGAACAGATGCAAAGGTGCTGAGAAAACTCTGATGCCCTACAAAGAAAAGGCCTTATTTCTGTGATCTAAGCCAGCCCCAGATTCAAAGGAGAAAATGCCAGCTCTAAACATTTTGCCCTAGACAGGGAGCCTGTCCTCCGAACAGCTTGGGCATTATTTATATAAATGCAAATTCTATTTCTATGTCTGTGATCATCTTCCTATAGGGTACAGGAGATGAAAAAGAGAAAGCAAAATCAGAGTCAGAGCATACAGACACAACAATTATCCTTGATTGTAATGTTTGCATATATTCAACATTCAAAAATTTTTTTCCCCCTCTGCCTGGAAAACATTCAGGACAGAAGAAACAGGACTGTACGCTCAAACCCTGCATAGGATTATCTTGCCTTATTCAGATTTGTTTTCTTTTCTTCGCCCCAGTTATAAAAATTGCAGCTTTAAAATTGCACTTAAATCCCTGTAAGAACTGCAAATGTTCAATTGCCAATTGGATTTCCTGCTGGAGGAAATAATCCACTTTGGTTCAGAGGCGGCTGCTCTCGGAAAGGAGACATGTCTTCTCCCAACTGTCCTGGGCCACCCGAACTACACAGCCCTTAGCACTCAGCCCAAAACACCCTCCTGCGATCCCCTAAGGTCTCCCTTGCTGAAGAAGAAAGGGACACGCCTCCATCCATTTGATGAGGGCAACTGATTTTATCTCGCAAGGTCTAATGTAAAAGGAACCTGGCAATTTGCTCTCACACATAGACACTACTTTCCCAAGGGGTTGACGGTATAGTGAGAAGCTCGCAGCAGCGGTCAGAATTCACAAGCACAGAGGGGCAGGCCGCTTGCTACTTGTGCTGGCTGGTGGCCGACTTAAGTTTCATTGAGAAACTTCTAAGTAACCTGCCATGAGCCTAAAAGTGATGGGGGACATGTGTCCTCTTTCTGACATCCCAAGAACCCATCCCGTCTTCTGTGATCGTCTTCGGTGATCGAGGAATTCTCCACTGTGAGAGGCTTTGGAAAGGGGCAGGATTTGCCTCTCATTATAGAGGCAGGAAAAGGCCAGCTTCTCTCTCTCCTTGCCCAGGTGGGGTCAGACATGGGACCTCAGGTGGCCAGCCAGGTGCAGCCCTTCAACAATCAGCTGGGACACCGTCCAGGATCTGCCGTACCTGGGATTTGCTGGGAAGGACCCAGGCAGGGTTCTCACCTGTATTTCTAGCCTACTCCTCACCATCCTGTTACTGCTGGGAACTTAGCCAATATTTCTCACTAATTTCTTTTTCTGGTGAATTCGGCCAGAGTCAGTTTCTATTGTTGGTTGCAAGGAACCTTTACTGCACTCATCATAGGACAGAGGCCACATTTTCTAATGTGGATGCTAGACGGGGCTGTGTAGGACTGACATGTTGAAATGACTGATGTGAGAAACAGGGGGTAGAGGATGACCTTCTCTGCCACCTCCCCCAAGTGTGATCTCGAACAAAGCTCTACTCAGCTGCTAGTTGGGGCGTGAAGCACCCCAGGCTGAATGATGGTGATGCTGTGCCTTGGGGACTCAGCAGGAATGAGCTGACCAACGTGACAGGGAGAAGGAAAACACAGGGGCACGCATTCCCCGTCACTGACATATGGGAAAGGACTCCCCGCCTGGGAGTGAAAACAGTGGGTTCCGGTCCCAACACTGCCTCGCTTGTACTCAAGGAGGTCCTTGGATCAGAGGAACTGACATCACACAGGACATCACACAGCAGGGAGGACACACAGAATTTTAGACTCTACAACTTCAAGCTACGGAATCACAAACTGCATTTTAAGAAATTAAATAGGTGATTCATTTAGCCCACTCTAACACTGCCTGATGCGGAAACAATTCTTTTCTCCTTTCCTACTTTATTAGTGACATATTTATTGTATATTTATTATATGTCCTCTCTGTGCCAGGCACAGGTTAGAGCTACTGGGGTATTTACAGGGAACGGACTGATCTGAGCTAGAGCTCAGGCTATTAAGAAATTTAAGAAATTTACTTTGTATGTCATCAGCTATCCTCCAGAGTAGTTCTGGGAGGGGGAAAGAGAGAGGGAAGTATTTTTGGCTGGTATAAAAGCCAATGGGAGCAATGGTGAATGAGTGGAATCCCTTTAGGTTGTACTGCTAACAAGCTAAAAGAAAATCATCTGTTTACACCTTGATGCAACAGTTTTCCAAATCTTCCCAGCACAAAGGCAATCAACAGTTGCCAGTAATTACCGTGCCGTGTGGATACTAGTGACCTCGCACTGGCCTCCTTGGTTACATCATGCGTTTTAGAGAAAAACAGTTATCATTGCAGGCCAAAACAGGTAGAGTAAGTAGGAGATCCGGGACACTGCCTTCTACACAGCAGACTTAGAGAGAAGGGCGGGGGAGGGGCTGGAGGCACCGGAAGGGGTCGGTGACATGGGGGCAGAATCCGGTCCAATAAGGTTTAGAAAAGACATAAAACCTAACCCAGAGCTGCTAACACCCCCTTCTTCTGCACCTTGGCGTCCGCCAATTTAAAAGTGATTTTTATAGCAGAGACAGAAGTTAAAATAAAGCGTTTAAGTAAATGGCCCTTGAAATATATACAATTTTTGATACGTAATGGGCTTACTACTGTAAGATGCCCCAAACTGCAACCTATTTCCCTCATAATCTAAAAACTCCTAAGTATGTGTTCTGTTTATTCTGTCTCCTAAATGGTTTTTATTATAAATGGAGACATGTCTCCATGGAGGAAGATAACCCAAAAGATAGATTTGAAATCTTTTAGGTAGTTAGGGACTATATTAAAGCCATCCCAATTCCACAGCAGACATCCTTAGACTAGAAATAAGAACGCTTTTGAAATGTTTTATAAATACAGTAGCTCTCCACACCACCCCACCCCCGCCCTGGCAACCTTATCCACAAGGAGTCCGAGAGGATACCTGAAGCCACAGATTTTGTGTGTGTGTGTCTGTGTGTGTGTGTGTGTGTATACACACACCCAAACATACATACATACATACACACACACACACACACACACACACACTGTTCGGTAATACGTTTTTTCCTCTCCATACATACCTATGACAGAGATTAATTTGCACAGTAAGAGATTAACAATTACTTACAATTAAACAAAATTCTAATACTATACTGTCATAAAAGTTTCAATGAAGAGTCTCCCTCTCAAAATATCTTTCTGTCCTGTACTCACCCTTTGTGACAATGGGAGATGATGAAATGTCTCTGGGAGGGAATGACTGACGCAGGCACGTGATGTAGCCTTGGGCCGCTCCTGACCTTCTGAGCGTGCGTCAGAAGGAGAATCAACAGCTTCCGGACGGCAGTTGGCTGCAGGACACTGAATCCGTGGCAATGGAAACCACGGAGAGGGCAGCCTACCCTACCCGCCACGCCCCCTCCCCCATGCTGTGTCCTAGAGCTTTCCTCGTGTGGCAGGGCACGGCTGTCAGGGCCATCTGGACCGGAGCTGCGTCGGTCTCATTGGTCATTTCCGCCACAGCATTTCATAGGGTAAACGTGGCCGCATATTCGGGGTCAGAGTGGAAGTTTGCAGAGACATGTCTTCTTCTCAAAAAGCCCCCAAATGGTACCGTGAGCTCCCAGCAAAGCCAAGACTTCTCCAGCTCCGGAAGGCACAGGAGTCCGGGTAAATGCGAATACATCGGGGGCAGTTTGGGTGTAAAAACAAGAAATTGCAGGCGCACCTGGTTGGCCTCAGGCAGTAGGACAGGCAACACTCGAACTCAGGGTCTTGAGTTCGAGCCCCATGTTGGGCAGAGAGATTACTTAAAAACAACAACAGTAACAACAAATAATTGCTTTTATCACTAGTATCTTCCAATAGTCAGTTCACATGAGGTCTCTCTGAGCTGCTTGCTTTGCTTGCTTTCAAAGCTAAGGAAACGAAGACCCGAGGGTTAAGCCATCTACCTCACGTGTGCACCAAGAGCCTGCCCTCGAACCCAGGCTGGCTAGCTCCCACCTCACTCCAGCCTTCCTGTCACTGGGGCACCACGCTGCTCCTGCACTACGGCAGAACGGGGAGCCTCCCACAGGAACACAGGCCCACAGCCTCAGGACAATCCCAGGGCGAGGCGCAGGTCACAGCAGACTCTGACCCTACTCCTTAGGTCACTCAGGTGGTAGAACTTCTCTGTGTCTCTAGCCTTCCCATGCTCTATAGTCATAATATTCTAAAAAGACTTACTCGTCCCCAAATGGACCTGAGGAGACCACTGCCTCATGGCCTGTAATCCTTGGGATTGGGCTCAAGTCAGTTTCTTTTTTTTTTTTTTAAGATTTTATTTATTGATTTGACAGAGAGAAATCACAAGTAGGCAGAGAGGCAGGCAAAGAGAGAGGGAGAAGCAGGCTGCCCGCTGAACAGAGAGCCCGATGCGGGGCTCGATCCCAGGACCCTGAGATCATGACCTGAGCCGAAGGCAGAGGCTTAACCCACTGAGCCACCCAGGCGCCCCAAGTCAGTTTCTTTTAAAACACACCAAAGTGAGAGGTAGGGCACCTGCTGGTTCAGTCAGTAGAGCATGGGACTCTTGATCTCGGGGTTGTACGTTCAAGCCCTCCACTTACTTTTAAGTAAGAGATTACTTAAAAATAAAAATCTCAAAAAACAAACAACAAGGGGCGCCCAGGTGGCTCAGTGGGTTGAAGCCTCTGCCTTCGGCTCAGGTCATGATCCCAGGGTCCTGGGATCGAGTTCCGCATCGGGCTCTCTGCTTGGTGGGGAGCCTGCTTCCTCCTCTCTCTCTCTCTCTGCCTGCCTCTCTGCCTACTTGTGATCTCCGTCTGTCAAATAAATAAATAAAATCTTTAAAAAAAAACAACAACAAACAACAACAAAAAACCAGACAGACTAGGTAAAACCCCAGATCAGGCCTCCTCATCAGTGGCTACTCTTTAGACATGGGCCCCGAGTTTCTCGCACCTGTGTTTCCTCCTTCAGGCTTCATCGTGATTGTACACTGTCACGACGAGGTAAAGGGACGCAGTGATGGGGCCTGGTTATGGAGCCCATAAAAAAATCAGTTAAGTGCCAAAATCACTGAGCAAATCCAAAGGACCTAAATGCATTAGCTCCTAATGACAACTTGCTTCCAGGAAATTGGGGGGTGGGGGGCGTCACTGAAGCCAAAGCTACACACAGGAGGTCAGATAGAACAAGCAAAATAGGGTGGACAGTTCGGCTCTGTCAGTGTGGAAGGTCCACGCCCCACAAAAATGCTTTACCGAAAAGGCTTTGCCTACAAACGTCTTTATTTACCTTCTATTTGGACAGATTTCTAAATTTTCCTGGAGAGTCCAGGTTATTGAAAATAACTGCACTGCTGATGTCTCCTGGTTAAAGACCTGCCAAAAATTCTAAAAGAAAACTAGCAACTAAAGCCCCAAATGCCACAATGCATTTCATCAACGTCTGCACAAAGCCTTTACCAACACTCCAAAGTCCAGCCGTTTCCACGTGCAAATTTATAGCTCCTTCAGCGAGCCCTCTTTCGGGTTCTCTGCGAGGTAGGTTGTACACGGTAATAACGATCCCTTACACAGGAAAACCATTTATTTACAATATCACGCAGAATAAATGCAGAATTACGAACACTGCAAGCCTGTACATTTCGTTCCCTGATTTGCTCAGCTCTACCTCAGTGGGCTACCATCTTTCACGAAGTCCCGACCAGCAACAAAAACACTGATTTGCGTTGCACCGAAAGGGCTGTTTTAAAAACACGATGGAGCAACTCACTGTCACAGGTCTCGTCCCGATACCCAGGGCAGGGTTGGTTTGGTTTCAGAGCACTGCACGAAATGGCCCGTCTCAGTTTCTACAAACGTCTCACTCGAGGTTACTCTCCCTTATTTCAGTTGGATTTTTCACACCTATTTCCCTGGGGGGGCGGAAAAGGAATCTCTGGGGGGGGGGCAGAAAATCACCATCTCACCTTACGACAAATGAAGACTGCATTCACTGCATTCCACACACACACATCGAGCCAGTCATCTGGCTGGAGGAAATCATAAATTAGGGAAACTGCAGACCCTGTCTCGAGCAGTTTATATTCTTGTAAGAGAAGACAGGCATGGGGGTGGTGTCATTTAAAATAATCCTAGTAAGAATAAAAATAATAACACGTTGTAAAACAGTAACGTAGCCCTTTAACCTCATTCTTCCAAAGGAGGAAGAGCCTTCCGTCTCTCGTTAGATTCATGCGCAGGTTGGGCTGGTTTCATGGCTGTGCACACGATGCAATGACACAGGGATTCTGCGTTTCCAGAACAATCCTGTGCTTGGTTTAATGCTCTGTGGTGTCTCGACATTCTTAACGATTTTTTGAACAAGGGGTCCACGTTTTTCTTTTGTGTGAGACCCTGTAAACCGTGTAGTTGGTCCTGCCTGCAGGCAAAGACCTGCAAACGTTCGTCTCACTGGTTTAGAACAGCTTCCTTTCCTATTAGCCATGGTCAAATGCAAAACCCTACCCCAGGCAGAACAGGGCGCACTGTCTGCTCAGGAGAGGACTCCTGCGGCCAGGGCAGCTTCCCCACTGAACGTGACTGATAGCAACGACACCTGCTGGTCTTCGCTGGTTGGGCACACGCCCCAGCATAAATCCTGCAGACCTGGGAGCTTATCGAGAACATCTAGGCCAACAGCCTCAATTTGCAGGTGAAGAGCGTGGACATTTGGGTGACTCCCCGAAGAATAAACAGTTGGTGGAAGATAGCATAAAACTGAGGCCACTGCTGTTTTGACTGCTCCAAGTCCTATCTGATGAGCCCGACAAGCCAGGGCAGAAGCCTGTCTACCTGGCTGGCTCATTATTACAAATCATCGCCTCTGCGCAGGGCCTGGCATACAGCCGCTTTGTGGGAAACACAGAGCTGCCCGAATGCATGCGTGTATATATGTATGCACACATAAACAAAAAAGGTAATAAAATAATCTGTATCCCACTAGGTGCGGAATCTAAAAATTCTGATGTTTTGTTTACTACGATTTTATCGAAAACCTTCAGTTTCTTTTTGTTTTTTTGTTTTGTTTTGTTTATTTTTATCTTTCAGGGAAGGAATGCCTCTCCAGAAAAATATCAAACAGGGCCCACAAAATAATAGTGATTTTATTTTTTAAATTTTTTATTTTATTTTATTTTATTTTAAGATTTTATTTATTTGACAGACAGAGATCACAAGTAGGCAGAGAGGCAGGCAGAGGTGGGGGGTAAGCAGGCTCCCCACTGAGCCCGGAGTATGCAGCGGGGCTCAATCCCAGGACCCTGGGATCATGACCTGAACCGAAGGCAGAGGCTTCAACCCACTGAGCCACCCAGGCACCCCAATAATAGTGATTTTAATTGTAGCAATCACATTAGAACACCCATTAAAGGGAGGCCGAGACACGTCGCTGGCAACTGGCTCCGACCTCACATCCGGCAGAAATGAGCTACACTAACCTTCCCACCTGTTCACCCTCAAATCCAGGAAACCTCGGGCCAGGGCCTGCGTGTCCAGCAGACGGGACTGGAGACATCCGCGCTCAGAGCCCACGGGGTCTTTTGGCACATCGGCCCATACTCAGCCACGCAAAGATTAAGCCAATGCATTACAGAGCAGGAATTTTTTATTTTAAAGACTAAAGTAAAAGTGAGACTATATTTCTTTATGGAGCAGGTCCTTGTGACACAGATTAAAGTGGGTATGAAAAGGGCAAAGACTTTGAGTTATGCTCCCATTAAAAGGACCCAGAAGCCCAAGGCCAAAACAAACACGAAGATAGCTGAGCCGATGGTTGATTAATTAAGCCTCCTTTATTTCGGCGGGTCACGTGAACTAGGTCTGAATCTTTCTGATCCTTGGCTTTGCCAGGTGGGGTGCGAACAGAGGTGCAGAGCTCTTCAGCTGATGAGAGCAGGGAATGAGCGTGGACATACACGCGCCGTGCGTGGAGAGTGCGGGGTATACAGGAAGGGCTCCATTAGTGTTGTCCGTTTACGGGTGAAGCCTGACCAGGTACTGCTCTGCACCGCAGTGCGTGCGAGGCTCCACTCAAAAGACACATATGCCAAGAAGGTGAGGAAACACACATGTAGTGAAGATCCTGGACTTATGCTCAAACGAGACGATCTGCAGGCAGGGGCCCTAAACATATGGACGCGTCACGTGCTCTGAGCACGTCCCCAATCGCTCGGTGCACGGGTACGAATAGGAGCACCGCCGTCATGCTACCCAACAGGAAAGACACAGGGGACACAAGAGCAAACAATCTACACTGCCCTCCTACTGTCATGCTCACAGCACAGCCGGAAAAGCAGTCTGGAGACACAGACTCAGAGCTCAGTATTTGTCGAATGAATGAACCGATGAAAACTAATGACAACGGGGCGCCTGGATGGCTCTGTTGTTAAGCATCTGCTTCGGCTCTGGTCATGATACCAGGTTCTTGGGATCGAATCCCACATCGGGCTCCCTGCTCAGCAGGGAGCCTGCTTCTCCCTCTCCCACTCCCCTGCTTGTGTTCCCTCTCTCTCTGTGTCTCTCTGTCTGTCAAACAAATAAATAAAATCTTTAAAAAAAAAAAAAAAGCAAAGAATAAGAAGTAGGACCAACCAAAAAAAAAAAAAGAAGTAGGACCAACAGATTTTTCTGGTAGGTCACCACATTAGAGTTCCTGGGACAGCTCCTGTTAGGGTCCTTGGGGTGAGGTCGACGGGACGCATCAAAGATGAAGACTTTCCCAGCAATTCCAAACTTCAAGGTTTGCACGGCCATTAACATGCTTCTCTCAATAGGAGTTTGCTAGGAACGTGGAGGAGCTGGCCAAATGGGCGATTTTTGTCATTAATCAAGCCGTGTGAGACAACCTGTCACTCACTGTCACCCCCACCCGTGGGCCAGTCAACATTTTCCTTGAGATGCTCACTCACTGAGAGGAAGAGATGAAACACCAAGTGAAACGGGGGGGGGGGGGGGGGAGGACTGACACCAAGTGACAAACCATCATTTCTCCCCAGGCTATGAAGACAGATTTAGGCAATTAAATGCAAATTAATTCTTTCATCTGTACATCCAAAAGAGCAGAACAGTGCCACACACAATCCAGGTGTCAAAGACCACACAGACTTCATTTGGAAAACTGGGAGGCTTATCTCGGGATATCCACATCTGGTCTTTCCCCCGCCCCCAAAAATCATTTTTTTTTTTAAGATTTTATTTATTTATTTGAGAGAGCGAGAGATCACAAGTAGGCAGAGAGGCAGGCAGAGAGAGAGGAGGAAGCAGGCTCTCCGCTGAGCAGAGAGCCCGATGTGGGGCTCGATCCCAGGACCCTGGGACCATGACCTGAGCCGAAGGCAGAGGCTTTAACCGCTGAGCCACCCAGGCGCCCCACCAAAAATTATTTCTAAAAATGGACTGGGCTAGAGAATGTGGGAGAGAATAAGAGAATGTGATGGCCAAATGTCTACTGAGTTTTAAATATATATTTCTCTATTTATAGAAGCAACATGACATGTTGACAAAGTTTTCTCCAACAGCCAAACACACTGATACATGGGTCCATTTCCTGTACGTGGGCTGCAGAGGACGCATGATTAGGAACGAGGTGGACAGACATATTAGAGATGGATACGTCTTGATGAACTACAAACTACATTGATGTGCGCGCGTGTGTGTGTAAAGGAGGGAGGGAAGGAAGAACAGAAGGAGAAAAGAGGAGAGTGGGAAGGGGAGAGGAAAAACCACTTAGAGGAGTGGTTATTAGCTAGATACAAAGATGATCGTTTCACCAAGTTCATCAGTCTTTCAGAAACTAAGTTAAGAGGTGCAGGGAGGCCGAAGATGGTGATTTTCAAAAATATGCTTCCAAAGGGGCCTGACTCCAGATACACTGGTGAACAACGGCTTCTCACTGCAAAATCCCATTCCTTGATCCCACCCACTCCTTTACTGGGATATCACAGCAGTAACTGTACGCACCCCTCAAGGAGAGAAAGAAGCCCAAAGCTTTGCATTCATCCCATCTGGTCTTGGACTTTTGACTACCTGAAGTGCTCTGCAGCTGGTTTGTAAAGTGGGGCAGTGAATCTCTAAGAACTGCGGACCCCATCTGCAGAAGGAAAACCCCACAGGGAGAATGCATTAAGTAAACGCATTTACTTAAATTATTTTTACTGCAACTTTCCTCCTTCTGCACAAATACAAAATTTTAAAAAACCAGAGAAATTTAAATTATTTTCATTGAAATCATGTTGTTTTGCTAAAACCCGTGGGTCCATATTGAGTTATACCATAGCAAGATAGAGCTCTGGCTGGGTTCTGTATTTAAGGGTGTTTTATTTTATTTTATTTTACTTTGTTTTTTGTTTTCGGCACTTTAACTTCCTTTTACCAAAACAGATCGAACACAAAGTTATTAGGAACTCCAAAGTTTTGTTTGCAGGTCCTCCAGGTAACCAGACTTCAACTTAACGTAGACCAGGCAGCAATCCTTTCCTGCTGATTTTACTGAGCAGTCACTAGGGTAAATCTGAAAAGGTGTTTGGTTCCAACGAAGACGAGGCTAGTTTTGAGGCACTGAAAGCTGCCTTAAATGGTATCTGATCCAATTACTGAGCCCGGGAGTGGGGATGGCGGGGGGAAGCTACAGCAGCCGACTGCTAAGCCCCTTTCTAACCAACATGGAAGCTCAGATGGGGAGTGGACCCCATTCACCGCGCATGCGTGTACCAACCACCTGGCCTGGGGTCCTGAGTGGGGTGTGCACACGCCTCAGTATCTAGGATGGCTCACGCACTTGCCCTGCCCCTTTTTTCTATTCAAACTATGGAGAAAATCTTCCTGCACGAAGCGTGCCCGAACTTCCTTTTGGCACAAGCCAACTGCAAAGACAAACACCAATGGTTGTGAAATCCACAGCTTTGCTCAGACTTGGGATCATCAAGATGACCCAGAAAACGCTTTTATGACTGTTCTTAAGATTACGATCAAAATGAACAACGTAAAGTGAAAGAGAACTTGGATTCACATCTGTGAACACCCAAAATCGAGTCTGTAAAGCCCAAGGGCATAACAGCATAGAGAGGCTGAGAAATTTGCTCAAGGACGCTCACCTGGGATGTAAAACGAACACTACGAACATTCTTCCCTTTGCTCACTCAACTCCAGCCACGGACGTGTTCTTGCTGTTCCCTGAACATAGAACTTTTTTGTCTACCTCAGGGCCTTTGCACTGCCTCTTCTTACTCGCTGATATGTTCTTCCTCAACCTTCACAAGACTGTCACCCCATACTCACGTTTTACCCCTAAGTCCCCCTCAGCCAGGTCTCCTGGTCTTAGCAGATCAGTCACTTCCTAGCATTACCATAAGCCTATTTTGATTTTTCTACATAGCTTTCACCACCTGGGATACTTCATTCTAGGGATTGTCTGATTTGGTTATCTTGGTCTCCCGGAACATAAACCCCATGAGAACTGGTCCTTCTTGGTCTCATTTACAGCTGTGTCCCATGTGCCTGGCCATGTTTTCCATTTTAAGTAATAACCACCTCTGAATGAACAAAAAAAGAAAGGAGGAAATGAGCGGGCACAGGGCACAGAAAGAGGGCACATGTGTCCCTGTCTTTGACTCTGTCCACGACCCCCCATTCTCAGTGTTGTCACACCACACTCCTCTGCTTGTTTTGTTTTGTTTTCAAATGACCAAGGCCAGACCCGCTCGCAGGCCTTGCTCACGAGGCCACCCCTGGTCCTTGCCCCACCTGAGGCTGCCCCCTCCACCACGCAACGATCCTTCCCCTCCCCGCCCCAGCTCTGAGAGCCTCTGCCCCGGGCCTGCTGGCAGAACTTCCTTTCTTGATGCAGACTCTGGACAAAGGTTATCTTCCCACCTGGAACAGCCTGTGCCTTCTCCAGCGGGCATGGCTTCGGCGCCATGTTTCACAACACGTTAGGTCCGGGACACATCTGTAAATGTTTATTCACACACACACACGGGAGGGGCAGGGCCCAGAAGAGCTTGTTCTGTTCTCATCCATCTGCTTCCCCACAGAGCTTACTGTCCTACGTGACAGACAAGCCCTGTTACTTGCCTGCAGGAAGAGGACCAAGGGAGGCAGAGCCTGCTCTGTAAGAGAACAGGGAGGCAGGCAAGCTTCTGGGCCTCTAGGAAGGAGAGACTGAGGAGTCTGGGGAGTCAGCAGGCTGTGGGTAGAGGCCCCCAGGGCATCAGCAGAGCCGGAAAGCTATTTCCCATTAAGCTTTAGTGTGGAAGCAGAGGCAGTACCCTCTGGGGAAATTCCCTCGGAGGAATGTCACACTCCATTTCTCTTCCTTATCATCTGGATGGCCCTCTTTGCTCTCCTGGATCTCTTCAAAGGGCCCCTTCCTTTCAGCTTCCTACAGAAAAGAAAGCTGGAAGGCAGTGGCCTCACAGGGAGCCACCCTGCTGGACCCCAGAAAAGCCAGCAGCCCTCCATAACCACCAGGCACCTGTTCCAAGCCCTTCGGCTGAGGACAGCCCAGGGCGTGCTCCTTTCTTCGCTCCTGTATCAAAGCACAGAATCCTCCCCTCCACAGAAGTGGGTGTGTTGAAATTCAAGATATAAACCGATTAAGAGCAGAGGCTGGGAGTCTCCAAGCCACTCCGGGCCCTTGTCCCTGAATTGATCGCACACAGGCCACTGTCCTCGTCTCTAGGACTCAGCAGAACACCGCCTGAAGAGCCCCGGCAGGGGGAAAGCACTCGTTACCGAAACACACCTGGGCTTGCCCATCCACCATTGCTTGCTAAACTCTCTGGCTCAATTTATCTCTGACGTGAGGCCCTGCGAACTTCTCAGGATTGTGGTGACAGTGAAGTGACAAGATGGTTAAGGAGGCAGGCTCTCAAGTCGGCAGGGGACCAACAGGGTCACGGCCACGTTCAGGCTGCCCATTTCTACTCAGCTGCTCAAACCCAGATCTGTTTTCTGCCCAATATCCTGTTTCGTCACCCGTCACACTTATACAATCCTGTGCCATCCAAATTACTTTCCCAACTATTTCCTAATGCAAATATGTAATTCTATAACTCACAGTCTTTTTTTTTTTTTTTTTTTTAATTTTTGGACCTTTGAACTAGTCTCAACACAGAAACACGGCACAAAGAGAGCCTGGAGTGTCAAAACACTAGGTTGTGAGCCTTACAGGCAGGTATGGTATTTAGGGAAACCCACTTTCTACAGCTCAATGCTATGTTCTAAGCTCCCTGTTTCCGGTTTTTAGAGAACACCAGGAAGAGGGGAATGAACGAAGATGCTTTTCTAAAATCTCGCCTTGGTCAACAGAAGGGCTAAGGAAAGAGTGGTTCCTTCTTCAATTCAGCCCAACACCCCACACAACTTTGTTTGGAAAACCGGGCACCATATTTACTCAAGTCGAATGGTGGTCTGACTTGGCAACCTAATCCCACTGAGACTCGTGCAAAGAAAACAAAACAGGTAGGTGGTGGGGGCAAAGGGGTTACCTCCATATCCATCTTCTCCTTAAACAAAAACCTCTTGAGACTGGAAATTTCCCTGCCTGGCCTCTGGCGAGGTGAGGGCTGGAGCCTGGTCTTCCTCAGTGCCTCCGGCAGGGCAGGGGGTGTGTATGTAATAGATCTAGAATCTCCAAATCCCCAGGCCCCAGACACATCACCGGATCTCCACATGGGATCCTCACGTCCCAGACACCTCACTGGTCAATGAAATCCGCACTGGGCAAGAAGGTTGGGGGGCAGCTGCTACTTTTACTTCTCAACTTCAACGTCACCACCCAAGACCCACGTAGAGAAAACCAAGAGAAGCACAGAGATGCCAGCTTGGAACCCTGACTTTCAGGACTGCCGATTTTCACATGGAACACAAGAAGCCGCGCCACTTTAGAGCCATCTACTGTTCTCGATTCTTTTTAGGTGACATATAATAATTTCATATTTTTAAACGGCTTGGAATCGGACAGTCTCTACTGTGCGGCCCAGAGCGTTCCGGTACATTCACTCAACCCAGTGCCTGCCATGGGGGAGATCAATAAGCAGGGCCATCCACTGGTACTATTCTTACCGTCTTCATCTCCTCACCCATCCCCTTCCCCCATCACAACACGCACCCCCCCAAAACCCCATTTAGCTAATTCAAAAACCTTTCTTAACTTTATGCTTATTTGGCATTTTTTTTCCCCAGAGTGGCCGTGTGTATTTAATATGATTAACAGCTTTAGTCATTAAACAGTGCTTTCTTTAAGAGGATTGCACGAGATTACCCTTAGGGTCTTGGGCTGAAATCACTGCGTAGACGACTTGAACACAGCCGAGGTAGGTAATGGAGGTTCATCATAATGTAACAACTTCACTCGGTACTTAATGTAATTGACGACACAACCCATAAAAATATTCTTCCTAAACTAATCAAATCATTAAAGTGTCAGCTTGCATGCAGACACTCCATGGTGCTCCTGCCCCTGGCCCAGATTCAATTCAAATGGAATCTTGCTGAATCGTCCTGATTTATGAAGTCTGGGTTTCTTCACGCTGCCCCCCCTCCCCGTTGCGCCACTCTGCCTGCCTGAATATAGTCGTCCCGGCAAGCAAATCAACTGGCTGGGGGCCAGAAGCCAGGACACAAAGCACGCTCTTGTCAAACGGTTTCCTCATTAGCCGTTCATGCACAATAAAGGCTGTAAGGTTTCCTCTGGTACTCAACGCGTTTCAGAGCATTTTTCCCATTTGTTTAGAAGCTGAGGCTGGGTAGAAAAGCAACTCTTGAGCGCTATGTAGCAGAGTGAGCACTGGATTGAGAGGCAGAGGAGAGAGCGGGGGAGGAGGGGAAGGGGCTTGTGGTCTGTAGTTTCTTAACACAGCCTGATTATGACAACTGCTCCTGCGGCTCCCTAATCAGCCTGGTACTCCTCAAGGTGCTCTACTGAGCGCTGCTTACCCTAGTCATAGAGGGCCTGACTATTCTCCGAAATAATACGGATCCAAAAAAACCAGCTCGTTTTGTGGCCCTCTCCTTTTGAAATCACAGCAGCAGAAGCCTCTGTAGGAAACCTCTCCTTATCCCACACCAATCCCAAACCAATGCTTTACCTTTGCACATTCCCTCTAGGGCTACCCTAAATAATTTCTACGTTGGGGTGCTCTACACTATGGTAGCCCTTAGCCCCATGGGGCTACTTAAATTTAACTCATTAAAATTAGACAAAGTCTAAAATTTAGTTTCGTTGTCCTATGAGTCCCATTTTGAGAACTTCCTGGCCTGATGGGATTTAGGGCTGGTGCACAGGACGGCCCGGATGAAGAAGCCCCCCGATCTCTAAAGACCCCCACCTCGTAAAGGAGATACGCTCATCATTATTTTCATTTTGTAATGAGATGATTTTGGACCCAATGCCCACTAGCATTCTTTAACATAAATGAATGTTAACACATGAACAACAACAACAAAGTTATTCAAGTATACAGATCAAAGAAACTGAGGCAATACTTACTGAGTATTCACAGTCTGGAGGGCACCAGACCCCAGCCTACCTCTGCAGCCTTAGCACCCACCAAAACCCATCAAACATTCATCAGTACCTCCCAGACAGTCCACACCACTTGCTAATTCCCTAATAAATTACCCCCTCACCTTTTTTTCCCCCAGGCTGTTTCTTCTCCTCAAAAGTCTCTCTTACCTGTGCAAATTCAAGCCTTCAATCAAACGCCACCTCTTCCGTCGACCCCCTCCCCTCTGTGAGAGTGCGCCCATCAGTAACATTCTTAATAATAGCCAACATTTATCAGTTGTGCCAAGCTAAATACTTTACACAGATAATCTTATTTAATTCTCACAAACCCTGTGAGTGGAGACTACTGTTTTTTTTTTCCATTTGATGGATGAATAAAGTGAAGCCTAGAAAAATGACTTGCCCAAAGTCCCACAGCTAATAAATAACAGAGCTGGGATTTGACCTCGGGGCCCTCCAGCTTCAGAGACTAAACTCTTAACCAATGCCTCACATGTTTCTTTTCTTGTGGCGCGTAGCCCATTATTCCTTTGATTATTGCAAATTGTGTGCCCATCTGCCTTCCTTGGATTATTAGAAATTCCCTGAATGCAGAGACCACACTTTATTCCTGCCCCCCTTACCCGGCACACAATAAAAGCCAAGGAATAAAAAGACAGAGTAAGTGAATGAGCGAACAAATGTTTCCATTTGACCATGGACCTCATCTTTCAGAATCTAGTTCTGGACCAAACTACAAAGTGGTAATCGCCAGAAATGGTGACTGCCCAAGGGGTACGCCAAGGAGGCCTCAACTGTCCTCCAGATGATTTTCACAGCTACACCAATAAGCCATGACATTCAATGACACAAGCCAAGATTCACCCACTGCCAGATTCTGAGTGGCAGCCAGAGCGTCATCCAAGAAGTGATGCTTATTTCCACTCCTCTCCCTTGGGGCCCAGCCCGTGCAGCCAGGAGACGACAGCAAGCTGCTGGCCTGGGCTGACTGGTGAGGAAGTCGGGCAACGTGCGCAGGGGCACAGGTGGAAGAAAATGCTGGCCCAGAAAGAGAACCTAGACAGGGAGGTAGAATCTCAATGGCCCTGGAATGTGCAGAGAAAAGAGCAGGAGCTCAGCTAGCATTACCGGGAAAAAAACCCACGGACCCCAAACTGGACAGGCTTGGAGGATTAGTCCCTTGGAGCCAAAACACTAGGCAGCCTGGAAGATTGTTCTAGCTCATTTAAATTCAAAGGACCTTTACTAAACAGCTACGCAGGAACAGTCCTGGGGTCTGGAGAGTGTCTACTTAAAGATGAAGTAAAACATGCGATGCCCTCAAGATATTCATTAGCCTAGCAGGGAGCCGGACATTAAGCCCATCCACGGGGACACCCGGTTAAAGCTTGATAAGCAAAGGCAGAGACAAAAACATCCTTAATTCAGAATGAGGATTTCCGGGCCAGGGAAAACTTCACACAGGTGGGGTCTTGACGGATCAGTAGGAGTCTGAAGGGTGAGTAGAGTGGAAGCCGCTGGCATCCTACCCAGATCCCCTCTGCTTGACTAAGTACAATCTTCCCTACGCCATGCGTGTTGGCTCTTAGGGTCTTCAGAGAGCTGTCCTGGTAGGCGGCCTTGTCACCTCTAGGGGAAAGGCCTGGGTGTTTACCTCCCCCACCCAGAGGGGAGCCTGGAGCCGGGCCTCTACAGGTTGTCGAGCTCCCCAGGCTGCAGGCTACAGCTGAACCCACACCTTTGCCCCCTTCCTGTCTTGCCCTGTCCTGTTTCCCTCACGTCTTTCCTGGTTTCCATAAAGAATACGATCTCAGGAGGCACCTGGGTGCCTCCACTGGTTGAGTGTCTTGATTCTAGATTTTGTCTCAGGTCTGCGTCTCAGGGTCCTGAGATCGAGCCCCGCGTGGGGCGCTGTGCTCAACATGGAGTCGGCTTGACATTCTCTCTCTCCCCCCTGCCCTTCTCCCCTGCATGTGCACTCTCTCAAAATAAATAAATGAAAAATCTTAAAAAACAAAACCAAACCAATCTTAATCACTTTGCAAGAGAACCCCTATCTGAGGCCCTGCCTCTGGCAGGGGAGGGGCGGGCGGGTGCCGGCAGGGTGGCCACCTGATCAACACAGGCAGCCTATGGAACGCCACGGTAAGACGCTGGGCATTTTGTTACGAAAGCCACGCAAAGCCACTGGACAGTTTTAGAGGCAGTGGGGGCCCTCAGAGTCTCTGACTTGCAAAATCTGAAAGCTGCAACTTGGTTACTATCATCTACGGAGGGCAGAAATCCCTGGGCCACAGGCTTGTCATCCTAAAGACGGGTGGTCTGGGCAAACTCCAGGGAGGATGGATCTAGGGATGTGGCAATGGGACCGGGAAGGGGGGCGGACGCAGAAGGGGCCGCTGGAGAAACAGCAGCGAGCACAGGCCTTTGCCACACACCATGCAGGAAGGGCCGGTCGTCGATGAACATTGTCCAGCAAACCCCATGCAGGCCTCCTGAGAGGGCTGGCACAGAAGGGCTCTGTTCTGACACAATTCACACCCTCGGACTAAATCCTCTGTTATTCCACAGCACGTCCTTGAGAAAGCTCCAAACACAAAACTCACTGTCCCCTCCCTTCAAACCACCCATCATTTTGTCTTGAAACCACAGGGTAGACCCCACAACCACCCAGTGCAGGACACGGTGAGAACCGGGATGGGCGGAGCGGCACGCGCCCCTCTCCTGCTGGGTCAGTCCGTGTTGCTGATGCCGCCACTGTCCCTCCCCCCCACTTCTGCTTGCCGTTTCCTCTGCCAGGCACAGGGCTAGTCCCGCAATCCGATTTCTACACATTCAGTACGTAGTCTCCTCCTATTTCCAGATGGGACCACTGAGGCTCACCGAAAAGATAAACTGTTCAAGGGGCCAGACCTAACTGTTCACGTATTTAGGTCTGTCTCCAAAGCTCACGACTTCATTAATGTCCAAACTCATTAATTTTAACATGGAGGGCACATTGATGGGTTAAATCCCAATTCCCCCATCCCCTTAAACTCAGCTCACGGTTTACGGCTAGTACTTTACCCCAAAAAACCGCACCTTCCTCTACATCCTCGCCCACAGATCATAGTCATACTGACCTGTACACCTGAGACATTACTTACCACAGCTCTTCTGGGTCTTTCCCTAGGAGACTATGACGGCTCAGGGCAGAGGCAGACCAAGTCCATGCCTTTGCTATCCCAGAGCCCAGCACAGCAGCTGATAGGAGTACATGGTAAGAAAACTTCTAATCTCGGGTGCCTGGGTGGCTCAGTCGATTAAGTGTCCAACTCTTGATTTCGGCTCAGGTCATGATCTCAGGGTCTTGAGATCGAGCCCTGCATCGGGGTCCACACTCAGCGTGGGGTCTGCCTGAGATTCTCCTTTTCCCTCTCCCTCTGCCCCTCCCCTGGCACATACCCTCTATTTCAAATAAATAAATCTTTTTTTCTTTTCTTTTTTTAAAAAATATTTTATTTATTTATTTGACAGAGATCACAAGTAGGCAGAGAGAGAGGAGGAAGCAGGCTCCCCGCTGAGCAGAGAGCCCAATGTGGGGCTCGATCCCAGGACCCTGGGATCACGACCTGAGCCGAAGGCAGAGGCTTTACCCATTGAGCCTCCCAGGCGTCCTCTTTTTTTCTTTTTAAAAAGAAAACTTGTAATCTCAAAAATCTACCAAGTTCTGCTGAACAATCTCATATAGCAAGAATTACAGAGGGTAAAGCCAGACGGCCTAGGGGTCTAACTCCTAGCAAGGCACATGCTAATCAAGTGATCGTGGGAGAATATATGCAGTTTCCCCAGGCCCGTGGATCACAGGAACATGAGGCCACTGGCTCACAGACTCTCCAGCGATGACACGGATCTTTTCCAAACTAACTGATATACACATTTACGCTAAAACAAGATAGTCCAAATCTAATTTTCTAGCGGCTCTCTTAAATGTGTATTTGTGGAAAATACTCATGCAGAAGCTTTAAGCCATTTAACCAAAAGCTTAACTGACTTTCCTTT
The DNA here is from genome assembly GCF_963455335.1 of Martes martes. Taxonomy (NCBI): domain Eukaryota; kingdom Metazoa; phylum Chordata; class Mammalia; order Carnivora; family Mustelidae; genus Martes; species Martes martes. Next base: position 21,316,283 of record NC_137891.1, on the reverse strand, counting down.
GCAGAGTATCTAAGGAAACATTTATTTAGGCAAATTTTAGAAGTGGTTTTATGAAATCTTTAATGTAAACATGATATTCTGCCCTAAACCATCCAGATTTAAATGATGAGTATCTCGACACCATACAGTAACTGCTCTGCAGAGACAGCTTTCAATGACTCTGTCTTTATTAAAAGGCAGAGGTAGAGAATCACTAGCTGCTCTTAATGGTCTAATAATAAAGTAGTCACTGACTGTTTTGTCTCGAGTACCTCCGCTGAGTACATATACCTCATCCTTGTAGAAGCCTATCCCCTTTCCATAAAGCAACCGATCCCCAAGCCGTCTCCAAAGTATGGCTTCCCATTTGTGAAAGAAACAAGGAATCTGCTTCTACTTGGGTTTTCTTTTTCTCCTGCTTACAGAGGGTCCTACGGTCCCCAGGATATTCCCTTTCCTGGAAGATCATCTTCTTGTCCTGAGAAAATTCTACCCGGATTTATGACCAACAATGAGATAATAGATCAAATATGCAGAGAGTTTGGATAAGAGAAAAAAGGAGCCATCATAATAGACAATTAGGCAACAGGCACCAGCAGGCCCCTCACAAAAGAAAAAAATGCATATGGTCAATAAATATATGAAGGGATTTGCAAGCTGACCAGTAATCACAAACACACAAATGAAAGCAAGTTTCTCTTTTTTAGTCCAACAGGTTGTCAAGAAATTTTTTCTTTCCTTAAAGATAATGACTTGATACCCGCAAGGGTGAGAATGAACAGGCCCTTCACTTGATCTTAGCCAAAAGGCCGAGAAGCGTTAATAAATAAGACCCTTAGAAGCTCCTGGTAAGAAAGTGAACTGGGAGGTTCACTCCTGTGGGGGCGCAACTTGGCGATTCCTACGGTAATTCCTAAGGAGGTGTGTAAAAAAAGTCCCATGTTTATTATAATCACAGCACTGATTAGAACGAGGCATACGGCAAACAACCAAATGACCAACAATAAGCCCTTCAATAAATAAATTACAGTCCATCTATGTCAAGGAACACTACATGGCTACATACAAAAAAATTACGTTTGCAGAGGAGTATTTGCTGGAATGGAAAAGTGCTTCTAGTGGACTGTGAGACGAAAAAAGCACATTAAGAAGCAATGGCGGTATTCTTGCAAAATAAAGTATGCGTGTGTGTATGTGCACACGTGTGCAGTGTACATCCCACACATGGGCGCACAGGGCCCAAGGCACAGAAGTATCTGAGGTGAAATGATGAGTAACTTTGAACACTGACATTTATTACATGCGTATTACCGTGTGGACTTGGTTTCTGTTTTGCCATAGGAAATAAGCGCCAGATCTTGGGCCAGTGATGGGTCGTCGCTGCAACAGGACAGCCCATCACCTATGATGCTCACCTGCTTCTTTACGCCTCCTACTCCTGCTGTCACCCCTGCTCTGGTTTCTAGCACCCTAGGCAAACCTCACTGAGCTCCCATGTATGACTTCACGCCCCTTCCCCCACCCCACTCTCTGTTCCCTCAGTGACTGTCCCTTTATCTACTAGCTGTTTAGTTCCAATTTCTCAGAAATGCTCCTTTCTGTATAATGGGTATAAGGGAGATCAGGAAGTTGCGGTGGTTTTTAAGCTGTTGATCTTTCCCCAATTCTACCTTTAGCTACAGGAAAGGAAATGGGTATAGGGAGTATAATGCCCCAAAGGCTATATGGGAACCCAGGGCTCAGTTACTTTTAAACACTTCTCTTGCCACTCTATGGAGCTGTTGACTTGGTATTTCTTTTTCCCATGTGATGAATGTGAAGAAGAATTCATCAGGTAACAGCTTTGCCCTACTACAATCAAACTGTGAAAAGTGGCTCTACTTAGACATCCATGAAACGTTTTAAGACAGAGAACCACCCCTTGACTTTCCAACTGGAAAAACTCACACCATGGTTGGAATACCTACTAAGAACACATCCACTACGAAACAGGCAATGTTTATTACTGATACTGTTTGTTTTCAAAACTACTCTCCCAAATTCAAGGTACAATTATTGATTTTTTTTGGACAGACAGAGATCACAAGTAGGCAGAGAGGCAGGCAGAGAGAGGGGGAAGCAGGCTCCCTGCTGAGCAGAGAGCCCAATGTGGGGCTTGATTCTAGGACCCTGGGATCATGACTTGAGCCAAAGGCAGAGGCCCCAACCCACTGAGCCACCCAGGCACCCTAATTATTGATTTTTTTTTTTATAACAACAGAAATACTATTGCCATAACTCACTGAGCCCTTCTATAGACCAGGTCTATGTGCAGGACGATAAGAGACAGAGTCCACTGACCATCCCCACTTTACTGCTGAAGAAACTGAGGCTTGAACAGGTTAAGGGACTAAAGGCACACAGTCGGCATGTTGGCACGGCCAGGAACTGACACCAGAGCTCCCAGTCCCTGTGTACTACCTTCCCCAGTCAGGCCATCAGGCTCTCCCTCTGTGAGGCTCCATTTTAGCACGTAGAGGCCCTGGAGCTGTGGCCATGCTGCCCTCCAGAGAGTCTCCTCAGAGGCCGTGTGGACAGAGGGCGCTGAGTTAGCGGACCTGGGAGACCTCCACTCTCCTCTTTCAGATACTGAACTTTACCATGAGATTTTAGAGGTACGGAGTATTGGACAAGTGTCGATGTCTAAGATTCTTACGTTGTGTTCTATTCAAGGAAATGAACCGAATGTAGGCAAGTAGGACTGGGGTTTTGAGGGTGCCCATTTTAACCAGGACTTGTTTGTGAGGCACATTTGACGTGCCTATCTCAGTTTCCCCTTTGGCATTAAAGCCCGAGTAATGATTTTTCACTCTACATCAATGCTCTGAGTGAGAACCAATAAAAGGGAATGCAAAGCATTTAGCACACAGGAAAGCCCTAGGTAAGTGCTGCGAGGTGCTTAATCCTGGCCCCCTTCGGGGCCTGTTCCTGAAGCCAGTCATACAGAAGGAAGGTACAGACAGGCCAAGGCCTGCTGAGACACAACCAGGGAGTCAAACAACCCACAAGCCAGCATGTAGACGGGGATCATAAGAAAGCAGACGAAAGCTTCAACAGTGGGGTTTTGGCATGAGGACCAGGCGCGGGCTTGCGGCTAGCTTCTGCAAACAACAGGCACTGTCCCAGGGGGACGGTGGGAGGCCCATGGCTTCATGAGTATTAACCTCTCGTGCTCCCTTGTGGACCTCACCACCGGCCCTCATGCCACCTGACACTGTCCTGAGGGAGTTTCCACCAACCCCTTTGGGGAAAGTGAAACTTACACTGGGGAACAGACAAGAAACTGACTTCTGGCTCCTCCTCCAGAATGCGTCTTTCTTCCTTCTTCCACAACTGCTTCATCAGCATTTCACGGAGGAAACCATGGAGGACTCTGCGGCCAATTTCGTAACATTTATAGGACGTACTTTTGAGAAGTAAAAGGGCTACCTGAGCCAGGAACTGTTACAAAGGAGCCTCCTAAGCTTTAAGCAGAGATCTGTTCCGTCTTGTTGAAAGGGGCCATAATAAGTTATTAATTCCACTTAGGATTTGAGGCAGGAAAAAAAGAGCAGACATGATGATACACAGATGTGCTTAATCCACATAAACTAGGACAAGAAGCCACTTTTGTGGGTAAATACACTTGCACCCCAGTTGCAGGGGTAGAATGTTCTGTATTTCAGGGGCCTCAAGATCTAGCCCTTAGTTTCGGGCTCAAACACATTAAGTTATACTTGACATTTTTCTAAATTCACCCTTTTCTTTGAGATAATGTTTACATGGAAAATACACATCCGCATCTTACAATTTTCAGGGATCAGCTACTATGACTTAAACTTGATCACTTCTATTTAAAAAGGGATGTTTCTCAGGCGCTGGCCCAGCAAATTGTCTTGGGAAAGCACAGATTTGTCACTAAGTCCCGAAACTTTTGGGGAAGCTGATGACACTTTAACCACAAACAAATCAAGGGGGCTCAGGTTAGGATCCTCCTCAAAGCAGACAATGTCGGGCTCCTTGGTAGGAAAATCAAAAGGTGATAACTCCCACTGGTGAGAGATTACTGTCTTGATCATTAACTTAAATCACATTCTTGCCTACTTTGTGGAGAACAACCGATAAACAGGCATGATAACCCTCATTGTTAAGGAGCTCAAAGTCTAGTGAGGGACACAAGGTGAACCAGCAACAGAGGACACAGCCCCTAATGAAAGCTTGGAAAAAAGAGTGTAAGCAAGCATATTTGAATATTCAGCTTAAAGTAGAACTAGGAAGGCAGAAATTATCATAGTTTCACTTCAAAGGTCAAAGTCCCAGTTCCTCCCCTCCTGGGCCTCTCATTTGAAGGGAACTTCTCCCAGTTGCTCTCAGAACAATGAGAGGATGTAGGTATTCCCTGAACCCTCAAGAAGGACAGAAAAACAGCCTCCAGCCTCCTTACTCTGTAATCAATCAACCAGCGCTCTGAGATCTTGGGGAAGCCCGTCTGTCACTCATATGCTCCCGGCTCCCAGAAAAGATTTACAATGGCTTACAATAAACACACGTATGCCCAGAGCAATTTTTTTTTTTCAAAAAGAGAATAAAGCAAAATACCTAAATAGGTATATGGTAAGAAGAGAGAGAGAGAAAATGATGCTCTGAATCGGTAACAAACTAGCCGGTCTTGCTAGAAAGCACCAAATTTGGTTGAAAGCATTCCAGCCCTCAAGACAGGGCTGGGGGTGGGCGGGGAACAGAGGAGTCATTTAACTCTGCTTGAGGGAAAAAGAGAGAAGCCGCAAGTTTATGAGAAGACAACTTCTAGTTAGTTTAAACGCCAGAGAACAAACTCCACGGGCGGCCATATTGCTCATCAGCAGCTCTGCTACGTTTTAGGAGCATGGATTCCGGTGAGAATCTAAGGAAAGTGCTAGACCCTGTCCCCTCATCAGCTTATCATCATACAGTTTTGCAGATACTGTCAGGGTTCCACGGGCCTAGGCTATATACTTGCTTTGGGAATGCTCTGTAAAGCTTACATTCATCTAGGAACTCCTCAATATTTATTCTCCACTGAATGCATTCGAGGCCGCTTACTGAAGCCAGACACCTTGGAGTAACCCTGCGAATATGGTTTCTTCCACCTGCCACACGCAGCCAACAACGGCTTGTAATCATAAATCAGAATTGTTCCGCTTGAAAGGAGCTTTAGTAAAACCCGAGTAATTTGTCTTGATCTTGTTTTTTCCCCTTTCTTTATCTTGGGACCTGCTTGCACTCGTATGCTGAGATATTCCCCCTGTTTATCTACTTATGTTTTTGAGTTGTTGGTTTTGAATTCTTGGCTTTCACATATTCTGCATCTTAAATTCCCCTAATTTACTGTGTAATTAAAACACCCATGCACATTTGTTCTCAATTAATGGAGACAAATTATTCCCCAGTGGAAGACAGCTCCATTCCAACTTGGAACTGGAAGGGCGGAGAGGCCTGAATTTTAAATGTTGTCTAATGACGCTAATATTCTTTGTTGACTGTGTTTAAGAGATAGGTTAATGTATCCTTGGGAGACAAATAACCCAAACACTCGTTCTCACCCTCAGAAGCAGATGATTTTGCAAATTCCCAATCAATTTTCTAATCCTTATTATCTTAAATATGTCAACAATTTGTTAAGATCATTGCCAGAAGAAAAAAATAAGTTGGATAAAAGAAAAGGCAGTTGAGCTGGCTGAACAGCGTTTAGATTGAATAACAAACATCCACTTGAAGTCAATGGAGCCATCATAAGCCTACACACTTAGAGCTTTGGAAATATTTGAGAGCATTAGAAAAAAAAATCACAGTGGACTGGAAAGAGAGCTTACATTTATAATTTGCAGGTAAAACTAATGTTCTCTTGGGCTTCCTCGTGAGTTAACTGTGAAAAAAAAACGAAATAAATGAATTGAAATTAGAGCTTAGCTCTTTTATATGGAAGTAATAATATGATAGAATGTCCCCAACAATATAAAACAGGAACTAGATTAAATGGTAAAAATTTCAATGTGGTTTGAAAAAAAAGAGAGAGAGAGAGAGAGAGATCTTTTACTAATTAAGACTTTTGGGGGGGTGTTCAGAAAAGGAAAGAGAACAGTAGGTAACAGTCACTCAGTCTTGAAGACATGCTAATCTGAGAAACCGTGCTAAATACTTAAAAACACTTAAACCCAACTTCTATCTCACATGGGAAGTGAAATTATGTCCATTTTGTAGACAAGGTAACTGGGGCTCTGAGAGGGGAGACTAGGGGGCATCTGAGTGCTCTTCTAAAATTATTACCAAAGAAATCTCTATTAGGCCGGCCATCCAATCTACAACATGACCTTGGAGAGGCCACAGACCTTCCAAGCAGCAGGTAATTCATATCACTGATTCTAAGCCAGCTGGCTGTAAGGGCCAAATGGGGATTTACACTGGGTACTTTGTTCAGGGTTCAACACACTTTAATTACATCAGATAATGCTTGTTGTTCTGTTTTTTCCTGGAAATGGGGTGTGAGTCCAATTCCTATGTAAGCTCCTGCCACAATGAATCTTTACTTTGTCAAAACAGGACAACACGACAGCTAAATGAAAGCGATCACAAAAGGACGAGAGGCTGTCTTGGGCTCGCATCACGGTCAGGTCCGAATCTGACACGTAATCCTGACACGAAAGAACCAAGATGAGCACACCAGGGTAAGAAACAGGTTAAAAAGATAGGCACTGAAAGAGGTTAAAAAAAAAAAGTCTGTATACTGGACCATTAAATGGATGCTCTATGAATTGTGCTCAAAGGTAATATTCAAATTCACCTTGTTTTAGTGTAAACCAGCCCAGAGCTTTAAGGATAGTGAATCTATACCCTTATATGTTTACTAGGAGGATTTTACTGGCTCTCCACACTCTAGGTGCGGAGAAACCAAAATGAAAACATTAAAAAAAAAAAAAAAGTGCATTTCTTTACTTTAAACAAAAGGGGCAATGTGTATTTGGGGGGAATGTTATTGAACCTTGGGCCCCTTAATTAAGATAAGGGTTAATTAAATCAATGTCAGAACCAAGAGTATCACCACATATAAAAAGATGGTTCCTAGTTAAAAAAATCTAAATCTAAAAAAATCTAATCCTATTTGAGATCCTTTATTAATGGAAACCCTCCATGAGGGTTGCTTAATCAGTCCCTCTGTTTAAGTGGAAAGCTGGAGAAAAGGCAACGTATTATAGTATCATTATTAATAGATCATTTTAGGGGAAGAACCGAAATACGTTGTCAGTAGGAATGGACCTGAGTCAGTAGGAATGGAAATCTCTTTAAAATGGTTTGCATTCTTCCCTACTTCAGCACCCCCCCCCTTCACTGGTCACTCCTCCAGAGGTCCTGCAAAGCCCATGCATGAAAGTGAGAAGCCTCCAGGCAAAATGCCAGCAGTGCCCTGATCTACCTTTCTTGCTTTCCCCCCAAAGAAGTTTCCTCCTAAATTCAGGAATCAGAAGCACCTCTTGCATATGGAAATCTGATGCTTTGATTCTTTTAATTAGCTGTGTGGGTTTTTGTTTTTCTGAGAGAGAGGGAGAATGGGCAGGGGGAGAGGCAGAGGGAGAGGGAGAAGCAGACTCCCCACTGAGCAGGGAGCCTGATGCTGAGCTCGATTCCAGGATGCTGGGATCATGATTTGAGCAGAAGGCAGATGCTTACTCGTATGAGCGACCCAGGTGCCCCAAATTAGCTTTTTTTTTTTTTAATAGACCACTTCCTCTGCAGACAGCACACCTAGTAAGAAGTAGAAGACAGCTGTCTACATCAGGGGTCTGCAAACTGCACCCCAAGGCCAAATCTGGTCTGCAGCCTGTTTCGGTACAGCCCGCACACTCAGAATGATTTTCACGTTTTTTTACACGGCTGGGAAAAAAATAATAATAATTTAAAAGAAAGACAAGAAAGTCAACTACGTGCAATTCAAATTTCAATGTTCATAAATGGTTTTCCTGGAATACAGCCACGCTCTCTCATTTAGTATCATTTCTGGCTATTTCCACGCTACAAGGGCAGAAGTGAATAGTTACGACAGAGTCCGGAGGGCTCACAAAACCAGAAATAGTTACTATGTGGTTTGTCAAAGAAAAAAGTTTGCTGACCCCTGGTCTAGAAGGTTTGGACCTTATCCAAGGGTAAATGAAGTCACTCTCAGAAAACACAAAAGCATGGCTTCCGTGGCTTTCAGTGCCTTTTTTTTTTTTTTTGTGATTATCAGAGAAAAATCCTAGGACCCGCCCCACGTCACTCACAAGGAATCCGTTTTTTTTCTTTCTTAATACACATCACCACACTGTCTTTATTAAATAGCATGTGCATTAGCAGTGCAGGTAAGAAAGACTGAAATGGTAAAATGTTATCTGAATACAAAATTAGCATCATATTTAAAAGACAGTTGGTCCTCATGTTCCAAGCCTCCTCCGTCAACACTGGCAGAGAGCAGGGACTTCATTCCAGGTTCTCTGCTCATGGGGATGAAACTCTGGGAAAGGCGCAGTGCCTTAAAGGAATCTGTCATTTAGCAGGAAAACAAAATCAGCTCTCAAAAATGTGGGTGGGGAGACATTTTCCAGTGAAGCCTCGAGATCTCTTCCCCCTGGTCAGTGAGCACTGGCTCAAAGAAGGTTCCACCATGGAAGAACAGAAGACGGATTTATGGGCACTGAAGAGGCTGGTCAACTTCATAGTATGTTACCCACTGACCGACCTACCTATAAGCCGTATTGAGTACAGGACTGAGTAAGATAGTTAGAAAACCCAATACGTAATAGCTTTTAATACTGGCAAAGATGTGTGCGTTTTAACTAACTTGCTTTTCTCCATTTTACCCACTCTCCCCACTGTGCCCCAAATAATGATTCCCTCGTTTGTTTCTCAAGCCTTCCAGGGATTTGTAGCTTATCTGATTTCCAGCTCTAACCCAGCTGTCACTTAGGCAAGCTACACAAATATACGTATTTCTGCTTCCATCTTTCCTCATAAAACCATCCCGTTAGCGTAACTGGGCTTGGCTCCCCAGACTACGGGAGGAGCAGTCATTCTGCTCCCATGATTCTGACAATGGGTTCTTCCCCCAGTACTGGGAACCCCAGGAAAGCCGCAGCCTGAACACTGGCCTGAGCTCCCGCTCAGCGGTCACACTCGGCTGCTGCGGCCCCTGTCCATCCGGGGGGCCACATTTCTCCCAACAATGCCTTCCTGAAATCCCCATATATTATTGGCCCGGTATGCCAAAGGATCAGCCCCAGATCTCCCAGACCCAATGATGCCTGTGCTTCTGGTCCAGACCGTAGCCTGTCATGTAGCCTTGGAGTTGGGTCATTCCCACAAGTGTTTCATTGCTCTCCCATTTTTTTTAACTTAGCGTTTATTATGAGACCAAGGGATTATAAGGCTTTCAGTACTGTACTAACCACAGCTACTGTTTACTGAATGTTTCCAATGTGACTGGCACGCTCTCAGGTGCCTCATGTACTAACCCACCAGGTTCTCACAATGATCCTATTAAGCACTATTGTTATCCTTATTCTACCACTGAAGACACTGAGGCTGTGGCAAGCATCTTGACTATCACTCCAGAACAGCCACTGCTGTCCTGGACCCTCTTTCTAGAAGAATCCACACTGAGCATCTACTCCCTTCCAGGGCCATCTGGTTAGGGGAAGGCTAATACCAGCTCCCACTGATTCCAGCTGGGTCCACCTGTCGGGGGGCTGCTCTTCCGCACCCCAGTGACGGTGTGGAATGGGACTCTGCAAAGGGGTTCCAGGTCTGCCATGGAGGACGCTGCTTCTAGCAGCTGCCATGCCCTGAGGAGAGGAGAAAAATCAGCTTATGACCCAGAATGGAGTGCTGACTTAGCAAAGCGGAAAGGTACAAAGTACTTGGAATCCCACGGAGGTGGCCAAACCTTGGAATGAGCCAACTGTGGAGCTCCCCACCCACCTCTGTGCTCCTTGTCAGGTCCATGAACCCACCTAGGCCCTTGCTAAATGAGACAAACAATGAACGGAACGGAACGGAGGTTCAAAGCTGGCCTGAATCTGGAGCCTTCTTTTCAATGCCAGCACTACCCAGCAGGGTTGTAATTTAAAACTTCGTTCTGCAAACTCTTTGCATCTGTGGATTATTTAAAACAAATGGGCTACCAAGAGCACAGCGTCACCCAACCCAGCCTCGCCCAGAACAATGTTCCATCCCAAGCGTAGCCTGGTTATGACTAGTTCTCTCATGATAATGGACGATATTCGAAGAAGATGGAATCTTAAGTAACAACAAAAGCAGCTCATTTAAAAGGTACCTCAAGGGGCGCCTGGGTGGCTCAGTGGGTTAAGCCTCTGCCTTCCGCTCAGGTCACGATCTCAGTATCCTGGGATCGAGCCCCACATCGGGCTCTCTGCTCGGCGGGGAGCCTGCTTCCCTCTGTCTCTCTCTCTCTGCCTACTTGTGATCTCTCTCTCTCTCTCTCTTAAAGAAATAAAATCTTTTTTTAAAAAGTACCTCAAAAATGATTTTAGAATTTCTGCTGTTTACAGATAGTCTGAACCTCCTACCTCTCAAGTGTGGTTTTTAGTAAATCATGACACTAGAGAAAAAGGTCCCGAAGTTTTAAGTATGGATTTTTTTCTCAAAGAGCAAAATGGAAAGTAAAAGCCTTATTTCCCTACTACCGTTGGAAGACCCTAACTACCAGGGGCAGGTACAAATGAGTCCAAGAAAGTATTTTAAGACAGAGAACAGAGCTTTAAGATTCTTACGTGTGGGGCAATGGGCAGACCAGGCTAGGGCTGCCTACCAACAGGCGCGTATTCCCCATGAGGAAAGAGGGGAATGGGGGGGGGGCATAAATACACGGGGGCGGGGGGTACGGGCTCAAGATCCAAGTGCTGTGATTCAGTCCCACGACCGAGGTAATTTCTACCCTGAGAGCTGAAGTGGCAAGTCTGAAACAGGCCGTTTCACCTTTCCCAGGCTGTGACAACACAGTCATGATTTCCTGCGTAACTGGAGACATCGGACAGTTCTAGAAGAATGGCTCAGCGCGCTGTGTGTCTCGGCAACAACAGTGTGTTAGCAGTCACAAAGAGGGATACACAAACCGAGGGGGAGAGGCTCGTGAGGGCCAAGGAACCAGAGCAGCTACGCAAAGCAGAAAATCCCACGTGTAAGTGTTTTACGAGGACTCTGCTTCACCTGATAGCTGACCGTCCTTCGAGCTAAGACTCCAGGATAAAAGCAGGGAATTGGTTAATTCCATTACTTTTGACAAAGTTGCAGACTATTCAACCAGCAACACACAGTGCCACCAAATTAAACTGTCTGTAGAGATGCCAGGGCCTCCGATCCAAACAGCCAATAATTCCCTGAATGCCAATGAGCTCACGCTGCCCTGGCTCAGAGCAGAAAGACTGTAGATCTTCAGGAGACGGACCCCGAGACGGGATCGGAGAAAGCTCTGGCACAGCCCCGGCCCTGCCTTGAAGAGGTCCCTGCCCCTCCCCGGGCCTCCGGTTCCTTGCCTTGAAGAGCAGAAATCCAGTCCACGTTCTACCCATCCATGGCTCTGGGATGGAGCGTAACCAAGCTGTAGAACAGAAAATCCAAACTTCTACTGAAAGAATAAAGGAGGCAAGTGCTTACTAGGTACCACGCATGCAATGTTTTCGTCAGGGCTGCGTCTTACCGTAAAATTGGGCATGTGGGTCCTAATCTCATCTGAGAGGATTAGGGATTTGAATGAGGCAGTTTTCCATGTATGCATGTGCGTGCATGTGAGCATGTGTGTGTGTGTGTGTGTGTGTGTCTGTGTGTAGGCCAATGGTTATAGAAACACAAACTCCTCAAGGACCCCCCTGGGTAATTTTTCAAAACAACTACACTCTGCCCTGCGTATGATACACTGAGAGCAGACGGGTGAGACGTTTTCACGACACACCGCACACTTTCAAGGAGTGCGGGCCTATCTGTACTTGCTTTCTATTTTTTCGTGAAGGGTCTGGAGTGGAAGGTGGGTAAAAAGTTCATTCTTCTCCTTCGCTCTTTGCCCAGGCTCTAAAGAAGATAAAAACGCTCATTTCCACCTTAAAGTTGAAAGCATGTCTGTGCCGTTCGAGATACTTAACTATGCTTCTGTTGAAATGGGCCTTCGTAGAGTATCACCACTAGGTACCCAACTGATCTGATCTTTGCAGCCGTCACAATCAGCTCCTTCTAAAGCCGAGACTAGTCAAAGCAGAACTCTTTGGAAAGGGAGGAAACAGGACAGCTTCCGATCCCTCTAAAACCAAACACCATCAAGAGTTCCTGCTAACCAGTCTTCCGCACAGGTGTACTTTATTTTCAAAGGTTTAGAGGCTGATTGAAATGGGGAGTCCGTTAAAGCAGAAGGGGGATCCTTCGAGGCTTTTCTCGAGTGCAGGGTTGTTCGTGAACAAGATTCCAATCCCACAGGAAAGCATCCAGACCTTAACGCACACCGGAGAACAGAGGTTGGGGCAAAGTGAGAAAACAATGCCGGAGCGTGGAGAGAACCCAGAAAGTGAAACCTGCGGAGACAGGCTGGCACCGCTCCCCACGTGACCCTAAACCTTCTAAAGAGAACGTGAACTCCAAAAGGAACCAGGTGTGTGCTTCACACTGGAGTTCAACGCAAGTCACTCCCCCTCCGGCCTCACCGTTTGGTAACAGAGAGACAGAGATGCCGAATGCACGTACACACGAAGACAGAACCTGTGTCATCCAAATAGTCTCTGAATCTAGACCAAATCTAGGCTAAAAACTCATCTTTCCTTCTAATGAAACTGTTACGTCTAACATAATTATTCAGGCCGTTTATCTGCTTTCCAAATTAAAACAGCAACAATAATAAACTGTACTCTCAAAATCTTACATCAGAGCAACACACTAATCTTTGATCTACTGGTTAGCAAATAGTTATCGAGTATTTCATGATGACCCACAGGCACCAGTTTTAGTCCCTGCTAGTAGAACTGGACCCTCTTCTCAATGCACCCAGTCAATAGGAAGTGATTCACTAAACTTTAAATATTCAGTTAAAATAGATTCAACGATCTTCCCCTACCCCCCACCCCCGGCCCGTATCTACCATTTTCATCTAGGGGCTTGCACTCCCCATCTCTGGCTTCTCTATCAAGCAGCCCCATTTCACTCCACACGGAAATCTCTTCATGGAAGTCACCGAGAACCAGCAGGAGGACGGACTTATCCACACTGTCTGATTTCCCATTACTGCCCTTGATCGAAGGGTCTGGGTCTTCCTCAAATCAGCTGGGATCTATCAGCTGAAGGGACCCAGGGATGAACTCTGGGGTCTAATGTTCGACACCTCCTCCAACCAGCATCACTTTGCACCTGGGAAAACTGGAATACGTCGGTGCTGGAAGTGAGGGGAGAAGGGCTTGAGAAGGGATAGTCTGCGGAAGAGCTGCACGCACTGCGGAAAGCTGGCCTAGGGACGGGCCATCGTCCCATAGGAGACACAGGACTCTCACACCTGGCACACAGCACTCGGCCCTCACCTCGTGCCTCCCTCCCTGGCCTCGCTACTGCCCATCATTGCCTTCCATTATATTGCTCTGCTTCTGGTTCCCCCCACACCAAAAAGGTTTCATCCTTCCGTGTCAGAAGTGCCCTCAAGCTGTAAGTACAGGGGTGGGGGCGCTACCTCAGGAGGGGCACATGTCACTGAGGAAGCTATCCACCCCACCCTCATCGCCTTCACCATGTCACTTTCGTCACCTGCTTGACGCAGATGCTGCATGAACACCTTTGACTATCTGGCTTAACCTTCCAGTTACCTGCCATGGACATAACCACTGTCCCCAATTCACAGATGGGAACACTAGAGGTCACAGAGAGTAGAAAAGAATAAGACCGAGCCCATGTTTGTCTGACTCCAGAGTCCAGGCTCATATGAATGCACTGCAATGTTTCCTCATGATACAGTTGTCTAGTCACACTGGAGCCCGGCGTTAGAGGTTAGGAACCCAGGCTGAAGGAGGCTGGATGTTTAAGGGCATATCCCACCTTTGCTCTAGATGCCCAGTTTTGCCACTTACTTTCTCTATAACCATGGTCAAGTTACTTAGAATCTCAAGGCTTTGATGTGACCTCACTGGGCTATGATGACCACTGACCAGAACACAAGATTTCGCACAGCGGGTACACATAATAAATACCCAATACAATAGAGAGTATAACTTACGGACTTATCTACACATTGAATAAAATTTGTGTTTTCCACGGTAAAACTTAATACTATTTCTTATAAGTAATCCAAACGCATCCTCCCCAACACACGCACATCTTACGTCCACTGTGCCTTTGCGTTCTTCAAAAATCTACAAAAAGCTCCAAACCTAATGGACTCTTCTGGTTTTTATTCACCGAAGTGAAAGACAAATCATTCACCACCACCTCTTAGAGGTACTCAACTGAGATTACACAGAAAAGGAAATCAGGGAGATGAATGAATCTTACAAAACAGTTTTACTTCTTTCGTACATAATTACAAGAAGCCAGATCTGTGCAACGAGGAATTTTCACCACGCGTAACAAATGGAGAAAATTGTAAAGGCAGGTGTGTAAAGCTACAAGGTTTTTTTTTTTTCTTTGTTTGTTTGTTTGGGTTAAAGATTTATTTGAGAGAGAGAAGGCACACATGTGGGGAGGAACAAAGGGATAGAAATCTCAAGCAAAGATCTCAAAAAATCTGCTGAGTGCAGAGCCTGACTTGGGCTCAAGGCCACGACCCCGAGATCACGACTTGAGCTGAAATCAAGAGTCAGATCCTCAACCATCTGAGCCACCAAGCTGCCCCCAAACTCAAAACAGTTTAATTACAATTGGGTTTTGACTGAGTCGACTGCCCAAGGCGGCCATCTTGGGGAACTGATCATGAGCATCCTGGATACTGGGCCGACAAAGGATGTTTAAGCAATAAAATTAGACATTTAATTTTGGATACTGCTACTTATGAGAAGCCTGGAGCAAATCATGCGAGTGTTAGTGCACTGAAGGGCTACAAGGAATCCTTTGTTTTTCAAATAATGAGGAAGAATTCCACAGCGCTGAAATGTGCTCAAGATGTTCTAGGCTACGCCCTTACCCTGGCGACTCCAGCCGCCAGAAAAGGAAGCCAAATGAGGTACAATACGCTACTTAATGATCACCAACTTTTTTTTTTTTTTAATGGGTAAATTATCTCAATACCATTTGCTTTGGTATTGAGGAGACTCTAACCCTGATGAAATTTCAGGGCATTTGCTTATCCAGAGCATTTCTTGAGTTTGAAGCAGATGTCAAAGGAAGAGCATATGGAATTGGGGGCGGGAAGAGAATCCCAGCATACACGCCTGAGGATAAATAGGTTCTTTGACATTTCTGATGGACTTGAATATGCTTTGCAATTAAATTGTATAGTGCCTGGGTGGCTCATTAAGTAGGGTATCTGCCTTTGACTCAGGTCATGATCCCAGGGTCCTGGGACTGAGCCCTGCATTGGGCTCCCTGCTCAGCGGGGAGCCTGCTTCTCCCTCTCCCTCTGCCTGCTGCTCCCCTGCTCGTGCGCTGTCTCTGTCAAACAAATAAAACCTTAAAAAAAAAAAAAGTAAATTAAAATTTATAGTGAGTTTAAGCAAACCTGGCCTACAGAAATCTGGATGTACCAAAAGAAATCATTTGGAGGTGAGTAGACACTTTATGAGCCTACCCATGTGAATTTCCAAAAGCTTTTAAGTTTTTCAAACTGGATGCTATTTGCAAACATGCAACTTACATGCACTTAATTTCAGAATTCACATATAAAGTGAGATTCAGCTGTACTCTGCTGAGGACAAATATTCTCACAGAAAATAAGCACTGGCCTTGCACCTGAAAGACAGATCTTTCTCGGGAGCATTCAAGAGAAATGGCAGGTCCCTACAGCAAGATGCACCTGGGAACAGACCCTTTAAATGGCAGGCTGAGCTGCTGGGGGCTTGAAACGGTCTGTGAACAACCCTTTCCCCTGTGGTTGCCTTGCACAGAACTACAGATCTTACAGCTGAAAGGGGTCTTACAGGGGTGCCCAGCTGGCTCAGTTGGTGGCACGTGTGGTGCTTGATCTCAAGGCCGTGAGTTCGAGCCCCACGGTGGGCATACAGCCTATTTAAAAAATGGCTCCCCCACTCTCTGCGTGAAGTCTGACTTCTGCCCTCAGTAGCCTCTCCATGTATTAGTGATTCAGTATCTGTTTTGTAAGTGAGACCTCAGATTGTAATTAAGAATGATCGATGCAGGGGGAAAAAGCTAACAAGGCAATCAATTCCTTCTTTCAGTTGCCTCAAATTGTGTCCATTTATAGAGCGCTCATTTGTCAGTTCTGGTCACTGGTTTCGCCCTCATTCAGTTACCAGGTAATCTCAATCTTGGTCAGGGTCTCAGGCTCCTGAATTGAAGGAGCCGCCACCTCCTGGTAGAAGAATGTACTGCAGGCTACACGGTGGCTTCTGAAATCCGTCATCCATGTGGAATACTCTTCTTTCTAGGAATCTTCGCCATGAGCAGCAGAAACTGCTTATGTTGCAGCTATAAATGTGGCAAATCAAATTCAGCCACTGCTAACTACTTTATTCCCAAGAGTATAACGTGTGGGGCTGTTTACCCCAAATATAATCTGATTTTATTCCATACAGCCCACCTCCTCCTGCCACCCCTGGGGAATCAGGTTCATTTGATGAACGTCCTAATAATTATGACTAAATGGTTATGCTGATTAAAGCTGGTGAAAGCTATAAAGTATGGAATATTAATTTTAAGTACAAAACCATTGTGCATTCTCAAAGAAACTGCTTTGGGGAATTACAGTGCTTTTTATCATTTGTTTACTTATATACTTTAAATATTTCCCCTCTATCCTCTTAATTTACATTATCTTTGAAGATAGCAATGTAAAGCAAAGATAAGCTTCAGTCTAGACAACCCTCCCAGTTGATCCCAACTCCAGAATTAGTAGAATTCCAACGAAGTGCTTACAATTCTTGTCTGCTGAGTTTTTATAAGGATCCCCTGAGGTCAGCCATCACACTGGCTTGCAGAGTACTTAACTGCACGTGAAAGAGAAAGAAATAAAAACTGCCATAATCATAAATTTATGGAGAAAGTAGAACTTCTGGTACCAGGAAGATGAGGAACTGTCCACTGAGGGCATCAAGAAGCGAGTCAATGCTGATTCTATAAAATACCAATTACTGAGACTGGAGACGGAGGTATACAGACCTTTGATAGGATCACAGCAAACATTGCCATGTTCAGCATATTTTATCTTGTCTTCCCTTCCTCCTCCCACCAAGGGGTGTGTGCGTGTGTGTGTGTGTGTGTGTGTGTGTGTCTAAGTGTGGTAGCGGTGGTGGGGGTGGACAGAGAGGTCTGTTTACCAAAATACAATTTGTAGGGTATTCTGCCTTCCGGTTTAATTCTTCATTCCAAATATAACCACAGGAGGCAAAAGACACCTTGAAGAATTCCAACAACTTGCATTCAGGAGTGTGAATTTCACACAAATGGAAATCTTGGTTTTACTCCCTACTGCATTCCAGATGCCTAGAAGAGTAGGGCCAATTCAGTTAAGTACTTGTTGGCTCAACAAACGACGCAAAGGGGAGAGTCAGAAAGAAATGAATTCACCATAATTTACTCTCCTTATCCTTCATGTTGTGCTTGAGATAATGGAGTACTTGAGAGTTAACTTGACCGTGGAAAGATACAACCAGTAGATCCACTGGAACTTGAGGACAGAGATAAAACATGGTCTAAATTATGTGTTGTTTTTCTTCAGTTTCGAGTACAGCAGGATTCTGTATTCAATTACCAAAGGTCTGGTGTCCTGGGCATCAGTCAGCTGCATTCGAATATTAAAGATCAGGAGGACTGACTGCTGCTGTTCAATTAACGTCCTGGAGCCAGATCAGTCCTGCCACCTGGAGGACTCCCCCGGCAGCACAGTACTAAATATCTCTGTTTCGTTTTTCAACGGTCACATGGCAAACAAGGGGAAATGAGCTCCAAAGCCCACCAAAGATGATGCTGGCATTCTGGGGTCAGAAGCCTCTGGTTACACAGAGTCAATCAATATGGTGCAATCGAGAAGACCGTACATAAACCACAGAATTTAAAGGGTGCTTCCCGGATACAGGCAGAGTAAGAATCTTTTTCTCCCTCTTCTCTTCTAGTTATTCTTAAGCTAGAAATGGTGAAAGCACTAGCTCATCGCCAAACTATGGGACAGGCTCAATCAATATTAATCAATCTCTTGAACTTTGCCCCCAATGCTCAAAACAGAGCAACATTTCCAGAATTCGAAAAGAAAAAAAAAAGGGGGGACTTTCTGTAATTAGTTAATTTTTAACCCTAAGTATGTGTTAACTATTCACACAGACAGTTCAGACCTAGGGAGTAAACAGAAACTCCTCCCACCATGAACAGAGGGGCAATGTCCAAATGTCCCACTGGAGGAATAACCAAGAAAAGCATTTCTTCTCCATCAAGGGCAGGTCCATGACAAAACAAAACAAAACAAAACAAAACAAACAGAAAATACCTTTTTGCTAGCCAAAATTACCACGAATAGGTCTACGGT